>NC_133344.1:24222787-24556120 GCF_030506205.2 Paramisgurnus dabryanus | reverse complement strand
CATTTAAAGTGAACAGTTAAGCACGTGTGCTTAAAAAGTCTAGACATTTTATGATATTATCCTACACTACACAGGGAAAAAATATGGATTTTTTTTCCCCAGAAAACTTGCATAGAATAGATTCAAGCACCTTCAATGAACTGTATATATGTATGTATATTTTCAAAAACTTCCCAGGGTCTTGAATTTTGTCCCCCAGATAAAAAAAAATGTCAAGGATTTCAAGAACCCGTGGGAACCCTGTTAATATGCATGCTATTAAATCAAGTCACAAGTAAACAGATCAAACACCCATACATACCGACACAGACACACACAACACGCAGCCCCACTACCTGATTGACAGATTGAGGATTAGTTGTAAGGTAGCAGCAAGAAAGGGCAATTTTTAAGAGAACATTCATTAATTCATTAGTCTGGGTGATCTGAATAAAAATCAAGCCAAATGTTTGAAATTAGTCCCGTCTTGTGCAAAAACAACATAAAACACATTTAATTTCCAAAGATGATTATTGATTTCACAGGAGACAAAATTTATTTGATTTGTATGATTGTAAGGGAAATATTTAAAGGTAATCAGACAGGGATAAGTGATCTGTACCCATGCCAAACCCACAGTCTTCTGAGTCATTACTGAGTGCCATATCTCTGTTTGTAATCTCACTATACTATCAGTGTTGAACCTCACTTTAAATCAAGTTAGCACCGAGCTCACTGCCTCTTTCCACTCTGGAATTAAGGTAAACCTGACAGTAGACACCAAAGCTCCCATTTTTCACACCAACACTATGACTTCAGCCCTGACTTAGAGCTCGGTGCTGGAATCATGATTCGGAGCGTTAGTGTTTTCAATCAGTAATCCAGAAATCAGGTGTTGCCGAGATTGGGTTTAGGATGATTAGGGGTGTGGTCTAGGCGGTAGAAGGAGCCTCTCTCTTGCTGCAGGCTTACGTTACCTCGGGGCATGTTTGGAGGGAACATTCGCAGACTGGTCATACCCATATTGACCCAGATGTTGGACTGAGGGGTGCGTGTGGCCGGCTGCTGTCGCAGGAAGAGAAGGTACCGTGGGAAAAGCTCTAGTTCTGGCTGATTGGTGAGTGTAGACATAATAACCTAAGGGAGGAAGGGATAGTGTTAGCGGCACAGAATAAACACAATGACAAAATAAATACCTATAGGAGCTAACCTTGGTTTAGTTAAACAAAGTTTACAGCCCTATGACTTTAACTTTAGTTCACTGAAATAAATACTGAACTAAATTCTATTGTTAATTCTCTTGTGACCATTTTAAATGGGACATATCATAAAAATTGGACTTCTTCCATGTTTAAGTGCTATAATTGGGTCCACAGTGCTTCTTTCAACCTAGAAAATGTGAAAAAGATCAACCCAGTAACTTAGCTTTGGTAAACCATTCTCTGCAAGCATATAAAAATAGGTCATTGAAATCTGGCTGCCCTTGTGATGTCAGAAGACGATAATACCGCCCCTTAATCTGCCCCATCCAACCACAGCACTGCCATTTAGTGCAGAGATCAGCTCATTTGCATTTAACAGGACAGATAATTTTGCTCACACCTACAAAGTGGCAATTTTAACATGGTATAATAAATTATCTATATGATATTTTGAGCTAGAACGTCACATACGTACACTGGGGAGACCAAATATTTACTTTACATCTTAAAAAAAGTCTTATATTTAATATAGTAATATTTAGGATACGTACCGGACGAGGTAGGCCAAGATTGGCCCCATACCAGTGGTAAAGTGCCCTCCATACTGGCTCTGGCACGGTCTCAAAGTCCCTGCTAGCTATCAACTGCTGGGATTTCTTTATACGACCTCCCTCCATAGTCAACGTGGGTGCCTGGACAGAAAAATAAAGACAAAGACTTAATGGACAGGACAGATGACAGCTCATTTGGACTCAGATACTACAATATATTGTGTTGAGTAAAGAAAGATTTATCTGATAATATAAAATGTTATCGAAAGTATGCGAAAATGCTTTGTGACGAGATATTTCTCAAGCTCAAGCTTACAAGCTACAATTCCGTGGAATACCAGAAAACAATTTCAAGGTGTTATTTTTCCTACAGATTTACAGAATGCCCTTCGGGAGTCGGTTTTATAGACAAGAGAGTTGTGAATATCCTGCCATCAGCACATTCATACTCACCTTTATAGACTCAGTGGTCACCAGAGGCTGGTTGTCTATGGCACCGGGTCTCTGTGCAGCCATGCTGTTGGGCAAATGGCCATTGGCGCTGGAAAAGCACTGGTTGTTGTTGTCTGAAACGTTGTGCTGTCGAGCAAAGCAGACATCTGTGGCAGAGGAACTCATGTGTGGGGTCAGGCCTGAGAAAGGAAACACATTAGACAGTAAGTAGGATTTCCCCCCATCTAGTGGTGAAATTGTATTTTGCATTCAAACGAATAGTGCTCTCTAGCGCCTCGCTTTTCCAAATGCATGTTGCAACTACTGTAGCCGTGATCTACTCCCTGATCTCCTTGTCCATTTTAGCTGGTTCAAATGTTCTGAATGAAAACGCGTTGGTAGGCTAGTGCTTTTTGTCCCTCTCTGCTATTATAGTTTATCAATACGGCGTTACGACATGTAAGCCTCCTTGGACTTACCCGTCCAATGTAAGTAAAGAGAAGAAATTCTTAGCTTACAAAGAATAGTCAGATCACTGCTAGAGGTTATTTGACACCAATGAGGACGAATTTGTTAATTTTGATTAATAAAACACTTAAAATCCTACTTACAGTCCCTTTAAGGAAGAATTTTGGAAGAATAAAAAAGGGAATGGGATCCTACTGTACATGACATGGTACAAGTCACAGTTTCAAACATGTAAACATTACCCACTAGGCCACTGTTTATTTACACTGTACAAAAATTGGAGAGATGGAAAATAGTTTATATAAGGAGGATGGACAAGAGTTTGTAATACATGCTACAGTATATGTGAAAACCACTATACCCCTGGTTCTGGCAGTTTATAGCTACCAAAAATATTGGATATAACAAGATTGAGCACTCCTATTACTATGAATAGGGGACAATGCAACACTCAATATGGTCGCCCTGGCAACATAAGTCCACCTTCCAGTTAAAAGACCCAATCATCAATCGATACAGACTGATGATTCTCTGGAGGACGGGCTCTATACAGAGATGCATGAGGCACAGTAGCTGAAAAAAACTCAAAAAAGGTGTGCAATAACAAAAGTTTGTTAGTCTATGAATGTCTTTCCTCATTCAAGTAGATAGGACTTTAGTCTCGCATGACTTCAGACTGCAAACGTGGCCGCCTAGTCCTACTTCCCTAATGGGACTTTGACAATACGTTTATTACATTACTATGATTTATGCTATGAAGAAAGAGTGAGCATGTACTCACTATTACCAATACTCTCGGATGCCTCCGATGAGCTGGAGATATTGTCAGGAAATCTCTCCTCTGGAGAACTTGGGGAACGGACCACTATTCCAACTCTGTTTTGGACGGACTCCACAAGAGCTGTGGACTGTGAACTTTTCATGCCACTACCCTGCATTAACGGCTGGTCAACGACAATAGATGTGTTATCCTGTTAAAATTTTAAAAAAAATCATCAGCATGCTGCAGTTATGTCACTGGTATGTATACTGTAGATATATTGCTCACTTACATATCTAACATAATCTTTCCACTGTTGCCACCACTGCATTGAGATCAAGAACCAGTTTTGGCCTAGCTGCAATCCATGCCTGCTTTCCCTCTCCAGCCAACCCCTGTAAAACACACACACACACAAAATAACACAGTCGGCCAAAGAACACATTCATATTTCATCTTACTTACACACAGGCATCAAAATAATCCCACATAACAATCTTTCTATACTTGCCAAATAAGACATTAATAATAAACTTGGGAAATATGCGAAACAAGGCCAAATCAATAAAACAGACAATGATTTGTTGGTTCAGCATTAATAGTATCTATTGTGCACATCAGTGCTGCTCGAAAATTCAATTGGGCTGTGAAATTGTGTTCTCAATCTCTGTCTGCTCTAAAACAGCAACAGATAAAGGTTATAAACAGGTTATAAACTGATAAACCATGAGACTTTTGACGAAGTGAAATGCAATACAGCATTATTTACAAGCTTGCTGTCATTTTGAGAAAAAGAGATTAGTTGCAAAGTGTTATTAAGTGTCCTGTCCTACACTCACCTTATGATCTGGCCTTCTTCTTCAGGGGTAGCTGGACGCAGACCCAGGACGATATGACACACCTGTCAAAGAGCCAATTAAACCCATAAGCACAATATACAGATTATACTGGATTTAAATCTATGTCCAGATTACAAAAACATCCTAGCACTTACAGTATGTAAAACAACCATAATATTGTATGCAGAATTTTACCTGAAACAGCAGGTTGAGGAACTCATTGGCGAGGGCACTTTTCACACTCCATATCTGGTAGTCCTCCAAGGTTAAGTGCCCTAGCTGTGAGCGTGACACAGGACAAATATTAGGCCACAAAAAAATCAAAGGGATGGAAAATTGTGCAACAAAGAAAATAAAGTACTTACTTTAGTTGTATCATGCATTTTCAGTATGTCTTCTACAATATCTGAAACGCTGGAGTTAAACTCCTGCAACATACAAAGGCAACAAACCAGAAAACATCATTAAGAAATCTATAAATAGCAATTATATACTACATTACATCAAAGGAATGCATTAGATTCAAGCTTGCACTTACACCGCAAAGCTTAATGCACTTTATCTGACTCTGACATATTAGACTTTTTGTTCTGCCTGTTTACATGCACTTCAGACATAAGCCACCATATGTAACAGCATGCTACTCGTTTATTTTAAGAAGACATTTATTTTGCAGAGATAATAAACAACACAGTGATAAATAATAATTTATATATTTACAAAGGTTAAAATGTGCATAAAATCAGCTTCAAGTGTACTGCCAAATTTATGAGAGTCAGTGGGAAAATAACAAAAATATTTGAAGAGTTAAACTCCATTTAAATTAGTTACCACCAAAATCAGTATGGTATCAGGTCAGCATTAAAAAGTAAATTCTTAATTTTACGCAAAATTCGATATCCGCTGTGTTATTCTGTCATCTTTTCTCCCTTTTTCCAAAACGTGATAAACGCCATAATATCCGCGATAATCCTTCTCTGCAGAATGCAATAAATCCGCTCAACAAATCACGTCGCACCATTCCACACTGTAAACAACGACGGTGCTTTGAATACACACAAATCCTAGTTTTCCTCATCTACTTTGTACTTCGTGATCAACAACCAAACAAAAACAGAACAATACTTTGGATGGCATTGATAAACCTGTGGTGGTTGTCTGTGGCGGGAAAGACACGTAAGCCATTCGGGACCTGCGACGGAAAAATGTCGGCTGTTGCTTGTTCTCACACGACAGCATCAAGCTTCTGTCATGCCAACACATTGACCCCAGGGGATCTCATAATTTTTTTTCCATTATTTTATTTGAAGTCAACGAAAATTGAGCAGGACCAAAACATTTTACAGTTGATCGCCATCAAAGAAGTTAAGCGACGACGTCCCAAGGATGACAGCAGCAATGACAGTGTTATTAATATGTGTTTTGATTAATGCAATTTGAATAAGTGCATACCACTAGTCAACAAAATTAATATATCATTGCAAAGATGAATGCACATTTATATATTGATTCAATAGATTTATAGCATTTTAAAAAAAACTTTGCTGAAAAAATAATATGTCTTTTTTAGAATAAATCTTTGAAATGAAATAATGGATTTTAATTTTTTTATGTTATTATACCCTAAAGATGCTATGTAAAAATTTGTAATAGAAAAAAGTGGTTATCATCTTGTCACTTTTTTGGTATAGAAAACACGTTTTAACCAAAATTAGTCAAAATGGATTTATTGCGTTTTGGAACCAAACTCTTCATTTACAAAAAAATATGTCTGCTTGCTGCAACATACTTGACTATTCACAACTTTAGAGTCTGTATCTCAAGAGGTATTTAGTTGACACGCAAATACAAGAAACAATTCTGTTATAGTGGATATTAATGACATTTGGACAAATAGAAGTGTTCAGAACTGCATATAAAAGTGTCCCAAATCAGATTAGCAAAAATCTGATCAGATGTGTTTTTGCATTTAACACTCGCAGCCAAAGATCCTCTATCTGTGCCAGATATTTGCTGACAGGACCGGTTGACAGTACAAATGTGGCTGAAGACTCAGTGACAGTTCAAGCTACACAAATCAATAATAAATCCAGAGGGAGTTTAAATTAAATGCATAAATTCAACTGAACCCTGCAACCCCATGATTGGATTTTATTTGCATTAATTGCCTCACAGGCACACAAACTGTATATTGAAATAACATCACTACAGTCGTCTGTGGCAGTAGTGCTGCAAAACAAAATCTTTCAGTTGCAAACTGTTAGGGGCAGATCTAAACTACAGACGCTTGTTCCTGTGGATATTAATCTGGCGATCAGCTGATCTGGACTTACAGGCAGGGTGTCTGTACGGTTGTCCTTCCACACCTCCAGCAGCGCCACCACCATCTCATGGATCTCATCCCTGGACAAAACTCCATCCCGATCTACATCAAACACTTTAAAACAAACTGCAAGAGAGAGAAAAGAATAGCTTTAGATAAACAATACAGCATTCAAAGACAAAACTGCCTTTTTTATTAATGTAAAATGATGTGAGTTATGCTAAGGATGAGTTTTTTAGGGATGGGTTATGAAAAACTCATTACAGAAGTAGACAATAGTTGTTGATAAAGTTGACTACATTTTTTGTTAATATTTTACCAGTGGCGCCCGGTGACTTCTTTTTCAAGGGCGCAGGAATGCGAAGCTTGTCAAAACATTTATTTAGCCCATCATGTGTGTGAGCATCTCTTTTATCATTAACCCTTTCGACGCGTGTGCAGCAGGCACAAATTTTGACATGATGCACATAGGTTCACATGATGCACCGAACACCTAATTTGACATGACGAGCCACACACAATATGGCGAACACATATTTTGAATTCCTGCCCCTCAGACGAGAAGTCACAGGCCATCACTGTATTTCACATCTTTTAATAAAGCAAAAATTTGGGTAGACCCAAAACCAACCTGATTAAAAACTTTTATGATCTTCCTGAGAGGAAGATACACTAGCCAAATACATAAAGAAGACATTGCCTCGATTGTAAAGAAAAAATTAACTACTAAGTGAGCACAAGAGGAAATAAAACACTCACACTTTTGCCGCTCAGCTACAGGACCCCGACAACACGCTGAGAGTCCACATGATATTTCCTTAAAGTCAATGTGATTGTCCCGATTCTCATCAAAGGCATGAAACAAACCTGAGACATAAAAGAAGATGTCAATGTCCAGATGAGCCATGTAAAAAACTCTTATACATCCACAAAAAAATCAGTACATAGACTTAATCCACTAGAAACAAGTGAATGAATTTAAATATCTTACCTTCACTTAAGGATGCATGAATAGGGGGTGAGACCAAAGGGACAAAGGTTTCTAAATCAAAGCGACCTGTCCTTGACTGGGCTTTAAGCAGCCAGTAACGCTTTTCCAAGTCAATAATGTCAGATTCTTCTACTGCATGAACACAGACAAAAGAAATTAGACTTAGTGTGAAATTATTTCTTTTCATGTTCAGCACAAACCCTCAGTTAACCACGTGCTAATTGTGTTAAACATATTTGCCTGTCAGTGATACAATTTGGGCCACCCCAATTCAATATTAATGCCTGTAGCTGAATTGGTAGAGAATTGCGTTAGCAGCACAAATGTCCTGGGTTTGATCTCAGTGAACACAAATATTGATAAAAATGTATGTTTTAGATGCACTGCAAATCATTTTGGAAAAAAGTGCCAAATACGTACATTTTGGGGTGAACTATTCCTTTAAATAGACATGAACATGTTTCCATAACATTTATACATTAGAAACCACACCTGCTGCAGATTATATTGAGGTATAAATTTCATTAGATGATTTACATTAATGGAAAAGACTGGAGTATATATATATGGCATTAGTTTGGGGGTTAAGAGGCTCTTGCTTTGCCATAATCTCTAGCTCAGGCTAATAGGATTGGGGTTGCCCCACCCACATTGATCATCACATATACAGCAAGCAAGTGTCAAAACACAAGAATACTATGACCTTTCTATCTTATGCAATGTTTAGTTCAAAACACAATAAAAAAAATAAATTATAAAAAATGAATAAATAAAAATAATCAACCCTTCCCCAAGGTTTTCTGTGTAGAGAGACTGGGTACACGCTTAACGATTACACTCTGGATTGTCCTTGTTTGACAGAAAGTGAGTCAATAGTCATCATTCCCATAATGCTTTGAGAGAACAGGTCTACTAAAGCCAAAGCTTGAAAGACAGCAGAGACCAAGAACGCAGAAATGAGTCTAAGGATTTATTGGTTTGTATACCTGCCAACCACTTCTCTTAATCAATGATTCTGTGTCATTTCAGGGTCTTTTGTGAATGAAAATTCATGCCGTAAAAAAAGCACTACTCGGATAGGATTCATCTTCTATCTAAACGTATGAGTTACAATTATAAACACTAGATGACTTTTAAACCTATAACAGTATTAAAAACTAAACAGATCCCCACCTCTATGTACATTGCAAAACACAATATGCATTTATGAGATCATTATAATAATACAAAATTAATTTGGATGAAAATCATATTTGGCACTGCTACTACGATGGGTATTTTAAGACTATGACTGGATTTTCTTGATTTTATTCAGTTTTTACTTTGGATGGGATGCCAACTAATGCTGGGTACACACCAAAAGATAATCGGGCTGATTTAGGCCGATTTCCCCCCTTCCGACAATCCTACAGCCTTCGGATTAAAAAACGGCCAAAGTGAAGTTGATGTGGACAGCAGAGATAGAGGATCAGCTAGTTGATTTGTGGCAACAGCACGAATGCTTATACAACGTGTCTCGTAAAAATTATTCCAAGCACTATCATTGAAATGTCTTCCTGCATATCGTCCGCCATGCTTATTCTGAAGTCTCGCGAGATTTTGTGGGATTTCCTGTGTTCACAGTCTCTACTCTGGTTAAAAATCTGGTGTGCTGTCTTTGACACATAATGGCACACCACACACTATAGGAGCAAAACTGTTGATTCTAGGATTTTTTATCCTCATGTTTGTGGTCTATCACATTTTGACAATCTTATAAGATGTAAAAACTCTTCTGGTGTGTACCCAGCATAATGCTGTGTACACACCAATATATCTTATAAGATTTTCAAAATGTGATAGACCACAAACATAAGGATAAAAACGGCTCCAATGTTCCTTCCGATCAGGTTCGGACACTCTCAACACACCTTACACCAAGGGAAAATTTGATAAGATAATCTGTATACCATCAAGATAATCGGGGGGACATAAATTTAGATTTAGTCACGACATTCTATAAAAGTTCAAATACATGAAAAGTGTTAAGTAAGGTATAAGCAGAAATAAGTGCGACACAATAATGTGATCAGGATCCGACGCGATGCTGAGGGTCTTGTATCACACTGAAGGGGTTTATTTTACGATAAAAACCGGTTGTCTACATTACCCTGCTTTTTACACAGCTACTTATCTCATAAGTAAGGTAAGCAACAGTATGTATTGATTTGAAATACTTTATTTTGCTCACTTTAAAAGAATGCAGACCTTCCGAGAGGAACGTTTAGATGGCATTTACATGTTCAAATGTCACAAACACACTATTTGGTTTAATCATTTCTAAATGTAATGTCATATATGTTATTAAAATACATATTTATATTTCATTTTTGTGTAATATTAAACTGAACGTGTCAAAATGATTTGCATCATTCAGGTTACCGTGTGTTATTAGTTTTAAGCGGTTGTTATCTGGGAATAACAAACCTGCAAATGTTGTGACTGGCCAATCAGAATCAAGCATTTCAATAATTCAATAACAAGAAAATTATATTCATAGACACAGACTAATACACCCTCAATGTAGCCAAAAAATGGATGGTAATAAAAACAATCCCAAAAAACATCTATATGAAACATAAATTTGACATCTCTGTCTGAGTAAGGACGAAAGAAACACAAGCCTGAAGAAATATTTCACATCAAAGGTGCATTTATTGCATGGCCAAACAACATTTAACAGCAAATCCCCTGATGGTTTGATGGTTATTACAGCACACCAGCGAACTCATGCAGTGACAAAGAATTATCATTATTTAAAGCAAAGTTATTACTACTGAGAGCAATCATGGGTTTATTATTTAGGCATAGCGGGAGAGAACCGATTCTTATGAAGCGTTTATTTGTCAGACACTGACTGTTAATCTATAAACACTTTAATATGAGGCATGATAAGTAGTTTATTTTATGACCTATGATGTCCTTGCAATTTATTGTAACAGGATGACAGGCATTATTTGATGCTGTCAGTCTTTCAAACCATCAAAACCCATTTCAGCCATTACTTATGCCACGTTACCATTACTTTCACTATTGTCCTCCACAGCCTGCGTATTGCCCATGACAGAACCAATTACAGGTTTGATCTGAGAGACATAAATACACATTTGTATTCAATAGCAAAAACATCTAATATTTCCAGATATTCGAACCTGACACATCAAAACTAAATATCTGAAAAGTGCTCATCATGTAAATCTCTCTAAATCTTTCTCAGGCGAATAAGAGTGACTAAATTATATGCCTTGGTTGTTGACGATAATATCAAAATGCCAATACCAAATTTTTTCGATTTCTTTCATGACCATTATTCATGAAACAGTGACCATTTATAGTACCTCGAATACACTTATACAGCCCTAATCATACACATTTTAATCTACAACCAAACATGCATACACATCATTTGCCAACTACCCACCTGCAAATGCCAGTACTCACCTAAAGGAGCAACTCTATCAGAATGGCAACAGAAGAACCATATCATATTCCACCGTACATGTTACGGCTCCGATCCTAAGATGTGGCATGTGCCATAGTCCATACAAACTATCGCTATGTTGGCAAAATGTAGTTACTCGTCATTCTCTTTATACACAATCCGTCTCCCTCTCTTATAGATTATATTCACCAAGTCTTATATAGGACTTCTGGTTGCTCACATCGGGCCTTGTGTTGGTTCGAGGCATATTCTAGATGATGCATGCTAACATAGATCACACAGATCATGACTGCTTCACACCGAGGGCGCTCACAGTCCTGTCGTTGCGCTAAGAGGATAATCTGAAGTGGACCACAGATTACCATGTGTTGTTTAGGTAGCTTCTCTGATTGGCTGGAGATGGAGACACAGCTCAGGTTTATTTCAGAGCTGTCCTTGTTTGACAAAGCAAACTTTTTCAAATTTTACTGAGCCATTTAAGAAGTCGCTTATGCGTTTGGGTTGCACACACAGAAATTCTGGAAGAAGAAACATTCATGGTGTCCACTGTATAAAAAATAGGTCGTCCAAGCTCTGTACATTCATTGTGTGATAAAGGAATATGCTGTAGACAGAATTGATCGCGGTCATACTAATAGACAGAAAGGCTCATAAATTGACAATCCAATAATGACTGTATACAGTCAGCTGATTAATGACAAAGACAAACAACTGCTGTGTATGCAGTCTGAAGCAATCAGTTGGCTACTGTATTAAATCACAACAGAACAGGTCAGTCTATATTAGTATGCTCATGCCCAGTACTTAAACAACAATGGCTGTGTTATAAAAGTAATACTAATACCATAAAAACAAGAATTACATTATTATAAAACAGATTGTTGTCTATTGGTTATTACTAGAGATGCACCAATATTACATTTTCCGATTATTAAGACTGATATCAAAAGTTTAGTGGTTATATTAATTTGCATTAACAATATTCCTAAGATTAATATCAGTCATATATCCATTAAAATTGACCATTAAATTGGTGATGTTTCTTTACATTTTCTATACACAGAGCTTAAATTTATTGCATTTTCCTGTTCTCTTTTAATTGACAGGATACATCGGCCATGACTATTGGATGTTTTAAAACAGTCGACAGCTGATTGTAAGAAAAATTGGTTTTATTGACCTATACAGAAAACTGAAAATAACTTAAATTGACAGATCTCAAAATAAGCCAGTGCCATTGATTTGTCTCAAGATTAGGGGCGCACCGATAAATGCCGATATGCACTAATAATATGTGGCCAATAACTATTCTGAATCGCACAGCCGATATTATTCACAGCTATTTCATGAACTACGGCTTTTGATCAGTAAGTCCTTGACACTCGTCAAACAGAATCATTATACATATTCTTTATTATCATGAAAATACCTGAAAAGGTTTGAAAAACAGCAATATAAATGTATCCTTAAGACATTTCCTGGAGCTGCGTGTCATAGCCATAGATATGTATAAAGGCTAGATGTCTTACGGCGGAGTCTCTAACGGCATCACCTGGCGTTTTTTACAAACGTTATTAACGTGCCTATAATTCTGGATGCTTTTACATGTTTCATGAATTTTTTCTTTATTTTTAGTATAAGTATGCAGTGTCATAGGTACATCTTTGACGTTTATAACAAACCAAACCCTTTGAAAATCGGTAAAAATTAAGCAAGTTATGGTCATTTAAATGTACCTGCACCATTAAAACTCAATGCTACGAGTGAGCGAGCGCCCTGTGGTAAGATGGCGCCAAAATGCGGACGTTCCATTCAATTGGCCAGCAGCAAGGGCGAGACATCTAGCCTTTATACATATCAATGGTCATAGCTGCGTGTGTATGGTTCTTTGTCTACAGTGCATATTGAGTTTCTGCACGAGAGCGCCCTCTGGCTTTTGGATGTAGCTGCATTTTACCGTAATTCATCGAGAAGCATCATCGGCTCATATATCGGTGCACCCCTATTCAAGATACACACCAATAACCTCTTTTCTAAGGGATGTTTATAAAAGATGCTTAAACATCTTAATTTAACTAAGGCCTAGTCCTGGCTTTAGCTAAGCCTTTCTGTGAAACCAGGCCATAATCGTACACAGATTTTTCTTAAATTTCTACATTGTGACCTACTTCTATTAGATTTTCTGCAATCTGATTATTTTAATGACATTAAACAAGGAATGGGCTAACTATACAGTGAAAAAAGATAGAAATTGGTCACAAAAAAAGCCTTCACTAATCTAAAACAAAATCATAGTCACTTTTGCACAGGGGTCAACAGAGCGACGCTGCACATCAAGCACTGAATACATTACAGTCTTCCCACATTACTTCTTCATGAAAGCAAACGCACTGAGTGACTGACCGGATGGGACATCTTCATAACCTAAATAAATCATAATTTCTATGAAAAGAGTCTGGGCAACTGTGAGCCAGCGTTCTGATATTCAGTTACTCTACAGGCTCTGGGTCTCAGAGCACAGATGAGAGGACAGTGAATGCTGCCACTTCCTCCAGCGTGTCAGTCTGGTTTTAAAAGCTGGGTGGCATTGACAGCTGCAGTCAGGCCGAGTGTGTGCATGTGTTCACTGAGTGGGAAGTGTTGCCTGTCGCTTGCCATTATCTCATACAGATGCCCTTCTCCCAGTGGAGGGGAGCAGACTGATTTGCTGATGTCTCTTGTCTGTCCAGGAGAGCGGTTGAAGGGAAGTGTATGGAGTAAGATTTGCACTTGTTCAGACATCTGCAGCGTCGACGGTTTATCGAAGAGCGGATTAACGTCAGCTACTGTGACATACAACCTCTCTGGTGCGTTTATGTGATAACCTTTAGGAGTTAATGTTGATTTTTCACTTAAACACAGCTTTCTAAATCTACAGACATTCCTGCAAATAAAGCTCATAGTATAGTACACTACACAGTAAAACGAAGGTGCTTCATGATGCCACAGAAGAACCATTTTTTGGCTGAAGGGTTCCATAAAGAACCTTTAACAACTGAAGAACCTTTCTGATTCATAAAAGGTTTTTTGTAGTAAAAAAATTACTTTTGACTGAATGGTTCTTTGAGGAACAAAAATTGCATCGCTCTGCCTCTTTTATTTTTGCTAGCGTGTGAAAGTTGTGCAAGCTCATTGCATCATTTGATCTTAAAGGAACATGCCCACATTTTAGTTTATTCACAGTATCCCCCAGAGTTAGATAGTCCATACATACCTTTCTCGCCTCCGTGTGTGCTGTAACTATGTCTGACGCAGCCCCCGCTAGCTTAGCTTAGCACAAAGACTGGAAGTGAATGGCTCCAGCTAGCAAACTGCTTCCAATAAGTGACAATATAACACGAACAACAGAGCTGAAGACATTTACTTCTAGTCTTTGTGCTAAGCTAAGCTAGCGGGGGCTGAATAAGCTAAATTCCCAAAATGTGGGCTGGTTCCTTTAAATCTTAAATATCTTAAAAAAAGCTCTTACGTAAGGATGTACAAAACGTTGTGAGGCATGTTTACCAACAACACAAGCAGCTGTACATAATATTAGTGTGCGTCAAATTAAACCCGTGATTTCTCCAGCTCATGTTTCAATGACTCGCCTATAGACCATCCCTCAAATTAATCAGGACAGAAACGGTCGAAACTGAACCAAAAACACCAGGTGTGAACGGACAAGTGTCTTTCTTGTCCACCTGTGATCCGAACGACCAAAATGCATCTTAATACGAGGTGTAAACAAGCTCTTACAGTATTGAGAGTGTATTTAGAGAGTACTGAAAGGGCATTCAGAGTAATGACACTTACAGTGAGTAACACCTGCCAAGGTTTGGTAGAAGGTTGGCGTGTCACTGTCATCAGTTAAGGTGACACACACACCACCTGACAGCAGCCAGCGGGAGAATGTGAAAGCCTCTTTATTCTGCAGGAGCCAGCTCTTAAACTTCTCGTAATTCACCTTCTCTCCCTGTACAGACAGAGACAGTAAATATACTACAAATTGAGTAATGCTCTGATGAACCTGTGACCAATATAAAAAGCATAACAACACAAAACTGTACAAATGAGAAGTCAGATTGTGCGCTACAATAGTTGCTTCCTTTGTTCATTGAAGGAATGCTGCTGTGTGCTGATATATTTGTGGAAGTGGGTTGGGTGATGTGATAAGCAAAAAGTCTCAGCCGAAGGATAACTAACAAAAGTGCTGCACTGGGTAGTTTTCTCCTAAATCAAAAAATGAGGCTGCAGTAGAAAGAAAGAGGGGCGAGATGAAAGTGCAGCTAAGATAGCTAATGCTGGGTTATTTTTAACCCAATGCTGGGTAATATTGGACAGAACACACGTTGGGTTAATAAATAAACCTATGCTGGGTTGTTTTAACTCATGGTTGGGTTAACAACAATCCAGCATGTGTTTATTTATAACCCAACATGTGTTCGTGAACATCTGTTCTGTCTAATATTTACCCAGCAATGGGCTAAAAATAACCCAGCAGAATTTAGAGTGTGGGAAAGGCAGTTTGTGTCATAGCCGTTTTATAAGACCTTGCCAACGGGCCAAGCAAAGATTAGATTAAAAAAAGCAAGACTAAACTGGGTTAGTTATAGCCACAAAAATGGTAACACTTTAGTATAGGGACCAATTCTCACTTTTAACAAGTGTCTTATTACATATTGGCTGTTTATTAGTGCTTATAAAGGACATATTAATTTCTTTTTCTGCATGACCATATTGTACATCCCTTAACCCAATCCAATACCTAAACCTAACGGCTACAACAACTACCTTATTAGCTATTAATTAGTAAATTGTAGTAAATCCAGTATATTGGAAGTTTACGGAGGCAAAAGTCATAATTAATAATCAATAAGTGTTCCTCATACTAAAGTGTTACCACAAAAATATACTTATTTTAGATTTTTTTATAGATAAATTGTCAGAAACAAACCCATACTCGGTTTAGTTGCTTGTAAATTGCTGAGATGTGCAAGTGCTAAAAATGTTTTCTGATGACACTGTATAACCCTTCTGGTTAAAAAGCGGATACATTTCCTTACCGTGGCCTGACCATTATGAGTATCATTAACAGACAGGTGAGACTGCAGTGAAACAGGCATGTAAGTCTTTGCAAACTGACCTCAGTAAAGCACTTCCGAAGAGAGGACGGGACCTCCCCGTCCACTGAACGCAGCATGTTCTCCACATCCTCTCGGACCACGCATGTGCCGGAGTCACTGGCGAACAAGCTGAAGATGTCTGTGAATACAGAGGTGCAGAGGACATGGTGGTTAATCCACACACACGTACACACATTCACACTCCTTATCAGAGTCTAGCAGGCAATGTGTCTTGCACCCTCACATCAATCACGACTGCCATAGCCGGAGTGTGACTGGCACAGACGGTACATCCATTGGGATTATAGGCAGCATAGACCAAAGCTAAATTACGGTAGATGACTGTATATGCTGAATCTGAACCTGTATATGCTGTTTGTGATGGAATTAGCTTGGCACCTGCTGTGAACTAAATACACATGTGTGAAGATATTTAAAACTGATGATTGATCTTTATGGAGGACAATACTTACAGAAATTAAAATGAAATACATTTAATGAGGAAAAATAAAGAAATAATTGATTTGATAAAACAAATAAAGGGTTCAGATGCAAAACCCTCTAAGTGCATCTAACCTATAGGTATGCCAACAAACCTATTTCTGTAATAAGCGGATGTGAAGAGAAGATATTTGGTGAACATAGAATACATGCCAAGAGTGTTCGGTTAACATCATCATCTGATGATTTACGAGCATTTAGCAGCTTTTGCATCCGAGCTATTCAAATACAAAATCATTTAAAATTTCGTCCAATGTGGTCCTGCATAGAACTTCTGAGAATAAATGAACTAAAATGAGAGTGACTAATCTATAAAGTAGAGTACACAGAAATCATTAAACAGAAGTAGAGGGTTTAAGTGTGAATGCATGCTGTGAAAGGAGAGGGCAGTCATTTCAGCACATGAGTCAAAGCCCCTTGGCACACCTACATTTGGCTTTCTCTTCATCGCGTCCTCTTGTTAAAAGAACCAGCCCGACGATCAGGTAGTTAAAGTGTAGCCCTTTAGATGTGCCACCAAAGGAACTGTAGATCACCTAGAACAGATGAGAGAGGAAGAAAGGGTGATCATTAAAGGGATAGTTCACCAAAAAATGATCATTCTTTAATCATTTGCACACCTTCATGTTGTTCAAAACAAACAGGGCTCAATGCAAAGAATTTTATATACTGGCCTGGTTGGGCCATTGGTTCAGGTTTTCACTTGGCCTGCCAAATTTTTTACTGGCTTCCCAAAAAGAGATTTCAGTTTCACATATTTAAAATAATAACTCAAAAGTCAAATATACATTTTATTCATCATTTGCTAAATGGATAGTTCGCAGGGCAAAAACTAATGCGGGTTAGTTATAACACAGACCATTTACATTGTTGCACAGGGTTGAGTGATTAGTTTTTTCCAGGATTGTTTTCACGCTTCCAAAAGACAGTATCCTGCTAATTTATGGAAAGGTATATAAAGTTTTTCCATAGAGTTATTGATGAACGAGTGTTTTGGTGGCATGCAAGTAAATTTTTTCATCATATGTTTTTTTTTTGTTTCTAAGTTGGGTGTGTACCAAAAAACAATGTTTTGTCATCTTAATCAGTGTCTTGTTGACTAAAACATAGCATCATTTTGAAATATATCTGCAGCTCTTAGCAACTTTTTTGGTAGGCTTGAAAATATTTTCACAGAGCGGGGTTAGTTGTAATGCTGTGTTACAACTAACCCCTCAGCACTAATGATATGAAAACAGCTAACAGTAGCATTATTCTTGCCGTTGTTTTAAAGAGGCTACAAACAAATGATTGCCGGCTACCAACAAAATAAATGTGCCTGTCAAAAATTGTTTGTCAAAATTTATTTTTGTTTATATCTTTAATATTGATTGAATAGGTCACGTCAAAGTTTGAAATCATAATAAAATGAAATGGCTAAAATCTGAAATTTTCAATTCTCTCAGAATTTGATTTTGAGACTTTAGTATGGTTTTTACAGACTGGGTCACATCTAAAAAATTTGTCATAATTGTGCTGCCTTTTCTCACATATTTAGGCATTTGTATCCATTTATAATTGAACAATGGATAGATGAGGGGGAATAGTGTAGATACCTGTCTATTAAAGACAGATATATAAACAATAAGTATATAGACAAAATAGTATTAAAATATTTGCCTCTAAACTAAATTTTTAGCTAGTGTTACAACTAACCCCCTGCCTGTTACAATTAACCCCACCTATGGGGTAAGTTGTATCATTTGCACTTTTGTCATGTTAAGTGCATTTTCCCAAGAATGATAAGTAATAGAAACAAACTTCAAATGTTCATTTGTAGCAGAGATGTGTGTGTTGCTTGAATAAATTATAATTAATCAACCTTATTTGATATAAAGATTTACCCAAAACCAAAAAGTGCCCTGCTCCACCCTATACATTTTTTTTTTTTAAATGAACACAAAAGAAGATATTTTAATAAATGATGGTAAGCACACAGCTGATTGTAAACTTGCATACACTGTAATGCACATAAAGGTCATAAAAAGGTCATAGAAGTAAGGAATAATTGATGACGGGCCATTGAATTATAAGAAAATAATTCACACCCAAGGTGCAATGCGGCACGACGCGAAGCAGAGTGTGCATTATTTTCAAATAATTCAAAGGACCGGAGTCAATTACTCCTCACGGTTACCACAAACATTGCTCTGGTGCCTATTTTTAAGACATTTGACATGTTAGGTGTGCGGTTATCAGAAATTAATGCATACCCACGGAACATTTCTCAGCCAATCAGAATACAGCATTCAATAGACCCGTGGTATAAAGATCATTAAATGGCATTCATATTTTATATATAATTACATGGCTCTCTAGAATACTTGGTTTTGATTGGTCAATTATGATGACAAATGTTGCTGTTGATGTTGCTGTCAAATATTTTCTCTAATATTCCTCACTGTAATTGACTGTTGTCCCTGGCAAGAATTTACCTGTGCTGTGCTGGTTTCAATATGTCTCATAGCACTGTGAACTCTAATTACATCAACTCATTTAAACTCTTTTGAAACTCATAATTGGTAAGCAAGCAGTTTTATAAAAAGGGCCTACTTCATCTCAAGGTCCTGATCACCCAATCAAGGGTTATTTTATGGCAACACTGGTGGTTAACTACCCTATATCCTTTACATAATATATCAGAAACTTTATTGTTCCTTTATTTAACCAGGAGAACAGATTAAGATATTGCAGTCTATTTTTCCATTGAGACCTGTCAAAGTATTATGTAGTAAATAAATAATGAATAGTGATATAAAATCAACAAATATTGCAAAACAAGTATCAAATAAAACTCTTCAGCTGGATGCACATACAGTACAGGCACATACAGTACAGAACCAACAAACGTTAGTTTGTTATGCAAACTTGGACTGAAAACGTGTCTCATTTAAATTTCACTAAAGTTACGTAACAATGAATGTCATTATTTCCCAGCAGCATGCCATTACTAAATCTACTGGGTGTTCTGTGCTTAAGGACGATAGGCTGGTGTTAGCTGTTATTTCAGACTTTTGATTTCCTCAGATATTCAAAGAAACATAAGACTCTTAATGATAATGCTCCCTGGCTACATATCTCCCATAAATCAGCTGACAACATTAGGTTTAATACAGAGAAAACATTGAGCGCTCTCTCTCTCTCTCTCTCTCTCTCTACACATAGTGCCAGGGAACATATGCTGCAACACACTATATGTAAAACTATATTGACCCAGCAGGAGATTCTCCAGTAAAACATTTGTGTAAAGACAGCTTTTGATCAGTCTATGACACAGACACATCTTACGTAGACATAATTCACTTTTATGTTTGGTGTGACACCATGTTTTACCCATAACACTACAGGGTAACTAAAATCTTCACAGCCCTAGGCGTCTGCTTCACAGTCTAGCATTCTGCGGTGTACAAAACAAACATTTACTAGAAAAAGTAAAATAGGAACACTGTGACATTTAATGCAGTTCAGAACAAGTCTGTGGATGTAGTGAGATCCCTCAGTAGGGTTCTAGTGTGCTTATGTCAAGGATTCACCACACATTGACACTGACAGGTCTTCTGCCCTATGGTGTCAGTCTTGTTCTTGAGTACAATGGAAAACCTGGTGCAGGTTTTGTATTGTGAACACAGAGTTCAGAGAGTGCAAGCAAATCTTGACTGACACATTAAAAAAAAAGCAAGCAAAGCTTGACGGGTGAGCAATTAACTTTTGGCACACTTGATAATGAACGGAAATCATTTACTAAAAAAAATAGTATTATTGCATGATTTCTTAAAAAAAAAAATCAGTCTGTATGACATGGGGATCCATTCCTATATGGGTGTTCATACCAAGAAAAACTTAAGTAATCCTGAAGATCTTTGATAAGGTGTGTCAGATTTGTTTAAACAGGGCTGGATTTAAACTCAGGACAGTGGCCCTTCAGGATGAGAACTAGACATCTCTTTCCTATGACAACAAATTATTCAAAGTGTAGTTACAGTTTGTCTCTTACATATTTGCAACAAATAATGCAGAAAGTTTCGAGTCCCATTATAAACATTTGGTGTTTGCCCACTGCATACTACAGCTTAGTATGCCTTGATATGGCTCACCTTCTGTTTTTTTTTTCACTTTGTGTAGTACCTAGTACTAGGTAGTTTTTTATGCCTCTTTATGGCGCTTTTCCTTTACGTGGTACATTCCATTGATATGCTCTTGTGTTGTGCGTTTGTTTGGTTCACGTTTAGGAATAGGATTATTTTATGCAGTAGAGGCAGCGCACCTATAATGATAAATCTATAATCTCAACCATGTTTAGGGCTGGGTATTGGCCAGGGTCTCACGATACGATACACATCACGATACATGACCCGTAATACCGGTACAATACATTGCATTTAGCGAACACTGCAATACTTTTTCCAATACTGTCTGAGACCAACAAGTTCTGCTTTGTGTATGCCAAAAAGTATTTTTGCTCTTGCATTTTAATTGTGCACCCTGCTGTCAAATGAAAATGAAGTTAAGGTCTAGTTAATGAACACTGTCACCCATCTCCACAGCATCGCGTGGATTAACCTGAATACAGCTGCATGCAGTTTTGGCCAGAGGACATGTCAGAGCTCTGGTTAAGACTCACATCACGTCCTAACCAGATGATTATGTTGCGATATGATTCCAGCAAATTGTCTGTCCATACTAAAGGTCCAATTCCATTTCTACCCCTTACCCCTATACTTTTTCCCTACCCCTCCATTTAGCGTGTTCACATGAAAGGCTAGGGATGTCACAATTTTTTTTTTTTTAGGGGTAGGGGAAGGGTAAAATGGCCCTTCAAATTAAGACTTTTCAGGAACTCACTTTAAACGAAGGGGTAAGAAGTATAGAGTATAATTCAAGTCTTTTTTTACATTAAAAAAGTTTTTAATGACAAATAATAATTTAATTTACTTTATGTTACATTCAATCTTGTGTTCATATTTACGGTCATGTAATTAAAAGAAATGTTTGCAAAACATTTTACATGCTTTTGGGCTCCAAGGGCCCCTTTTTAGGCTGTAACTAAACTTATATAACTACAGATGAAGGCGGCATCTTTTAAGTTTGTGATAAACATTGCATCTACTTTGACGTAGGACGTATGTGTCATTTGATGGTGTAGTAGTGGTGTCCCATTTTCATTTGGGGAATATTTTTAACCCTTCCCCTTTTCACTCGGTTTCAAGGGGCAAGGAAAAGCAGGGCTCAACATAAAAGGACTGCCCGGTGGCCCGGGGCAAGCGTGAGAGACGTTTGGGCCAGTAAAAGTATTGTCACTTGCCTGATCGGGCCAGTGCTTCACCCTCAGTCACTTAAATATATTTTCTTCAATGTATATTATTTAACATCTTGGAAGCAGACATTTTCTTGGGTAAAACACGACGAAAGAAACAATGCAATATTTTGCACAATTTGCTGTCAGTTTTCAGGTAAGCAGAAACGTTGGGAGACTTTTTTCATTGAAACATGTCTGTTGTACATGTAATTATATTTGACTTTTGAATTATTATTTTTAAATATGTGACACTGACATCTTTTTATTGGGGCCAGTGAAAATGTTGGCAGGGCAAGTAAAAACCTGAACCACTGGCTCGACTGGCCCAGTATAAACAATTATTTGGGTTGAGCCCTGAAAGGGGTAGGCGTAGGGGTATAAAATAGAATTGGAATTGGGCCTAAATGCAAAAAAGGGGCATCCCTGTACTTTTTATTGATTTTCTTATGCAACGTGACATATTTCTGCTTTTAAACATTTAATCATTCGCTCCTCGTCCATGTTTGATTAATATTCATAATGCGCAGAACATTCATAAAATGAGATCTCTGTGTAGGCGGAGCTGTCAGTTGTGAAATCGCAGAAATACGAAGGCACAGTTAAGTTAAAATATTGCTCAATGCTCATTTAGTTGGATTTCTAAATGTTTATCTAAAGTCTCTGTGCTGGGTGTATACTAGTATATGTGCATCTATTTACTACGAATTGGTTAAATAAACATTTTACAAAAGTGACTTTGTCCATGTGATGATTAAAGACATGTTACTGTAAACAGTGTAAATGACAGCCTCTCAAATATCTGACACACTCAGTGCAAACCAAATTAATGTATTTTTTTGTGATCTTTTGTTTTCTACATAAAATCATTGTACACAATGTAAATAACATTGTGAAAATAATATTGATAACTTTAATATTAACTTCAATGTGAAATCAATGAGTGAAATCAAACTTTGATGCTCTTACTCTCATAATTATATTATGAGACTTTAACCAGCATTTCACAGGCAAAGTCACATATGGTTACAGCATGAATGCTTTGTGAGAGTAAAGCAAATGAAGAAAATGTTTCAGAGCGTTCATTCCTAGCCAGAATAAACACAAAAATCACTATCGGAAGTGATTTGAATTTGCTTTCATAATGAATAACGTTACATGCTTCCGTAGCGTGTAATCATTTCCCTCTGAAGTAACACAAACACGGAGCGACTTAAGGTGGAGGTAATAATCAACTGGAGCATCCCAGACAATGACACGTGTGCAGAAGGGAAGTGGGAGGAAAAGATGGGGGAAGCGTGCAATGCTGTGAAGGATTTAATGAAGCAGGGTGCTACAGATCAGCGTGAGGTGTTGGGCAGCTGCGGGCTGAGTTCAAGCGAACTCATTTACTTATCATGCTGATGAAATGAGCAGAAGGGTGTTTGGGGGTTCCTTCTGATGACAGACGCAGCATCATGAGATATCACCTGCAGCCCGCAGGCTGTAGATTAATCACCCAAGAGACCGCAGACGCTCACAACCGCAGTGTGAGCGTGTTTATACTAATGCGCATGCGTGGAGGGTCAAGTGAATGAAATATTGCAGGACTAGACAACTCCAGGAATTTTGAAAAAGTGTGTCATGATTTTGAGAGGTGAAATCAAGCCATATTAGAAATAGAGGTGTGAATGTGTGGAGGGCCAAGAAACCACTCGATAAAAACATCACAAGCTGCTTGGCAAGAAACAGGATCACTCTCATAACAACACTGTTGGAAAGCACTAAAAATAACCCATTACTACACAATCTCTCTGTCATTTCCTGGACAGGTTTTGTTGTTGTCGATGAATGGCATTCAGAAGGATTTTTTTGGACCAGAGCCATGACTGAAAGTTTATAACAATACCCATTTAATCACTCCATCAGGTTTAAGGACTTCTTTTAATTACACTAAAATCAATGTCTAATGCTCTCATAATTTACAATGAACTACAAACAGTTTTGACAAATACATTACTCTGGCATAATAACTTTGTGTAGCACACACACACGCAAATTTTTTTTTGAGAATTACACGGAAACAAACCGAACCAAAATAACTAGCCAAGTTGGCTTGCAAATACTAGTTCCTATGACAACAAGTGAAACTAGATACAGGCAGATATTTGCTGGAATAGATGGGGATTTTGTGATTCACCTCAGAGATAACTTTTAAGGAAAGATAACAGAAGACTGACTGTTAAAATGCAGCAGGCAGGTAAAGGGCCACATGACCTTAATGTTACACATGTGGTCAAGTTATGGGGAAGTCTTTAAATGTTAGAATTTAGGATGTGGACAAACGTGTCAGCGAGTGATACCATCAAGCCCCACCCATTTCGTTCGTGTTTCTCTGGGTTACAACTGGAAACCACATGACTGCATTTGGAACATCAGCAAACCAACCAGAAATACACACGAATAGGGAAATAATCGTATCAAATGGCAGCTATGTAAACATCATATAATTAACATAGTAGACCTGCATTTTATCACACCAAACATTTGATGATAGAAACCAATGTTATGTATCTCTTTATGGCCATTATGAAGCTTTTTACATACTTTTTATTAAACCTTATTTCAATTATTCTGACTTATTTACACAGAAGTTTGTTTCCTCATGCTAAACATAGTCAAAGTGTCAAAAAAAGAGTATTTCTGTGCCAAATTCACTTACCCGGGGTTCGTACAAGTTTCTGAATGTTTATTTTCGAACATGGCTACATCTTACGTACCATGGGTAGACGTTACGTATCAGTTTTTTCATGGCAATTCCCCCAGAAAAACAAGCATACACGTCAATCAGCATGAGCGCGAGATCCGCGGACACTAGACGTCACAGGCTTCACTTCACACGACAGCTTTGTTTTATATCAAGACTCAACAATGGCACGAAAGAAAAAGTGTGTTTTTGGATCTACAGTAAAGAGAAGAAAGCCTTGGTCAGCTTTCCAAGTAAGCCAGCCTTATGGAAACAATGCATATAGTTTGTTTATCAGGGGTGGCAGCTGAGTTTTGCGTGATTGTTTGTTAAACTACAATTTTATAATTTTAAATAAACTTTATCATGTTTTTATTGCAATTTTTACAACAGACTCTTTAATGCAATTAATAAGGCAATATGGGCATTTTTCAACCTGGATCTTAAAATTCTAAAAAACGATTGCAATTCCGATTGTGGACTGTGATTCTGTGTTATAATAAAGATTTTTTTTATGAAGATCATATGTATTGTTATGCTAAAATATGTTTCCAGGGCTGTCATAATGATTCAATAATCGTGATTGTTTAACCTCATCACGATGATTTCAGATCACCCCAATGATTGCACATCTCTGTAAAGACAACAAGGGGGAGCTGCAGGAATTGATTTTTTTTGCTGCCACTACAGGCATGTGGTCCAGTACAGAATTTTCAGTTTTTGAAAGATATATTCATTAAATAATTACTTTTAAATTGTGTTATGTGTATTAATATTTACTGCCAGGTAAACCTTGCAAAAGATTTTATTTAAATAATCACAACGTGTGAAATTACTTCATGAACAAACAAAAATGTATGAGAATTAAATGTCAAAGCAATAAAACAGACAATTAAAGATAAAATTTCTATAATCCGCGCCGCTAGAGGGCGCCAGATCAAATCAATAATAATGATGTAGATTAATGATGCTCTGAAGCAACGTGGACTGATGGGATTTGTTGTCTTAAACTCAAACGCTGATGGCCATCAAACAGACGGGAACGAATAATCATGTTACACATGAGGTAAAGTATAGTGATGCACCGATGTATCGGCCGCCGATATTTATCGGCCAATTTTTGATGAATTTGAAACCATCGGCATATCGCCAATAGCACGAGAAAGGCCGATACCGATTGTTTATTAATTAACTGCATAAAGAAATCCATTATATGTAAAAAAAAAAAATGAGTTAATGTTGTTAATAAAATAAATGCTGAATAGCAAAAACCACCTTTGAAGGTTGTCAGGCTGTCTTATTATATTTGTTTTAGCTTAATTTGTACCTCTCTTATTATGTTAGCCAGTTGAATGTTAATTAGATCCAATCCATGTTCAGTAAAAATATTTGATTCAGAAATAAACTAGCTAATAGACCAACTGTATAGGATTGTATACAAGTGTTTAATATCGGTATCGGCCAGAAGTTGTCTGTTTAAATCGGTATCAGCCCAAAAAAATCCTATCGGTGCATCCCTAGTAAAGTAATCAAGTCTTATAAATGTTGTGTTTGATGACATCGTTTTTTTTATTATATAAGGTTTCATGTAATGTTCAAAACGCAATTGTTAGTCATAGATGTTACAGTATTAGTCCAATACGATGGTTTGTTAACACAGCCCAGAATTAAGTGTTCCGATGAACAAACTTACCATAAAAAAGGGAGTGGCCCGACAGACGCTATTACTTCCTCATTTGTCCACGACACTGTTGTTTGTCATGTGGTTTTACGTCAGTAAAGGTGGTAACAAAGGGTAACGTAGATATTAACGTCATTTACAGGCGACTGCACTGCCCCGTGTCACTGTTTAGGGCAGCATTTTTCTCATAATTTACAAGTAGTTGAAAACATTATAGATATTGTTAGTATTCAGCTGGACAAAATATATAACACCGGACTAGTGGTTTTTGGATATTTTAATGCAAATATGTTACAAATTGTATCTTTAATAATCATAATTGTCAAAGCACTAAAACAGGCAATTTATCGTCATAATTTATTAGACAAATAACCGTCGGTCAAATGTCATAACCGTGACAGCCGTATATGTTTCACTATTCTTGCTAAATATAGTAGATAGATAACTATAAGTACCTATAGATAACAATGGAAAGTAAGCTAAGGTTAGGTGAATTACACAGCTCACTTAAAAAGAGAAATTTCCCATTTAAATTTCCCATGCAAACCACGTTGTTCCCCCTCTTAACATTGTTTGAATGAGTGCTATTTAATTCTATATCTTAATTTGCCATTGACACCACACAATCTGCACCTTAATTTGAATTGATCTAAGGTACAATAAATAACCCTTTATATGAATATTGTTTCAAAATAAACATAAACAGTCCACAGCTGTTTCTAGAGACAAACCACAAAACTGTGTCTGAACAGTATGAAGCATTTCAAACATAGATCAGGCTTAATGGCTTTGAGAAACAGCCCAATGACTCAGCCACACACAGAGATGCAAAAACATGAGCACACAGCTCGGTATGTCCAGAAACATGAGCAACAACCAGAGGGAGGTTAGATGTGTGTATTTATTATATTGCTACAGGGTGTTTTAAGGTGGATTAAAGCTTTGCTCACCTCTGCAACCTTTGGTGGAACTCCATCTCCGAGTACTTCCCTGAAGAAGCATTGCTGGGTCATATAGACGGACAGGCCACTGGTCCTCTTGAAGGCATCTCGCAGACGTTTGAGCTCCACATCCGTAACTGTAAACATGGAAGAGAGAGTGGTCAAATAGTTGTATAGGATATTAGAAGGTTGTTGAATTTGTGAGCAAAATTTATGTAGTTATTGAATCATTCATTGCTTTATTCGTTTTAATTATAGAGCTTTTCTTGAACATATGGAAGAGGAGAGAAAAGACCGTGGTGTGAACCAGACTAGGACATGACACAGACCTCCATCCATATGGAAACTTTTTGTTTCATTTTGTTGTCATGCCGGAGAAAGCTAGTTCTTTCTTGTGAGCAACTTTTTCAAAGCAATTATGGTATAATGGTGTAGGCATATGGTATATACTGGTATAAAGGGAATACATCCAATGTTCTTTCAACTCTCAGACACACATCTTTTCTAAACCTGCCCTGCAGCTACTGTATTTAACCCAGACACTTGTGCGAGGCCACTGCGAATTTTCTCTACTCATAGCTTGTACTGCAATCATCGGCACATCAGAGATCTAGTCATAAACCACAGCATCTGACCCATCCATAACAGGGTCAGGGCCAAAAGCAAAGACGCCCAATTACAAAACAAAGACAGACTGCTCTCTCCAAATGGAATATTCTCAGACACATGGGGCCCTATCTTGCACCCAGCGCAATTGACTTTGTCAGTGACGCATGTATCATTCGTATTTTGCGCCGGCGCACAGCGGGGTTTTTCCCTCCACAGATGCACGTCAGCAAACTAGGGAATGAACTTGCGCTCCCTGGGCGGTTCAGCGCAAAAAGGAGGCGTGTTGCGGCGCAAACCATCTCTTATGCTATTTTGCAGTTTCAAAAAACAATTGCGCTACTAACCAAAAAAAAACTAGTCTAAAGTCAGTGGCGCGTTGCGCGTGGTTCATTATGCTATTTTAAGGGCGCATGCTTGACCATAATGTATAGCGTGCACAACGCGCATACACTTTGCTTATCTAATCTACACAGATGCAACAGTTATTTTTGCAAATCATAAATTGTTACACTTAAAAATATTAATACACGAGATAAGGGGAATCATAGTGGTGAGCATTGTGGTGATAGTTTTTATTTATTCTCATGCAAATAACGATTAAAATATTTTCATAACTTTGTTGTGTGGCTGTATTACGTTTATTTTATGTAAATAATAGTTTAAATGTTTTCATAAGAAACCTTAACAGTGTTTCCCACAGGATTTTGAGGAGACTGTGGTGGTGATGACGTCACCCGCTTATTAGCATATATGTGACGTCATCATGTTGTGTTTGAGTTTGATCTAGTGTTGGCACCTGAAATATGTTTCACTTCTACTCTTTGATCTGTATCTGTATTTGATCTGTATTATATATCAAATTATATTTTAAGCCGAATTAAGCTGTTTTAAATGGTGAAATAAACATGTAAATGGGAATCATGAAAATTCTATTTGTGGGGGCCAGTGTTGATTCTGTGGTGGGCCACCACAAATAAATCAATGTATGGGAAACACTGCTTAATGTATATGAACTTGATTTGTAAGAGTACTTTGGGGTTGGACCTTGCTTGCGTTTCTTGGGTCCGATTTCAAAGCCCCCAAACCCTTTCAGCGGTGAGGGTGGACGCAGCGATGTCCTCTGCTGGCGTCAAGTCCTGAGGCAGATCCCCGTCCCGTTACACGGCGTGCCCGATTTTTGCTGGCAAGCGTGGGATTCCCCCGTACAAGGACGTCGGTCTCCTCGGCTGTGAACCGCTCCTGGCGTGCGCCTGGTAAATCCGTCATAATAATAGCAACCCGCCATGGAATTTGCGCCCTTGCGTTTAAAGGGAATGTTGGCTAGCGTTCTGATTGGTTTATTTGATGTTACGCCCAAACCACACCTATGAATAATGAACCTACTTCAGACCAACCCCTTATTGATTTGCGCCCGGCGCAAGAGTTATTTCTCACGCCGGGAAAATAGCAACAGCGCCCAAGATCCGCCCACAAACTCACTTGCGCGTTGCGCTTCGCACTTGCGTTTCAGATCGTTAAAATAGAGCCCATGCTGTTGAAATGTCGAAATTCCAATCCAGGACAACAAGCATCCAAATAAACTTGACAATGCTTGGGATTATGCGGCAAACAGTATATACCAAAAATAAAAAAATGCAACAGGTGCAACAGCATCATTGCAGTTCTTGGTAATTCATTAAAGTGGCTGAGTTGTTGTACTCAGATTGCTGATTTTGCCCTCTGAATTCGCCTGTGTTCCATACTGTATCTATATTATCAACTAACTGTCCTAACTTAAACAGGTGATGATATTTAAACAAGCTGATAGAAGCCAAACTGAGGAAGATGGAGATGTATGCACTGCAGTGGTATTCAACCTTAGCTTGTTCAGGAACCTTATTATCCCCTTTACTTAGTATTCAGGAACTATCAGCATGTTTAAATATATATATATATATATATATATATATATATAGCTACACATAGATTTAACATTTTTCTTTGTCTTTTTATTTTTTTCATTTTCTGGGGACCCCTTGAAACCTTTTGGGGGACCCTTAGTTGGAAAACTTATCGGACTAGCACTGTAGTGCAAGTACAAAGCTAAAATACAGTCCAGAAACAACAAAAATTGTCCTTTATTTATTTTGGAGCAATGGCCACATTTTAAAAATACCGGACCTGTCACTCAACACACTCTAAAAAATGTTGGGTTATTTTCAGTCAAGTGCTGGGTCATTTTAACAAAGTACACTGCTGGGTCAAATAGGGATGACCCCAACCCTTTAGGTTATATAATTAACCTATGATGGAATGTTTCAACACAAAATGTTGGGTTGTTTTAACCCATTGTTGGGTCAAATATAAACATTTTACAGGTTAACCCAGCAGCTGGATTTATCCCTTTTTGCCTCAAGACTTGGTTCATCAGTGCTTTAAATGTTATGTTTTCAAATTCACCTCCACAAGAAGTCGACAAATTCGCACACACGTAGCCCCAAAAAGTTCTGCTCTTTGTTATGCACCAGTGTTAATTTCATCCATGGCCAATTCTTATTGATGTCAGAATGATGCGTCTTCCAAATAAAACAACGTTCTTAAAACTAACAACCCTCAGAAGAAAACTTTAACAAAAAAAGACAAATGAAGACTTTAAGCCAGGATGCTGTCATTAAAAGATCTAGAGAGAGAGGTTCAGTCACATACTCATTTAAAGACCAAATGAAGCACTTGGCTTCTCATTCATGATAGTATGAATGTCTGCCTTAGGATCTTGATGACTCTTTATGCATCAAATCAATTTTAAAATCAAGCAATATTTAACTGCACCCTTTATTTGTATTCATTAACTTCAAACAGAAGCTTTTATGACTTCATTAATAAAGAAACTACATATGTGTATATATAAACATTAATTGACCAGGAAGAATTAATCAAAGGTAAACATTCATATGGCATTCTTTTCTACATCATGCAACCCTTTGGTTAACAATTCATAGCTCATGCAGTGGCTTCAGATATGAATCTATAATTAATATGACAGTCTTGAACTGTACCATGTGACACATAGCAACGAACACTGTGTTTTCCAGTTTTTTCAATACAGTATCCTATTGAACCCAAAACCAATGTCTCTTTTATGTGAATAAGGAACAGAAACCACTAGTCCACTGACTAGTTGATTTAACAGTGCACAGTTAAGCTGTTACAGTTTATAACAGAAACACAACAGCCATTTAAGCCCTGCCACAGTCTTCATAATACCAGGAAGAAAATGGTTATTTTGTGCTGTTAAGATATGAAGAGAGGAAACAGACTGTGAATATTCATAGATGTGACACAGTGTGAACCATAAAATACCGCCTGAGAAAGCAGTTTACAGCTCTGAGGGTCATAAAAATTCCTTAGGATTAAAGAAAGATTCCTAATTTTTTTACAAAGCAGGAGAAAAAACGTAATTCCCAAATGCCGTCTATTTTCCTATCTTTGTAAAAATTGACAGCAGAGGCAAAGCTGAGATATAGGTCAGTGAAGGTCCTCCCTCTTCATGCCATGGTGATACAGAATGTACATACAAAACATATGGAGAAGACCACTGTGTCTGAGATGTTTCAAAGCTGACAGGTTGGTAGAGATGATATTTCAACAATCTCTGATGTCATTACATTTTATTACACCTGGAGGGGGAAGCATAATTATTCTGTTTAATGTTTTGTAGAAGATGAAGTTTAAAAGGGAGTGACAACCATCCAAATTTCATAAACACTATCATGGCACCATCTGCTCCACAGTAAAGACAATGATTTAATGGCAGCTTAATTCTGCAGATATTTTCTGTGTACTCTGCACATTTTCCAAACTAACTAACAGTTCTCGGGTCATTACTGGATAATTAACTGGGTAGAATTTGCAAATCTCAAACTGCTCTTTCCAAAGGTGCTAAAGCGATATCTGCAAATCATAAGATGGTTTCCCGCAGGATATTATTCAGAGTGAAAGCACGACAGTAGAGCTATTAAAACATACATTAAATGGATGAACAATTTCCTTCTATTCAATCAGTAAACTACATTTAGGGTATTATTTTTTATTGGTTGAAAAGTCCCTGGGTGCAAGGCAAAGATATAAAAAAACATTTTTTCAATTCCTTGCAAATCTCAACCTTACAAAACGTTTTTAACCATACTGATCTCAGATTTCAATATGAGGTGGCTTTAGTTAAATACAAAGGTGGGCCGCTCTCTTTAAGTTTTCCCAAATGTTTTTAAAATAGTTTCAATAGTTAGGTGCACAGTTAAAGGATTAGTCAATTTTCTTAAACAAAATCCAGATAATTTACTCACCACCATGTCATCCAAAATGTTAATGTCTTTCTTTGTTCAGTCGAGAAGAAATTATGTTTTTTGATTAAAACAAATCAAGGATTTTTTTCATTTTAATGGACTTTAATGGACCCCAACACTTGACACTTAACTCAACACTTAACAGTGTTTTTCAAAGGAGTTTCAAAAGACTTTAAATGATCTCAAACAATGCATTAGGGTCTTGTCTAGCGAAACAATTGTCATTTTTGACAAGAAAAATTTTAAATGTGCACTTTTAAACCACAACTTCTTGTCTATCTCCAGTCCTGTGACGCGCCAGCACGACCTCACGTAATTGATGATGTAAAGGTCACGTGTTACATATATGAAACGCACATTTGCGGACCATTTTAAAAAATAAACACACAAAGACATTAATTAGTATCATTCCACATACAACAACGTCGGAACGGTCCTCTTTCTCTACACTTGTAAACACTGGGGCGTAGTTTCGCATACATCATCTGTGACCTCTTGACGTGATGATGTATTGCGTGAGGTCTCGATGTCGCATCACAGGACCGGAGATAGACGAGAAGTTGTGGTTTAAAAGTGCATATTTTTTATTTTTCTTGTTAAAAAAGACAATCGTTTTGCTAGATAAGACCCTTATGCCTCGTTTGGGATCGTTTAAAGTCCTTTGAAACTCCATTGAAAAAAACTGTTAAGTGTTGACCTAAGTGTTAAGTGTTGGGGTCCATTTAACTTGGAAAAATCCTGGAATGTTTTCCTCAAAAAACATAATTTCTTCTCGACTGAACAAAGAAAGACATCAACATTTTGGATGACATGGGGTGAGTAAATTTAAATTATAGTGATTTTTTTAGAAAATGGACTAATCCTTTAAGCCCGTAAGTGCAGCTTTTGAGAATTGTCACATCCACAACAGAGAAATGTCACATCCATAACGTTGATAAATATGCACATGAAAATTTAATTAAAATAAATATGATTTGTTCTTTAAAGATCCCTCCCTCCTCCATTTATTACCGTTTTTAGTTTGTGCATTTTAAAAATCACAGAATTCCTATAAGCATGCTGTATCCTAAAACTTGTCCTACTTTGTCACATCCGTACCACATGTTTATTTCCCTTATCTAAAATAGAAAACACAAGCATACTTTTGTTTGGACTCTATCATTAGGGGTTTGGGAAAATGTAAACAGATGGTTTAGTATATTGGTAAATAAATACTTTCTAAGAAATTATATTTTAACTTTTGACTGAAAAGGTCACATCCATAACATTGGAATTGCTCTGTTGTATATGAATTTATCCTTGATCGTAAACAAGTCAAGAAAGTCTCATTTCCTCCAAGGTTGATTAAAAAATCTAATTCTTACAGTAAGGCTGAGTAACCTAAATTCTCAGCAGTATTCTCCAGTAACATAGCATACCTTCACTTTTATTTATTCTTTAAACTCGTCACTAAAACAGCATCCAGTATAAAACAGTAATTATATACACAAGCCTTCATCTAATATGGGGGAACCGATTCAATTATGGTCTTATTAGCATAATGAAAACAGGAAAAGAGAAAATGCAGATATCTTTTAGCTCTGGGGAATTCAGAGACATATCCCCTCTTTGAAATTGCAGAGCAACAGACTGATAAAGCATTCACAGTCTCTTTGATTTTTACTTCTTTGACCAGTCAAAGTGCGTTACCTCAGAGAAGAGAGAGAGAAAGATCGGATCCAAAACATTCCCAGTTACTCTATGATGGAATCCTGCAGGAAACCGTAAAACTAATTTCAGTGCTGCTACCTAGGAACATGACCTACTTTAAGTTCCCAGTAGTTCCTCCAGTGTGGGTCTGTAGGTGGAGGCAACCTTTCATTCTAGACAGAGCTCTCCAAAGACAGCCTGAGAGCATACAAGATGACTCTGACCCTTACAGGTAAGCACCATAAATAAACATGAATCCTAAGGATGAGACTTAATTATCATAGCGGGATTCGATTGGCCTGTATCTCTCAGAGGACCCTCACTCAGTCAAGCTGACAGGGTTGTGCTGAGATTCTTTGACACTGGAGGCTATAGATAACATGGTTGAGACACTAGAAGCTGCTTCATAATACAGAACAGTATTGTATGTTCAGTCTTAAAGGGATAGTTCACCCAAAAATGAAAATTCTGTCATCATTTTCTCACCCTCATGTTGTTACAAACCTGTATAAATGTCTTTGTATGATGAACACAAAGGAAAATATTTTGATAAATGTTTGTAACCAAAACGTTCATGGACCCCATTCACTTCTATAGTGGGAAAAAAGAATACTATGCAAGTAAATGGGGTCCACAAACGGTTTGGTTACAAACATTTCTTAAAATATATTCCTTTGTTTTCATCAGAACAACGAAATGTATACAGGTTTGTTACAACATGAGGGTGAGAAAATGATAGGGCTGGGACAGTTGTAATTACCACCGCGGTGGTGGAGTCAACCGGTGGTCGGGAAGTGCGCCCCACGGTGGTGTGCACCTCACAAATTATGAAAAATATAAAGTACAATCTCGCCCAGTGAGATGTCTTCAGGTTTGTTTTAACGCAAACAGCCAGCAGACGCGGAGTTAATGCGCTAATTTGCAAGGAAAGGCAACTGATATCAGTGATGAGCCGCTGGCTTGGGGGCGGAACAATGAGGAAAGATATTGGCCGTTTCTCAATCCGAAGACTGTAGCCTCCCGAGGTCGAATTTGCAAGCTGCATACGTCATCAAGACTTATAACATTGACAATTATAAAGTTGAATATTATTCTTTGTTAATCATACATTGTTGTAATATGCTTATGACTTGCAAATGTCTGAAAATAATAAACCAGGCTTGATGACATATACAGCCGCGACCTCCGGAGGCTGCAGCCTTCAGATTGAGAAATGTCTGTTCTCTCTTGGTCACGAAAAAGTATCAATCTGCGCTACCAGTACACCATCAGAACGCGTTTTCAGCGCGGCTGGAAACATTATAACCCCAAAAAGGTTTCTGACTTGTTGTTTCAAGAGTGGAAGTGCTACAATAAACACCAGGGCTCAGCCAAGCACATACGCACAGTTGCTTCACGTGACCGCGCCGCTTCCCTGAGGCTCCTCTTCAAAGCATGTGGGCGCTTCAGAGCGTCTTTCGTTGCCAAGTAACCTAAGCATTGCTTGACGCTGTGACGAGAACCAACCAACGGAGAAAGAATTTAGCGCCTATAAACATGCACGTTTGTTAAGAACTGTATATCTGATCATCGTTTACATTTTTATATTTCAAAATATATGTATGCATTATGTATAAGACCTATATGCATCAATGTGCACATGCGCATACGCGCATGCCCCCCCCCACACACACGCACACACAAAATCAATCTATAACCACCGCACCATTGCAGTGAATTTGTGCATTAACACCGCCTTGGTAAAAAACTGCCACCGTCACAGCCCTAGAAAATGATGACAGAATTTTCATTTTTGGGTGAACTATCCCTTTACAAGAAAGCCACTAAAAACACTAGCATGTAACCACATACAGCTGAATCTAATTTATGTATGTTTCCGTGCCTTTTTAAGAATGACACAGCTGATTCCAAAACAGCCACACGACATACAACAACATGGCGCATTTTAAAGGAACAGCCGTTTGTCATATTTATTAAATCTCCTTTTGTGTTCGCAGAAAGAAAGTCATACAGGTTTGTAAATGAGGGTGAGTTAATGATGACACCTGAATTTGAGCTTTGGGTGAACTGTGCCTTTTAGAATAACTATTACTCTGCGATTAAAAGCAATTCTTTAATAAAACAATAACATGAATCCCATTTTATGGATGCGTCTGAAACCGAAGGCAGCTGACTTGTTACCTCGCTGCCTCATGAGGCAATAACTTCGGCAACATTCGGACAGCCTTTATTGGCAGCGTAACTGAATTTTGTTTGAAATAAAAACAGAGAGCACCTTTGTGATAACTAATCCTATATTTTAAAACTGCAATACTAATTTCTAGCGATCAAAATGTGTAAAATGTGAAAAATAACTTCATTTACACAAAATTTTTGATCCAGCCACTTTATTTCTTTCAAACTCGACCAATCACATTCCCTGTGCACGCCTGCGGATAGAATTGTGGGACAAGATGATGAAGGTATCTCAGACGTGCTTTGATGCCTTCCTGCCTTGGAATGCTGCCCCCGAAGGCAGCATTTTAGAGATTTCGGACGCAGCCTATCTTAACAGTATGTTATTGTGATGATGTGGTGTCAGCAACACTGGCTCCTGGGCAGCATGGCACAAAAGCTGCTATAAATACGCTATCATAATGTGGATGCAGCTGCAACAATTAGGGTAATTCTACCTCTCCTCATGGCCAGCTATCCCCCTATGCCCATCAACACACACACACACACGCACACAAACACACACGCATGTGTTTGCACATGCCCACACACTAAGACACACAAACCACTGTTTTGAAGCAAAATAATATCAGTGTTTTTACTCTTTAACACTCGGGTATTTTTGGTGATTCACACCCTTCTTCCCTGTGACAATCATTTAAATTTTTATATCTGTTAAAGTTGGGGCGAAAATGTAAAATCTTGGTCTGTGGTTTCCTGGTAAGAGAAACAAAGATGCAAATAGCGCTTATGCAAAGCAACAGCTAAATTCTGCTTATTCATCAAGGTGGAGAAACATAAACAATGCTGACATGCTCTGCCTCAGGTGCTATGCTTGTGTCTCTGCTGTCTGCCACCTCTTAATACATCAGTCATTGCTTACACAATAAACATACCGGCATTATGGTCCGTCAGCCTGTCTACCATCAGTCTACACATTACAGATTTTAGTTTCAGAAATCTAAAATTGGCTAACATCAATGTGCAGAAACCTGAAACCAAACTTGTGGTCATGTTATGGTCACACCTGTAGGTGATGATGTAACTGGCAGAAAAGATAAGGTTACATACTAATACAGTACATGCTATTTATCAAACCAATGTACCAATGGGAATAACAAAATATGTTATCTTACACAATCTTTCACATACACAGATGTACTTGTCTTGGTATTGAGAAAGCTAAAGGGTTTACAACATGTCACTTATGAATTTATTTACACAATGTCATTGCAGTCTAATGTGCGAACGAAGGCAGTGTTGGTATCAGATAAAGACAGCTGACATGTCAATGGTCATTTATCAACGGATGTTGTTCACTTATCACATGAATGAGTCTTCAATAACCTTATCACTCTTAAAGTACATATACACTTGCAAAGAGTAAACATAATCCTTTGGCATTTAAATATCTGAACGCAAAAGAGTGGAAAAACAATGGTTTGTACTAAGGGAAAAAAATCATAGCGTGTCAGTATCAGGTCAAGCAGTTGCGCGTCAGAGAGAGTTGACAAACTACAATCTTTGGATAGGACATACATTTCAAGGGGGGTGTTGAGAAATGTTGACAGATTAGTGAAATCTGTTTCTCAGAGCGGATGGTGTCCACTGCACCACCCAGATTAACAACACTTCAAATCGACTGCTCGTTAGACATTAGCGCTGTCTCAAAACCTAGCACAGAGCTGTCTATTTACATCGTTTAGAGACATTATAGGCGCGTGCAAGGGCTTGGATTTCAATCCTAAAATCTGTCCAAACAGACAGCTCACTATGTTTTGGAAAGCAGCCGCTGACAATACACCAATAACACAAAGACAAGTCCAAACAGCCCCACCTTCACCCCCGAGCCCTTTACTACCCCTACTTAAGCGTCTGCGGAGTGACAGGTTGTGTCTTGTTAGCTCACGGGAAGAGTTAATATGTGGTCTTAACTAGCTGGCTAACGCGGCTAACGCTAGCTTAGCCCAACCGCGTAACTGAGCGACCGCCGATAATCGTTAAAGCTCAAAGCTCTTACCTCTTTTAACGGCCTCGTCATACGACAGGAAGCCTATCCGTGACTCTTTGGCGCCCATGGTGCCCTCATTTCATGGCAATGGCAGAAATGTTAGGAGTGACCGGTGCCTGTTGCCTTGTTTTCGGTTGTTTTTCTATTTTTTTGGTATGGTGTTCGTATCAAGTCCAGCAGCGGAGTTTTGCGTTATCAACGAGTGACGCGTCTCAGCGCCTACGCCTCCATACTTGGTCAGGTGACTTTTGTCCAATCAGAACACGGGGGCGTACGCGCGTCAGTTTATCGCTAGAAACGCAGCACTGACACCGTTTCGGCCTGTCATGCTGTCCAATGTAATTTCAATACTTGATGAAAATATTAGCAGAATCATATAAACACAAGCATTTCAATGTGAAAGTTTTATATTTATTTATTTATTATGGACGTGTATTTGTTTAATGTGGATTTGACAGGCATTGAATTAAAATAGCTTTTCGTAATGGTCTACATTTATAGCGATTTAACACGTTAAGTTTATAGACACATAATTCAATTGACCTAATATTTGGCCCTGCGCAACATTTCGTTTGATCTACTCAAAAACAGTTCTGGGAAGCTATTATGCATATGTAACATGCGTTTGTTTTTGACATGTCACTATATTAAAACATTTTTAGACGCTTATTATTTGGCGCCCTCCTATGACCTCTGATGCTTATTGCAATGGGAATGGCGCGTGCTGCAATAAAACCGGAAGAGACGTTTCTGTTTACTGGTTATGCCGTTGCATAAATGTCATTCACAAAAAAAAAACTTGTTTCGAATCCTTCTTGAATTACTTTTTGTTGTTGTTGCGCATAGGAACTCAAATTAACATAGGAAAGGAAAGGAGAGGAGGGACACGCGGGTTCCGCATCTGTGCAATGGGACTTTATGTCTGTCTGTATGCGCCCAATGTAATCGGTGAGTCAGGGTAATAATTACACAGTTATGCATTTTTCCATCATCAAACTTTTATAATAGAATAGATAAAATAAGATGACATGTCATCCAGCTATCTCTAAGTTCATCATCAGTGAAGTTAGCACTAAGTAACGATAAATTTGTTGTGGTTTTTATTTCCTTCATTTCATAGGTTACATTAGGATTCTTCTTGTACTCACCGCCTGGACTGTATATAGTGACCCAGTGAGATTTCTACCCTTGTATGTGGCATCAGTAATATTGGATGGTGGGTAATTATTTGGGTGATTCTCAAGAAACCATTGAAACACCACGGCACTAATGATTTTAGCTATAAAATGTGTAATATAGTAATATTAAAAAGCATCAGAATTAACACAATACTGTGTTCTACCTTGCACAATGTGTGATTTCAACATAAGAATTTATAATTTGTCAATTTTATCTCATTTTCTGCTGAAATTCTCATTACCGCAATGTGTCTGGCTGTGTTTGAACATGCGTTATGTTGTAATTTAATCAAATTAACACAAAAATATTTAGAAAAAATAAATGGATGTTTTGCTAGACTACTTTAGATGACAGAAAAAATATTTACTTAATATTCATGATTAATAATAATGAAGAAAAATTAGGAAAATGATGTGTCCATGCCTGATGTTCTCATCCTCCGCAACACTTTTTGAGAACAGTTTAAGCACACATACAGAATTTTTATAAAGTTTGGTTTTGAGTGACCAAGCACATGGACCAGTAACTTCAAGATGGCTACCAGGTAAGATCATTTTTTTTACAGTTAATTTGAAATATTGTCTTGTCAGAATGCTTACACGACATTTTGATTATCATTATCGCAACAGATGCTTATTAAATGTTAATTTAATTAATAGAAGCACAATACTTTGATTTTAAATGCATGTGCAGAATCTCCAAATTATGTTCTTTCAGGTTTGTCATGTCATTTTGAAAATATGTCAGTGTTGATGTTTTCTGACTGTTGCGGTAATGAGATTTTTTAGGACTAATTTTTTTAATTATGTTACAAAAAGTGTTAAATGATAAGTAAAAGTGTTTAAATTAATGTTCCCATTTACTCCAGACTTTGTTTTTCAATGTCTGGTGGGGAAAAAAAGTAAATTTAAGCAATTTTTACATTTTCATGCTTGACATTTAAAACCCAGTTTTCGTGAGAATCACCCATTTACATGAAGCAGGGTATTCTATTCTATTCTATTCTATTCTATTCTATTCTATTCTATTCTATTCTATTCTATTCTATTCTATTCTATTCTATATAAAATACAATATATAATACTATAATGTAGTGATAATGTATACTATAACATAAAAGGTTCAAAAACATTATAGTATCAAGGAAATTTATCATCACAGAACATGGTGCCCACGGGCACAAGGTTGCCTGCATGGAGTCTGTGAGTTACCCGCCAAAGCACATTCTATTAATAACCTTAATTTTAAAATGTATTTCTTTCATATTTTTTATATTAGCTTGGCTTCTTTTATGTATGTTAACATTTTTAAACAATGATAAACCAGTAAAGCAAAATAAAATCAACATGTAAAAGAATTTTTTTTTGACCAGTGTATACGGTGCATCCCTTTGAGGCCCCCCAAATAAAATGCATGACATAAAACATTCCAAAACTTAAAATTTTAATTAAACAAAACATATTAAATTATTCAATGTAGTGCTGTTGGTTAGTAGCCTTATTTTTCTGACATTTATTATTTTAGAATTTATTATAAATTAATACATTTTATAAAATGTTATTAAACCGGGACCCCCCTGGCACCATCATAATGCCCCCAGTTTGAGAACCACTGGAGTAGACTATATCAAAAAGGTACTTCTTATATGTTTCATATTGTTTCTGTTCTCATGCCAGGTCTGAATTTTATCAAAAATAAATATTTTAAATCAAACTTTAATGTCCAAATGTTTACCAATGTGACAATATTATTTTGTCATAATAATCGGCAGGACATTATTATTATTATTATTATTAAGGCCTTAACAGATTATTCCTTTTATATTTAGCATACCAGCCACAGGTCCCAGAACAGTTTTTTTGTCTGGGCACCCTCTCCATTGGTTCTATGGGAGGCTATAATAAAAATACCTTAGTGGTCAACCTAACGTTTTAAACTGAATATTTTATGTTTGTGTCAGGGCTGGATGGGTGGGTGGCACGCCGGCTGCAGCAGACCTCCAGGTTCGGAGCTTGGCTGGATGTAGTTGTGGACAACATAGGACGTGGGATGCTCTGGAATATACTTTATGACGTAAGTTTAATGAGTCAGTTGGATTTCTGCTGTATTTTTCTATATCCACTTGTCATATATGACTGACTTTGTGCTTTATGCTTATAAAGTGGGGGTGGTTGGTGTCCTCAGCAGAGTGGTGTGCGTTTGTGTGCAACCACAGTGCTCGAGGAGCCCAATGGAAGAACTCTTTCACGGGGAGCCCGGTCTGGGTTCGAGCAGTGATGGCGAAAGGTATGCTAAGATACAATGTTCTTCTCCCAGTTTTTGGTTTAAATAAATATTGTGACATCAGCATGACAGCTGTCAGCACTGAAAGTCACATTGAATGTTTCATTGTGCAGGCTTTAAGACTCCACTGGGCATTTTGACAATAGCAGGGATCCATGTTTTGCCTGTGTGGCTGTATTGCTATCAGTATGAGGTGCTGTCTCAGGCTCTCTATATCCCACACTGCCTTCAGATTCTTGGGATTCTGGTGCTGGCAGCTGGACGCTTACTGGGATTAGCAGTTGAGGTGAGGACAGAGCATAACTCTGCATTATTTTGTTGCTGAGTCACACCAGTGGCATCCGCTTTAATATGAACTCCACTGGTCATGTGTGTCTTTCTGCAGATGTGGTGCATCTTAACCCATGTGAGATGGTTACTGTTGGATGAAGAGGAGGAGAAGAAGAGCTAGGATGAATGTAAAGTGTTACATGTTTGTGTTTTGGGTTACTGGGTTTGAGATTGAATTGATGTGTGAAGCAATTAAAAGGGAAAATGTGTCTTTTATGAGGGTATTGATCCAAAAAGCAACTGCACAAATTGCAGGTAAGAGTATGTTGAATGTAGAATTTTGCAGGGCTTTATTTGGTGTATATTCTCTTGATATATACATGTATTATACTATGTAATATACTTAAAGGGATAGTTCACCAAAAAATGAAAATTCTGTTATCATTTACTCACTTTCATGTTGTTACAAACCTGTATACATTTATTTGTTCTGATGACCACAAAGGAAGATATTTTGAGGAATGTTTGTAACCAAGCCATAAGCCCCATTGACTTCCATAGTATTTTTCCTACATTAAAAGTCATTGGGGCTTGTGATCGGGTTGGTTTCAAACATTTCTCAAAATATGAAGAGTTGGTTCCAAAACAAGATAACTCAGTTTTTTTTTTTTTTTGAATAAAAAAGTTTGATTTTTATTTCAATTAATATCAGTCAAACTGCAGTTGGTTTTGCTTTAAGCAAAAAAAAAAAAAAAAAAAAAAAAATACAGACGTCGGAGCCGATGGTGTAGTGGGCAGTGCTCCGACACTTTCAGTGACCCTAGTTCGATTCCCGGCTCGTGGTCACTTGCCGATCCCATACCCCCTCTCTCCTCCTTGTACTTTCCTGTCCTCTCCTAAACTCACTATTAAATAAAGGCTATATATATATATATATATACAAAAAAATATAGCCAAATAGCACGATAAAAAGATAATAGTGAACATGTTTGACAACAATTATTTTGTTATTTCGTTTTGGAACCAAATTCTTCATATACTTCCCTTTGTGGTCACCAGACAAATAATTTTTTGGGTGAATGATCCTTTTAAACACAAAGCACTGTTTTTGTGACATGCTTTTAATGTGCCAGATTTGACAATACTATTATATTTAATTTCTTTTTGTTTTACCACTAAAGTATGGTTCATCAGTTTTAATTTATGTTATTAAGTAGGGCTGGGCAAAAAAAATCGATTTTTCGATTAATCGTTTTTTAAAACCGGGTCGATTCAGAATCGATTCTCAAACAGCAGAATCGATTTTTTTTTCTTTCATACTTATTTCTGCAAACATTGAACGAAAGATTAATGTTAATCGAATTACTAGTCTTCTTCACTAGATGTCACCCTCTTTTGTGCTTTGCACGATGTGATCTAGGAGAGTTGTTCACTGTTCTTTTTATTAATATAGTATTTGTAATAAATCTATATTCATCGAGTTGAATCGAGTATAAAAACCGGCCCAAGAACCGGAATTGAAAATTGAATCGAGAATCGAATCGATTTGATAGCTTGTGAATCGAATCGATCTGGAAAATCTGAATCGATACCCAGCCCTATTATTAAGTCATTCGTACTATATAAATGGCTTAAAAGTTTTTCAAGATGGACAAAGTGTTACATTAATAATAGGACTAGTTTATTTATTTTGCTTAGTTTCATTTTATTCTTCATATAAACTGCTTTTTTCCACAATGCGAATGTAAAAGATTGATCATAATATCATTTTCAGTCTATCATTATGACTATTGAGGTATAACAGTAAAATATCTTTCAAAAGTACTTATGCTGTATACAGTCATTTATTCTCAATTTTTTTTGTTCAGTCACCAATCCACCCAAAAGAGAGGCGTGCAAACATATAGCACTGATTTCAGAAACAAATGAAGAAAAATCACTTAAAGGCAAAAAATAAAGCATTTTAATACTTAAAAGCAATATTGCTCATTGTAATCTGTAAGACATCTGTATATTGTTCTTTCTGTGCGTGTTAAAATTAGTTACAAATTTTCACAATGGTGGATACAATTGAGTTTAATAATGATTTGGTGGTTACAGATCTACAGCAGGCTCTACGGAGGTGTGAGTAACATATAGCCAATGACTGAACCCTACATGTATCAAAAGCAGAGGTTCACTGTGGCACAGGTCACTGACGTTTCAATAGTAACAGTCAGTATTAATGTTAACACAATCACTTTCCTCATCTTTGTCATTGGAGAAAAACACTGCGTTCTAACATGTATCAAATGGGTAGAGATGAAAATTAACTGAAAACAAAATCAAGAAGTCACTTCTGTTTTGTTTTTAGCTTAAAGGGTCCCAGTACCCTACCTGATGCCCAGGGTACCACCGCGATGCAAGAGCTGAAAAGTCAGAAATAGCACTTTGGCTAAATCACAATCTACACATTGCAGAAATGAACGTCCGAGGATTTTATAAAGATTATTAGCATTGTTGTCCTTCTATATCAGTAATGAATGTGATGAGTGCGGCCTCATGCAATAAGCATTCATTCTTCACTGTAAACAGTCCCTTTTATAAACCTGTTATTTATTACAAACTTCAACTCCGAGGGCACATTTCTAAGAAACATGCAAGGTTCGACATCATAGGCTTTTGCTTTAAGGTGTTTACTGTGTATATAACCATGCCAAGTTTGTGTGAAATATAGGATATTCTCTCACATCATTGCCTTTATTGTCAGGGGATGTTAACAATTTCTGTGATCAGTTCAACACTTTAGAACTGCAAAGTTTTTTTTATGTTTATGTCACTATGGAGTTCACTGGGACAATACCAATTGTAGCTATACATCTATATATATATATATATGTACACATAATTACTTAAACATGCAAAGAAAAGAACATGTGACCCAGAAGCACCTATGGGGGCTGTGACCCATTTTGGAATTTAGTGGCTATTCAACATCACACTGAATGATCTTTCTTATTGTTTGACAAATGAGCCCTTAAATACACATTCAGAAGCAATCAGAGCTACACTGTGAATTCATTCGATGTACTATGCTTGTTGTTTATAGTTTAGAAACTCGTAAACTTATCTAAATCCTCTGATATAAGAACTCCACGTAATCCATTTACTACATTTAACAGTCAATGGAAATGCACTTAAAACGTTTTCAAGATCACAGTTTATTTGTTACAATATTCCATATCTCTCTGACCAAGGCAAGTTCAATTCCTTCCGGAAACCTGGCTCTGATTCCCCAGCTATCTCTGTGATAGAGAGAACTCCAGAAATCTTCAACATTTAACCATGACACAAAACAACTACAGGATTTCTAAGGAGTGAAAGTGGCTGTAATACAAAGTGCCTCGTGTGTGATCTCGGTTTACAGATGGGGCAGGTGGAGGTCTGGTTTAAACAAGCTATTTGAAAAGACTGAGAAAGTAGATCCTCCCAACTGAGAGTCCTTTAAGACTAAGGCTGGGACTTCAGCTTGAGATGCAAGACATTAACATCACGCTATTTTTCGGTAGCACTTGCATCAAGGTTTCTGCAGATGCAAAAAATAAAAATAAATGACTGCTGACTGAAACGAAATGCAGTTTGGATACCCTTAAAGTCATTTTGGATTCTGGTGACTTGACCATTCTCAATCAGTGAACTTTAATAAGAGCAAACCTATTGTTACAGAGTTGTGTAGATTCTGGACTTATTGGAAGCAGGAGTGGTCGGAAAGGCAGTGATACGAGGAAAGCTGATCCTCACTGTAATATTGCATGGTCAGAAACTCCCGCTATACAAACAGGCATTGAATTACACCCCTCGCATGCAATATCCACAAACCTCTCCGCTTCACCTGCGGGGTGCCTATACACAAAGACAAGTGCTGCGCTCGGCCCTTTTCTCAGTGTGTCCAGTCAGCTGGCTATGGGTGTTAATCCACGCCTGAGCGCTGAATGGAAACCTGGTCCCATAACTACCACCACTCCAGCTTATTGTGTGTGTGTGTGTGTGTTTATGCGAATGAGTGTTGGGTTATAAAGCCAGCATTATATACTTTTCTCCCACACTGTTGATTTGTTATGGCTAAAGACGTTTAACTATGGTTTCACACAGAAGTTATTTTGGCTCATCCATTTGCAATGTTATTTGCATACCTTGCATATAAATTATTGGCAGTTTAAAATAAGCTATGTCAGTACTAAAGGAATACAAAACCAGAAAACTTAAAACATGGTATCTAGAGGAGTAATAAACCCACTGGTCCTTAGATTCCACACTTGACATGAATCATTAAAAAAAGCAAAAACAAAACATAATGGTCCATAATGTAACATGGCTGGTCTCATTTTCCAAAAAGCACACAGGTAATCCTCAATGCAAAGCTTTGCATTACACGAAGTCAAGCTCTAATCCTCAGGTTAAGCGGGACATGCATCTCTGCGGCTTCACTCATTTATATGAACGATAGGGATTTTCCCTTTCCTTTCGAATCTCATTCGGTGGGTGCTGCACCAAGCATTTCCTCCACAAACGATAATGCAGTGATAACAAACAAACTATTCCTGTAGTGTGTACCACCTCTCCTTCAAATACAAAACATAAAATGGTGACACAAAAATGAAAACGCGCAGAAGTTGTTGATGAGCAAAGCTCTTTTGAAGTCTGCTTGAAGTCAAAGAAACGGTTTGTGTGAAAAACTTCAACAAATTGTTGCTCATTCATCATATGAGTGTTAGCATGGTTGGACAGATGTCATAGTTTTTGTCCCATCGTAAGGAAAAGTACAGGACAAGGGGAGTTGCTGGTAAACGTTGAACTGACAATCCAATCGGAGCTGGAGAAACTCAAGGTCATAATCAAACCCCCGCCATATCTTGACTACATGTGACTATGAACTTGTGTGAAAATGGGGGCGTGTGTGCATGTTTTCTTTGAGTTGAGAGGTGGTGGGCCATTAGCCTAAGCAGGGGCGTCCAGTTCCGTGGCTCTGGGACAACAGGAAGGACTGCACCACCTGGTCTGTGGCCTGGGGGCTCGTGTTGACGTCCTCCAGCGCGTTGGCTACTGCAAACTGCCTGTCCCTTAACCGGTTCCAGTTGGACAGAATATTGTGGTACTCAAAGACCTTCTCGTAGTTTCCAACCGAGTTGTACAGTTTTATGAGGCCTCTGTAGTCATACTCTAGTCCACTGTAACCCTCCCCGAACAGCTTCTTGCCTGAGTGAAATAAAATGGGGGCTTTTTTAGTTTATTTTGGCATAACTTGTGGGTGTTGAGCCATTATGTAAATTACACACAATTCATTACCGATTGACAAACAGAATAACAGTATCCCTTACCAATAGCGATGGAGCGCAAGTAGAGGCGCTCTGCATCATCATACTGATTCATGTCGTAGTTGTAGAGTGAGGCCAAGTGTCCCACTGACAGAGCCACCTCATAGTCCTCTTGCCCCAAAAGCTGCTCCTTGATCTGAATGGCCTTGATGTGCATATCCTCTGCCTCCTGCGTGCCAACACCATGGAAAGGTTGGTTAACACAACAGTGACATTAAAAGCACTCCGTCTTAATTGGTTTACATTACATAGTAAATATAACACATGCTTGCACAAATGATCAACTGGTGCTAAAATTATTTTATCTCCGGTATAAAATTCTACCATTAACAATCTGATCATAATATACTTGTTCTAAACCCTTTCTTTAGTGAAACACTAAAAACTGTTGAAGGTCTGTCTTTTTTTATAAAAACATAAATACATTAAATGTTGACTGGTGCTTTCATATGGCTTTAGAAGACAGAGCACTTCAACATTATCAAACATACACTAGTTTGGAAAGCCATGAAAGTGAGCTAATGAAGAAAATATTTTTAATTCAATTAGTATTACAACCTTGAACTTGCGCATGGATTGGTAGAGGCGGCCCAAGTTTCCATAGTGTTTTGCCGTCTGAACGTTAAACTCCCCAAAGGCTTTTTTGGCCAATTGGAGAGAGGAGAGGTGCAGATCATGAGCCTCCTGGAGTAGGCGTTCCTCAGTTTCCTTGTTATGGCAATCAATGGCAATCTCTTCAAGGATAAGTGCTAGAGATGAAAATATCAAAAATGCAAATGTTTACACAAAAAGAACTGAATAGGGGTGTCATGATTCTCCAAATCCTTTTTTTCCCCCGATTCTATGGTCACGGTTCGATACGATTCTAGATTTTTACTTTTTTTTTTAAACAGGTTGCTATGCCATTTTTAGACTAGACTTTTATGAAATATAATATCTGACCTTGAACCCGGTGATGCCCTGCCTTGATAGTTGTGCTGCCAGTGAAAAAATATGGTACACGCACATACCATACCATGAGATTGTGAGACTATACCCCAATAAGTCATGTTTAAATGCTGTTTTCATAACTCTTAAGCAACTAAAATAAGTTGTTGTGAAACTTTAACAGATCTCAGTTTCTGAGAAACGACCGATCCTGTCATAGACGGCGTTCTGCTGTGCACGCATGCGTGCTCTGTTCTGATTGAGTTCAGCTAAAGGTGGGAAGTGCGTGCTGTTTTTTGTTTCCCATGGAAAGAGCAGCTCCTGCATCTGCCATGCTATCTTTTAACTGGCTGTAGCTGGCGAAGTTAAAGGAGGTTGACTCGCAGCACATGGGGAAGTGGCAGCATCGACGATTCCATTTTTTAATTCGAAGTTCATGGTTGTGACTTAATTTCAATCGAATTCGAAAATCGTGACACCCTTAGAACTGAAATTACAAAAGCACCTTTAAGAGACATTTTGTGTTGTCATTGCAGAAATGTAGCAGGCAGTTATAAAACCTTTATACTCACCTTTCACTCTTTTGGATGAGGCCAATAGCAGATGGTCTTCAGGGAGAATATGAGTTATGATGTCTATGGCACGTTCTGCATGAAATCTACCAGCAAAATTCAAAGTATGACATGGGTACATGTTATTCAGAAAACACTTCTGTGAAAAAACACAACAAAACATTCTAACAGAACAGCTCAACCGTGATAAAGGTCAGGACAGTTACTAGGCATCTTGAAATGTACTCATAGTTTTAAGAATCAGCAACCACTCAGGGGACAAATAAAATGGTATGAAAGTTCATATGGTATTAGTTGCAATCCAAAATACTGTTCTGTCTTGGAATGAACATACCACCAAGTGGCACCCCCAAGATATAACTCATGGCACCAATTAAATAAATCATTTTTATGGTGAGCCTAATAAAAGGAATGTTTGTTTTTGAGACTTTTACTTTATGATAAAAACAGCTTATTTGCCTCTGACCTATTATGTATAGTACACCATCCACTTGATCAGGATGTAACTTTTCAAAGTGAAATTAAAGGGATAGTTCAACCAAAAATCAAATAATTTGTGAGCTCCATTCACTTGCATAATAGGATAAAAGAACAGTGTTGGAGAAAGTTACTTTTAAAAGTAACACTACAATATTAAGTTACTCCCCCACAAAGTAACTAATTGCGTTACTTTTCATGGAAAGTAATGCTGACATTACTTTAAAGTTACTTTTGCGTTACGTTTTCTTACTTGGCTAAGGCTTGATCTCTTTCAGGCCTTGCAGGTGATTTTTATGATTGCAAAAATGTCAAGCTCTGGCCTGCCATCTACGTTTCAGACCCAAACTGTTCCCGCTCACAGAGTGCGTAATTCTATGTTAATATGTTCAGTTTAATTCAATACAACATTTTATTTTTTAATTGAATTAATTAAACTGAAAAGTAACTTGCATTACATTTTTTAAAAAGCAACTAAAATATTAATTTATAAAGTAATGCGTTACTTTACTCATTACTTCAGAAAAGTAATATTATTACCTAATGCGCGTTACTTATAATAAATAAATTACCCCCAACACTGTAAAAGAATACCATGGAAGTGAATGGGGCTCACAAACTATTACAAATATTATTTAAAATATCTTCCTTCGTGTTCACCAGAGCAAAGACAGTTATACAGGTTTGTAATAACATGAGAGTGAGTAAATGATGACAGACTTTTCATTTTTGGGTGAACTATCCATTTAAACTCTAAAGTCTCCCTGTAGCCGATTATTTGATCACCTAAAACTTATGCTATTATGAAGCTCAAAGATATGTAAAAGTTTTTTTCTGTGACAATATTTTCTACATGCTTTAAAAAGGCTTGAATGCAATTTCCTCATTTAGTGTATGCAGATCTATGAATATGCAAATTAGTATCCACCTCTACTCAACTGCACAGCTTGGACCATAGAACTAAATATGGGAATAAGTTCCCGTCTCCGTCCTATCATACGCGTAAATAGATGCTCATTTCAGTAGCTTCAGACACATAACTGCCAAGTCTGTTTTACAATGCATATGTGAACTGTGCGTTTGCAGCACAAATTGTTTATAGTGCTAATGTTGGCAGGTTAGACACTGCACATGAGTTCAGCACGTTTGAGTTAAAATGTGATTAGTTAAATGTGTGTGATGTAGCAAACCAATGTGATTTCAAACCGCAGGAATGAGATGTCTTTGGAAAACTCAAATATTATGGATAAAATACTTAGCAACGGTGTTGAATGATATATGTGAAAACAGCACTTAGACATATAAACAATAATAAAACTTGATTTTCACCACAGTGGAAAAAAGTGTTTAAAGATTCGATATCTGAATATTTAACTAATGAACAGGACAGAGATACTCACAGTGCGTTGTCGAATTTACCAGAGCTGTACTGATGGACATAAGATGAGTATGCCAGGTCTTCATGTGCAGTGGCAACATGGATGTTTTTTCCTCCAAACACTGATTGCCGAATATCCAATGCAGTCTAAAGGCACAGCAAACCATTAAGTACATTTCTCATTGTTCAAGTAATGAAACAGATCAGTTGAAAAATTTGTAAGAAACCCATAGCTTGTGATTTTCAGCTTACCTGGTAAATGATCACTGATTGACAGATGTTGTCCACATTTAAGAGATAAAATCCATAATCTAGTAATGTATCAGAATATTTGGGGTGCTTGTGTCCAAAATGTTCCCTGAGAGTAAAATGTGGTAATACATAAGCATTTTATCATTTTCAAGCCGAACATTTTAACATCATCCAATACTTTTGATAAAAATACATGACCGATATCTTACCGTGCCAAAAACACTGCATGTTTTATCAGTTGTTCAGCTTTCCTGAATTCTCGTTTTACGACACAAGCCTGTCGGAATGAATGTGGATATTTCAGATTCATTATTTATTAACACAATGGATCATAAGTTGAAACATTTACAAAAACTAAAACATGCATGAGAAGATTCAGATTATTCAAACTGCAGATTCGACTCTGATTCCAATTTGGCATCAGTTCATTTGGGAACACTTCAGTTACTATGTAAACAAGTTTCTTTTATTTATTATAAATCGGTACTTCTATCTTGAACTACCTCTGACACGTAACAAAGCTGACACTAACCTTTGAGGCTTGTCTGAGAACATCAACTACTACTTTCACAGGTAAGCCAACTGTTATCTCCCTCATAGCTTCTATACACCACCTATATGCCTGAAACACACAACACACAGGTTAGCAAATGAAAAGCAGTCATTCTCCAAACATCTTGCACTGGGATACCAGGTACTTACTTCATCATAGTGGCTTTTGGCGAAGAGCAGGGCGCAAAGTTCTCCATACAGGGCAGCCTTATTGGCCTGATGGCCATGTTTGGCTAGTTTATCCATGTAAGACTGGGCTAGTTTAAAGGTTTCTTCTCCGAGGTGGTATTTGCAATTGCCATTACGCACATGAAGTAACCTGGCTCCGAAATAAGAACACAGTGAGCACCTCTTTTCATAAATTGTAAATAAAAGCATCACAAAACTCAATAGACCTCACCTGACGCAGCACTCCACTGCACGGTACCAGTGAAGAACCTCATCGTGTAGTGTGCACAGTTGGAGACACGACAGAAAGACCTTTTCTGCGTCTCCATACCATCCGGCATCAGATAAGAAGCCACCTGAGGCAAAAGCAAGCATTCCAACATTAAGCAAAACAAGCAGAAGTTGCAGATATTTAAGAGCGGAGCACACTTGCATACCTAGGACAAACCCAAATTGTATAGCTTTCTCTTTGACATGCGCATCTGACTCTGCAATGTATGAACATCTGCGACTGAAGGAGTTGGCCAGGACTGAAGCAACCTTCACACCGTGGTCCATCAGAGCCTGGAAGCAGTGATGCAGGAGGTGCCTGGGAAAAATATACATCAATAAGTTTTAATCAATGAACAGACATAATCTGTCATACAATTTGAATTGCGGGTCAAGCGTCTTAAATGTACAATATTATGGACAAAAGTAGTATCTACCTAACCTGACATGAAGAATAAAATAAAGTTATTAACACACACAACCAACCAAGCAGACACAATTCTCAAGGAATGTTGTCGTCAAAATATCAGCTTGGTGATATCAAACAAATATCTACAAAGTTTATTAAGAGTGCCAAGTAAGGCGTGAACCACACAGCAACATGTGACATTTGAATCATCAGCCAAAAATATATACACACTCAATCTCATACAGTAAATGTATACAACATATGTTGTGCTAACAGTGGATGTCAAATACCTTTTGTCAGAGGCCCTAAGGACTTTTGCGAAGACCTCCAGCTCACAGAACTCCCCTCCCAGCTGGCAGAGCCGGCCCTGCTGGTAAAGCTGGAATACATGAAGAAATGTGAGCTTGCTGACCCCTATTGTACATGTGACACAACAAAGACAACTCAGCTTTTCTCTCGGGAGTGCTAAGAAGACACAGAAAACCATAGTAGACAGAATGAAAAATCAGGAAGAATTTGTGCAAGACCAATACGTGTGCAAACCTTTGTTTTTCCACCCGACTGAATATTCTGTTTGTTACATCTGGCATCAAATACCAAATTTAAGCATGTGACTTGACGTGACTTCTAGCCTGAATTTAAGCAGCAATGAATAATATAGCGTTATGAATTAAGAGTTGAAACTATTTTTGCTTTCAATATGTAATTTAACCCCAGTATGCACTCTCATCCCCAAAAAGATGTGAAAGTAACAAGTATAGGAAGAGTTAAGTTTACAAACCACTCAGAAAAAAGATAATAACAACCCTTAAGTTATGGTCTTATGAAGTCAACCTTGAATTTAGTCATTTACACATCAGCTAGTACAACGATTCAACTCAAATTCATCTAATAAACAGATGATTTAATTTTAGTTGGCCATGAAATAAATGCATCAATTTATTTCTGACCTTTTTCGAAGAGACATGACATAAACTTTAAATTATTAGTCACAGATTCATAGCATTGTAAACAAAACAGTGGGATTGGTCTAATCACATAGCCATACATTTTTCACCCTACATATACAAAAAACGTACCTAAAAAAATAAAGCGTTCATTTTTACCACGGTGCAGCTAATTAAAAATATTTAGTATGTATAGTAGTATTAAGGTTTTTACATATAGTTCTAACAACTTAAATACAATACTTCAAACACAGGATTAATATAAGATTTGACATAACTAATTGGGTAGCTCCATACATAACTGTTCACTGCCATTCAAAGCATTATGTGTATCTCATAGACTGTAAAAGGTGTATATACGTCAGCTCAGCTGCCATAGCAAATAGATGTTGCAAATGACCGTTATAATTTAAATACTCACATGCTATTACATTAAGCGTATTCTGCAGAGTTAAAGTAAAACTTAAATATTAAAACAGTGAACAGTTAAGGTGTTTATGGTTAACTAGTCCTGACAAAGTGAGTTTCATCTCGCCCGCTCTACAGTATAAGATAAGCTATGCTAAACTGGAACATATTGTCCAACCAAATCGATTTCATTAAACCATTTCAGTTATGTCATAAGGTAAAAAACTATTTTACTATTGGAACAGGAACGCTTCCAAAAAGCTGTCATGAACATGTGTTGTCAAACACAACGGTTAAATACTCTTTTAGTTCGCGTCTCTCGCGAATAGCAATTTTCCATTGGGCTGGTTCAGTTTTTGTTAGCCGACCTGCTAGTAAAGAGTGTCAACTACTTTAAACGTTTGTCCTGCGTCGGATTCTTTCCCAGTCTCCCTTACCTTATAGTACACATCAAACTGTATATTTTCAGGAAGAGAGCGTATGTCCCGTCTGGATCGGCCATAGTTATCGACCACGGCTGAGATAGCGGTGTTGTACAGGGTCTCAGGGATCCATTCCAGCTCCACCGCGGCCATATTGTTTTCTTTCACTAAATCCAACCACAGCCCCCTTCTTCGACTCCTGCTCTCACCTCCTTCGCTACCTAATCGAGGTAAAACTCTTTACTCTGTCGCTCCTCATGCACACTTGCAGCTGGAAGCGCTTTTTGAAGTCGAAACGGACTATTATTATTGAGAACACAACCCTAGGTTATGTTCTCATGTTTAAAGCTCATCCCCGATCCAGATGCCCCGCCCCTTCTATGACACTATTGGGAATGACGTAGTCCTAGGCTAGTGCGTGAGCGCGCTTGAGCGACTGCAGTTCAAAATAACGGCCACGGGGACGGCCATGGAATAAATTACAAACAAATCCTTTAGAATTAATTCTACTGTAAAATATTGTAAATAAAAGAAAAACATGTATTTTTTAAAAATAAATATAAATACACTTTTAAATTGATATAATATAATCCAAAATATAATATAATATAATATAATATAATATAATATAATATAATATAATATAATATAATATAATGTAATGTAATGTAATGTAATGTAATGTAATGTAATATAATATAATATAATATAATATGGGTGTTAAATGCTTTATTCTGATTGATTAAGAAATGTTCAATGGGTATTCAATGGATATTATTTTTCAATAAACGCACACCTAACCTGTCAAATGTCTTAAAATAATTCACATTATTTTATAATAATTCAAATATATATAATATGTTTTATATACTATAGGTATTTTGGGTTTGGGTTTTGGGTATGTTAATGTAAATGTGTTTTTACGTTAATGTTTAAAAATACATGTGTTATAATATGGATGGTCATCTACTTTTAATGCAACATTCTTTAAAGTTTAAACATATGTAAGAATTATGACAAAATCAAATTGTTACCCACAGTTAGACACAGTTATACAAACGTGTTTTATGTCCTTTGGCAAATTACTACCACTTACATAAATGTGTTAGGGTAGACCACAGTTCACTATGATTTAAAGAAGTCAATAACAAAATGACACAACAACGTGATAGTTTGATATTATGTTATTGTAACATAATTTTTTTTTAAATTACTGTACAAGACAAACCTTTTAAACCAAAAACAATGTATTATGTTTGCCTAAAACACGCTCAACACACGTGTATGATGTCATCCTGGCATACTACAGTAATTTTTTTTAAAGTAACCAGTTTTATTATTATTCTGGATCAATACATTTTACAGTACCAGTAATAACCACCAAAAGCAATTCCTTACAAATTTCAGTCTGTTTGATAATGTTTTTGCTTTATCGCTGATTACAATGTGAGAACTCAGGTCAAAAATCTGGTTTCTAACCTGTATTGCTTGAAGTTTTTAATTATAATCAAATTGGCTTATTTCTTTTCAACTTAGAATTTTAAATCTTGAGTGGTGATGATTTGCTGTAACTTTTAGTTTATAGTAAATTTGGGTTTACATCACCTAATTTGATAAGTAAAGAAGTTGCTACCTAAAAATCATCACTCTGTTAAAACCAACATGTTAAGTTGATCACATCACTTTTTTACAGTGTCGTTGCTTTTTGAAGTTATTCATAATGGTACAAGTCAAAGCCCAAATTTAATCAGTGGTTAAATAATGTTAAACTTTTATAGAAATACTTAAAATTGGATAATAATAAAAAAGCATTTAAATTGAATTACTTTTTGATGAATACAAGCCAATTTGAGTAAGCCCCGCTTATAGTGGTTTTTTTAATGTAATTATTAATTTTATTATTATATATTTTTTTAATTAATTTGTTCAATGTTGAGTTTGTGCTTTTATTTTGTATTTGTGTAATTTCCAATTACTGGTATGCTCAACCTTAGGCGAATCGTTACATATATATATTTCTTGTTGTAATTAATGCATTGATTGTTTATATAGAATCGAAGTAATAAAAAAAAACTTTTTATGGTGACGTTTAAATGTATCCAGCAGGCGTCGCAGTTTCTCCTCACTGAAACAATAAGCAGCACGAGAGGCCAACCTACCGCCTTTATCACTACATATTTACAACACTGCTTGCCTGCTCACGTTCAGCTGCGCCCATCTAGAGGATAGACCGAGCAGAAACAATACCGTTCCCTGCCAAAAACTGGATATCTTACAACGGTGAGTATATCACACCATCACATACATTTATCTAAGTTGTAATTCCGCAAACAGGGAAACATTCAGTTATTTTCAGTTGGGAAAATCCCATGTCAGTGATGTGAGCATGGGATCAACAGCAGTCTGCTACTGGAATAAAGGACCCTTATCAGACACTTACTCATGCTAACTTACCTGCTAACTGTAGCCAGAGGATCGTTACGTTCACTATTTATTAGTCACATTAAGGATTAATAAGCTAGATAGAGCCATGGCTTACGTTATATACGCTAAAATGTGTCTTGTATTTAACCGTTTCTTGCCATGTCCAGCTAATTTAACAGCTTAGCGGCTGATCTTGAGCTTTAGCGTTTGGCTTTTCTGCAGCAGATGATTGACTCTGTGGTGGAATGACCGGGCAGATATATACAGGAGGAGGATTTATAACCTATTTGTATTTGACGTTACATGGTTACATTTTAGAAAGCCTTGTTTCGTTGCATTGTGTTATATTGTAACACACAGTAAATGATGTAAAAACGTACAGTGCTCACTGGTCATTCAGACTTGACTCTCACCTTCAGCACTGAAACACGAGCAATTCACAGATGTTTTGTGTCTCTACTGTATGCTTTATGGTTAAGTGTATTTCTTATTTAATGTAGATTATCATTTTAATCAGACATTAGCATTTAAAACATTTACAGCTGTAGTTAACTTGCGTTGTCCTGCAGCATTATAAACAAATAGTTAGAATAGTTCGTTTTCATTCTTTCAGTTATGAAGACATTAATGCTTGTCTCTGCATATGGAAGTAAGAATGATTTTAATAAATTTGCAGCATGCCATGTTTGCATTGATTTTGCTCAACCTTGGCCTTCATCTTGGTCTTGGTCAGTAATATGTCCACTAATATTTATGATCATATAGACAGTTCAGTAGTGTCATGTTGCATGAAGCCAACATCCAGCCTTTTATGGGCGCAGAAGAGTTACCTCGATTGCCTTAATGTATTATAGGGAAAAATTTGGCCCCTTGGTAATGGAACTTGTTTGGATGATGAAATCTCCCGCTGGTGGGAAAATAGGAATGTTAGAGGCCCATGGCTTTCACAGCACCTCCCTAATGCCTTAAATCCTGTTTAACATGCATATAGTCTTATAATAAAATATGGCGTCTTCATTATGCTAAAACAAGAGTTAGTGTAAAGGTCAATAGCAGAGTCAGTGTTTATGTATTGATGATGATTGAATGTTATTACGGCACAGAAAAGTAATGTCCGTTTACATTTGAAATATACTACATATTTACCTTTTAACACTAAATGATGTTCTCTCTCCAGGGAGCAACGATTAATCCTTTCTGGATTTACTAACGCTACCGTTTCTGCATGGAAAACTCACTTGTGAAAACATTGGTGCTTCTGTAGTGGAACGTAGACGACTTTTGGGGACAGTATGTTCAACTTGATCAAAAAAGACAAGGAGAAGGATGGCGTTAGGAAGGAGAAGAAAGAAAAGAGAGACCGGAGGGAAAGAATGTCTGCTGCTGAGCTCAGAAGCCTTGATGAGATGAGCATGAGACGAGGCTTTTTCAACCTCAACCGGAGCTCAAAGCGTGACTCCAAAAACAAGCTGGAGATCTCCAACCCAATTCCTATTAAGGTTGCCAGCAGCACAGAGCTCAATCTAACCGACATCGAGTCTGATGGCCTTAGTAACCGCAGCAGCGTGGTTCTGGATGCAGATCAGCTCAGTGCTGCAAGCTCCAACGATGACCTGAAGGGAGAGTATGGCCAAGATGTCCACCGGAGTTCTGTGAAGGAACGTGCGGCTAGGTTTGGTTCCCTTGCCATGCAGAACTCACAAATGGGCTCAATCATGAAGCGCTTCTCATTTTCTCAAAGGAATAAAGATGAGAGTCAGTCGGATGGCTCTACACCCTCTGGGCAGAACTCCGCTGCCCCATCTCCACAGGTTGAGTCTAAGGTCTTTGACCCCCATCGTAAACAAAGCCTTCAACAGCAGCTGCCTCCTCCTCCTCCTCCTCCTGGGAAGAAGGTGCACATTCCTGAAATCGTGGATAAGACGTTCCCTGCGGATCTTCGCCTGCCTACCGTCGTGCCGCCACAGACGCCCGAAGTTCGGGAGCTGGTGCTCCAGAGGCGGAACACTGGAGATTTTGGTTTTTCTCTGCGGCGCACCACCATGCTGGACCGTGGGACGGACGGAGGAGTGTATCGGCGAGTGGTTCACTTCGCCGAGCCAGGTGCTGGCACTAAAGACCTTGCTCTTGGGCTGGTGCCCGGAGACAGGCTGGTGGAGATCAACGGGCGCAATGTGGAAAACAAGAACAGGGATGAGATTGTGGAGATGATTCGGCAATCAGGCGACACGGTTCAGCTAAAAGTACAGCCTATCCTGGAACTCAGCGAGCTGAGCCGATGTTGGCTGAGGAACACAGAAGGGTTGCGGCGGGAAGCTTTTGACGTAAGTCCACTCTCTCTCTCTCTCTTGATTTTCTTCCCTCAGTCATGATCATGGTCTTTCCAGGCAACTCCCAACAATCCTCCCCAACTCTCACACACGTGGAGCCAACTGGCTCTTCTTGTGACTACAAGCACATCATTTAAAATGAACATGTAGTTGTGGAACAGGAAGCAGATTTCTTTCCAGGACGAACATCTGTCTCAATGTGTCTAACTAAATCTTTTCCTTCTCCAGCTTTCCACAAGCGACGACTTTAATCACAGCTTTCGAAATTATGTGTTTGTGTCCAAGATTGTTTTCTTCACAGTTTGTTGGTTAGTAGTTGTAGAATGTGAAAGTAAAATCTGAGTCGCCCCCATGAACATTTCCATTCAAGGACTGCCCGGTGGCCTGGGGCAAGCGTGAGAGACGTTCGGGCAAGTAAAAAGTATTGTCACTTGCCCGATCGGGCCAGTGCTTCACCCACAGTCACTGAAATATATTTTCATCAATGTATATTATTTAACATCTTGGAAGCAGGCATTTACTTGGGTAAAACATGACGAAAGAAACAATGCAATATTTTGCAGTTTGCTGTCAGTTTACAGGTAAAGCAGAAAAGTTGGGAGCCTTTTTTCGTTGGAACATGTTTGTTGTATGTGTAGAATTATATTTGACTTTTTAATTATTATTTTTAAATTATGTGACACTAAATTTTTTTATTGGGGCCAGTGAAAATTTTGGCAGGGCAAGTGAAAACCTGAACCACTGGCCAAACCGGGCCAGTATAAAAAATTATTTGCGTTGAGCCCTGCGGCTGCCATTGCAACAGCACAGAGTACGCAATCATTTCTTTCCAAGTTTTGTAGTACATTCATTCCTGCCTCCTGTTGCTGAAGATCTGGGCCTAGCTGCAACAAATCCCTTAAGTTAAGAAAAACTCTTAATGATAAATGTGAGGCTGTTATTTTAAGGATTTTCTTAACCTAAGGAGTTTATTGTACATGGCTGCTGTTGGGTAAAATCTAATCCATAGCTACTTACATTAAAAAAGGACATCTTGAGCAGCTTGACAGAAGGAAACCATTGAAGGTTATCTTTCATGTTATGCACTGCTTCCTTGGAGAACCGATAAGAATGGCACTTTGGTGTAAATGTTTGATTTAGTTTACTGTAGGATGGGTGGCGTGTGTACAAACGCGTGTAACTGCTGAAGGCTTGGTAACTGCATTCATTGAATTCTTCACATTTAATAATGTTGTTTACTTCAGGAACCGTTCATTTAATGAATGTGCCCTTTTGCTGAGTAACATACAGTTATTTTGATGCTGAGTGATGAACCGCCTGTAAATGTTAACTGGTCAAAGCAGATGAGAAAACAGGATTGGTTTGACTTTTAACTAAGAATGTGTCTGAATCATCCAGTCATGTCTGTGTTTGTTGGTTTATAATTGTTTGGTCATGAATGGCATATTTAAATGGTCCCTTTGCAACTATTACTGTATGTTTTCATAGGCTTAAACCAGGGTTCCCCAAATCTTACCCTGGAGGGCCGGAGCACTACAGAGTTTAGGTCCAACCCTAATCAAACTTACCCACCTGTCATTTTCTAGTGAACATGAAGACCTTTATTAGCTTGCTCAGGTGTGTTTGATCAGGTTTGAAGCTAAACTCTGCAGTGCTCCGGTCCTCCAGGGTAAGATTTGGGGAACCCTGGCTTAATCCATGGCATTTTGGGGTTCATGTTAGTTGCGCAGTTTGTGAGATTGTATTAGACCTTCTGGTGAACAATTTGATAAATCATATATCATGCTTTGATATAGCAATTATATAGACGGTTTCAGTGGTAACGGGTTGTTAAGGGGTCGTTATAGTTGTTCGTAGGTCCTACAACGTAGGTTCCGCATCGGTTTTCATTGATACTTTTGCTTCTACGTCTGCGTCGACGTGCAAACATGCGCAGACCGCTTGTAGGCAGTATTAACCACAGTAGCAGTGCGACCGTCAAAGAAGAAGAAGGTTGGCAAGTTAATCCACAAACGAAGAAGAAACAGCAACTTGTTGTGTATTATTTGAGAAGCCCAGCTATGATGGAAGTAAATAAAAAGCAACTTTTGATGCAGTTTGAGTTAAATCACTACTCGACTAAGCTCATCTTTGTTTTCACAGTCGCAAACATAAATACCTACGACGCAGTTTTTTTTCACCTGACGGGAGGGGTTCTGGTGGACCAATCACAGCGCTTGCGGTAATGCACGTCTGGCTATGCAGAACTACGCACAGGCTACGGATAATCTACGGCGTAGAGCTTACGCACGACTATAAATCGGGCTTTACTCTGTTGGACTGTTGTTATTGATTCTTTGTAGAGTTTACCAGAAGTTATGTTTGTTCCACGAAAGCAATTTATGTTATAACTAACAACATGAAGATTGTAAGCAACAACATAGACAAATGGCTTTCGTGGAACAAACATACCTTCCTTTTAGAGTAGTTACTTCTGAATAACAAGCAAAATAAGTAGATTACATAGCTAAAGCATATTTAAAACATATATCGACCTAAAGTTACTGTGTAGAATGTGTACTATAATGTATATAATGTCAACTACAAATCGGCTACCAAACCTTCCTGCACATATTTGTGGTGATCAATGATCGTCGTCTCCCCTCGTCTCTAGGAAACCAAAACGTTTGTTATTTTCGGCAATGTATTTGTTCAAGTTGAGTTTAGCCACTAGTCAGATCATTAAACAAACAGAGACACGAAGTAAAGTTCCGCCCAGACGCTTAACCCAACAACGTACCTGCGTCTGATGAATTATTTTAAGGTGCAGTAGAAGGTAAAACTGTATTTACTTAGGCATAGATGAATAATAAGAGTTCTGTACATGGTAATGACATATCATGAGCCTCAAACATGTTTGTTCCTTCTTTTTATGTAAACCTTGTGCATGCAATATATATATATATCCTATATATATATATATATATATTGCATGCACAAGGTATATATATATATATATATATATATATATATATATATATATATATATATATATATATATATATATATATATATATATATATATATATATATATATATATATATATATATATATATATATATATATATATATATATATATATATATATATATGCTGCTTGTTCCTCAAAATCTGTATCTTCATCTAATAGACTGAAAGTTGCGTGAATTTGTGTTTTTTGGTGCAATTTGAGCTTCAGAAACAAAAAAAGTCATGCTACAGTTGATGTCTGGTTCAGTTGTTGAGCAAAAATATGTTGTTTAATTGTGATTTCAGCACGTCATTTTAGAGAGATCCTTCTTTCCCCATTCAAGTAGATTCAGGACTTTGGTCTTGCATTGCTGGAATAACTGCCCAGAGGTGTTGGAAACATGGCTGCCTAGTGGTGTGAGAAATTCCCCCAGTAAAGGGACTTTAGCTGTACTTGCAGGACAGTAGATTCATGTTAAGAATAAGAAACACAGAGGTTTTTATTTTATATTTCCTTGTGAGCTACGTGTTAAAAAGGATTCTGTGTCTTTGTAGTAAGAGCAGGTGAAGATCTGGTGCAGTCCTCCAGGTGCCCGACAGCAGTCTGACAGAGGGCTCCCTCCCATTTCTCATTGTTACATGTACATGCTGATCCTAAATGAGATCTGCAGCCTGCAGTGATGAAAGCCACAAAGTATGTGTACTCCATGAAAAATCTCAACTCAAGCTCTAATGTCAAGATATGTTGGATTTATGTTAATGTTTGTTGAGGGGTTCATAATAGTTTTTCCCTTATCGATGGGTTAGATTTGGCCCACAGGGTCATTAAAGCATCATAAATAAAGCTCCACACGGGAAGGCAGGATATGCTGTACTCGATATGCTTGACTGAATCTAGGCCTGTTCAGTAGCCCAATGTCTCATGCCAATTAAAACCAACCACACCGTAGCCTTTCCCGCAAATTAGCTGCGAGCACCCCATCTCCATTCTATTTTGGGTTTTTCCAACAAACAAGAGAGGCTTACAGTGCTGCATAGCTGTAAGTCAACCTCCCTCTGTACTGATTAGGATTCATTACATGACCTCACATCTGTGGGAGTTTTGTGCACTCTGTCTTACTCTCTGGCGATGATCATAATCTCTTCTGGTTTTTGGCACGCTATGCTAAGTCATTGTCTAGAACATCTAAACCGTCTTTCCTCTGAGAGCATTATTTTGGATCTCTTTTGTTGTGGAGCCATTTCAAAATAGCACTAGTAAGAGTAGGGATGAGCAATTATGTCTAAAAATAAAAAATCAATACATTGTTTCATTTTATATATGGCTAGTATCAAAATAACCACCTTTAGCCCAAGATGTTGACCTTTTAGAGGACAAATGGGTTCAGAGAATGTATGGATGGATCAAAATAAGCACCGTTTTGGCACAGGGAACAATGTTTGAAACAGAATGTGGGGAAGCAAGTAGCTGGACCTTTGCTCATCGTGGACTTTGTCGCAGGTAGTTTTTTAGCACGAGTCTGTCAAGGACTCCTGTGACGTCTGGAGTGCTGCACTGATTTGTGGACCTGACTGAACAGTGGGTGACATTCTCAGGTCTATTGTCTCGGAAAACAAACAGCAACAGTTTAATCATCAATTTAAATAAAGACGAGCCGTAAAACGATCATGTCCCACTGCAAACAAAGGGCGAACAGGGAGAATTCATGGCTGTCTCAGCCAGCATGCATACTTTATAAAGACAGCCACAGCTGGGCCCTGCTGCTTCACTGAGATTGCAATTTTCTTTACTGACCTTTTACTTTCTACTTTTGATGGCACTGCTGGCTATTTGTCAAATTGCCTGAGATGCATAAACTAGATTTGTACATTTTCTGAAAATTGTAAGTGGTTTACATTTATCCGTTTAGCACATGCAAAAGCGACTTGGTACGGATCACTTTTCGCGTCTAAAACCACACGGAGCCCGGGCCACTTCCACTCCTTTTTTCCAACACACTTTCGACGCGGCGTTCTGAAAAGTTAAAGTATTTTCAACTTGCTGCAGCGCTATCTATTTAAGTGCTTGTCACGCAAAATGTAAATCGCCTCTAACAAATAAGAAACAATTCAACGTTTTGTCCAAGTGGCTCTATCTGCCTTGATGTGGTTACATTTACATTTATAGCAGACGCTTTTATCTGAAACAATGGCGCATTACAAATGATACATTTTAGTATTATTGCAATGCTCTACTAATTGAGTTACACATGTTGCTAAGGTTTTTTGAGTGGTTTAAAGTGTGTTGCATTATAATTGCTTCGTTGTTGCTAGCTGTTTTACAATACTTTGTTCTTTTAACTCATTCACCGCCAGCATTTTTCATGATTTTCACAAAAGTTTAATGCCTTCCAGAAAATGCTCCTTTTTAAATATATAAACATACAATATATGAAATAAAAGAACAGACCCTCTGCTTTCAAACAAAAAAATCCTACCTTCATGTTGTCTGTTTTTATCACCTCGTGTAGGTTTCATCAAAAACACCAAATTTTTTGCAAAAAGCTGAGATAATTCCATTTTTGTGAAGGACTTTTGATAGAGATCCCATTCAGAGCGATCTTTAAAACATACACGGACATACAGCTGTTTGCCCTAGGGCAATACTTCCGGTTTTTATAAGTTGCGGAAGAGCGCCACCTGGTAGATAATAGCGGTATTGCAGATTGACGAGATATCTCGTCAAAGGCGGGGAAAGAGTTTATAGCTTGACAGTAACAATCACGGGTAACGCATAGTTTTGAACTTGGATCAGTCCCGTTATTCAGATACCGATCCTAGGTATCGGAATATTGCATCCCAAAAAACAGTGATTCTATAAAAAACTTTTGCTTGGTTTTCTAAGGGCAGGTTCACACATGGTCAAAATATGTACCCCAGCTGTCACTAGGCCTGTACCTCTTTTTTTTTTAAGTGATATTTTTTGGCAATTTTTGCCTTTATTTGACAGTGATTAAGGAGAGGATAGGAAAGTACAGGGAGGAGAGATGGATTTGGGATCGGCAAATGACCACGAGTCGGGAATCGAACTCGGGTCGCCACATGTCGAAGCGCTGCCCACTACACCATTGGCTCTGACAGGCCTTTACAAGGTTCTAGTATATACCACTAGGTACATATACAGTATTTACCATATTAGTACCTTTGAGACATTAATAAGCTGGCTTTGGTACTACTGAGCTACTAATGTGACCCTTGACCACAAAACCAGTCATAAGGGTAATTTTTTTAAATTGAGATTTATACATAATACGAAAGCTAAATAAGCGCTTCATTGATAATATGGTTTGTTAAGATGGTAAAATATTTGACAGAGATACAACGATTTGAAAATTTGGCTTTCTATTTGTTGACTGAATGGGGGAAGTTGCGAACATTTACATAATCCAAACTTGAATGGGAAATTCCCTAGGAATGGGTAGCAAAGCATAGTTTGCCGGCGAGTTTCTGGGCAATTTTGATCCTGATTTTACTGCATACACTCACAAAATAAGGTTTTAATATAATTACGGTAAGAAATATACAAAATATCTTCATGGAATAATGATTTTTGGCATACAAGAAAAATCGATAATTTCAGATTTTTTGCTTTTTTTCTACAAATATACCCGGCATTCTACAAATATTTCGGACGCCCTATTGTAACTGAGTTCTGCGGAAAGCACAAATAGGAAATTTTTCTCCATGATTGAGGAATGTCTGTAGGGTGGCTCAGGAATGGTATACTATTCTCGTTGTTTCCTATCCTTACAAGAAAGCGTGCAGGAAATTCTCCATTCTTCTAGGCACCCAGCAGCATAGTCAGGATGTCCTGAGATGGCCGTAAGGAAGCCGGAATAGTAACAATACAAACCCTGCTGTTGCAAACAGGTAAACGCTGCCTATTTTCAGTGCACTGTCTAGTCAAATTGTCTCTGTTAAGAGCAAACCACAAACCCTCCCAGCAAAAGCTTATCTGTCATGATCATGACATTTAAATAGTAGAACATTCCAAATTAAACAACAAACAGCTACGAAACCATAAAAATGTTCATTGTGTCTTTATGATGAATGGATATGGCTGGTTTTAGTAAAGCTATCTCATCATCTGCAAGATTATGACTCTTCCGTGGATGCATCGCTATGGGTGGCAGTTCATTATTCCTGACCTCCTGTGGAATAGATTGGACTCTGTGACACTGTTTGCAAAGGGGGTTCCTACAGCTGTGCACCAGATGCCCCCAGTCCTGTACGCATGCATTTGCATCCCCATGAAGGGAGATGATGCAGACGATCTAATAGCCTGCTTCAATGTCCCATTGTGCTGTTTTACAAGCACTGTGAAAGCATGACTTAGCAGTTAACCAACCTCAGAGGTCCAACATTATGAGTGCACTGTGGAGGTGGCATGCAGAACCACAAAAATGCTTTGCTTAGCATAACAAGCAGTTTTTGTTCAAGTCCTTCCCATATACACATTTTGAAAAAACTTGAGCTTTTTGCTAATTATATCTTTTGCCATTACAATAAATGTGTGGATCTGCTTGGTGGCAATAGCCAAGGTGACATATTGTGCACTTCAGGCACCCCTGAGTGTCCTGACTCCCATACCCATTCTTTCTCAGCCTGCATGCTTTTCTGCTCTTCATTGTGTCATATTAAAGCTATAAAGGCACAGAAACCTTAACAAAGAAGGAAATACTATTGTCACAGCGAGTTTTATAATAATAGTCAGCTGAGGTCATTTGCTCCTTCTCTGCTGCAGTTCTGGCCCATGGCACCCTTGGGATCCTCTGCACCATGCTGCTGTACCTCCCTTTATCTTTCCTTAACCAGATGCATTAGTGAAAGAGACATCCAAACACAATAAAGCGCAAATTCAACAGTGGTGGCACTTGTGTGAAGTATGTCTGCATTTTTAGATAAACAGATGCTGTCTGTGCTAGTACAGCCATGCCTTGCACCATGCATGTTTAGATTAAGTAACTGTTATTCTTGTCCTTCTGTAAATTATGTGAAGTGTTGTTTTCTGTACAGTCTATGGGAATCATTTGATTTTATTTAGAGATGTCATGGTAGAAAGCATTTATCAAATGATGAAGAAAAGATATACATTCAGTTTTAATGTAGTCAAGCTACACTACTTTAATGGACAGATATAGGTAGGGGGATGTTGCACGGTGCCAGCAGAATATGCCAGATCCACAATCTGACCAGTACACATCTTTATGTGTGTATTACAGCTCTATCTGTGCCTGTGATTGATTCTTTGTGTTATTCCCAATAAGACCCCGACATCCGCTCAGCCTCCATATAGACAGTCAGGCCACATTGTGTGCTGTCAGATAAAGTTGCATAACGCAAACACACTCATTGAAGTTTTTAAAGGTCAGATTGGTGGCAGCTTTCAGGTTCAGCCTCTTTATCGCTTACTAATATGAGCTAAAAATAGACACTTTGACAGGCGAATGATTTGGATTGAGTGTCATACTTAAAAGGATCCATCTGTGATGAATTGAAAGGGCTAGGATACTCTTTCATCCATCATTTACGAACATCCATTCTAACTCAATGTCATTTAAAAAAATCTTTCTTCAGCTGAAACGTTCACTCGGTGACCTCGCGCTCTGTTTCTTTTTCTCTCTCCCTCTCGCCGCCTGTGGGTTCTGGTACTTCTGTTGCCTTGGCATCTCTTCTGAACAGTCTGGGAGCAATTTTACCATGCAAGGTTTTTCGTATGCAAGTGTATGTAAAATAACAACCACAGAAATTCTAGAGTCTGGAAATCTTCATCTTTGCACTGGCTTTCAAACAGTAATGATAGTTAACGCCTTATGGATTAGATGACTACACCTTTTCTGGTATGTGAACGCTATTAGGGAGATTTAAAGTAGATTTAGTGCTTCATCTTTGCATGCATCAGCTTTTTGTTTAATGTACTATATTGCATACCATGTAGAACTGCATGTACCCTGTTTCCTGTTGTTTAATGGACTAGCCATGCGGGGGGAAAATCAATTGCTGTCATTACTAGTTCACATGTGAGCTTTGGTTTCTTTGAGGATACAGTCAGTTGTATATGCAGGGTCTGCTAAAGAAATAAACCATGTGAAGCCATGCACTACAGTGATTTTTACCACTGTTATGGGGTATGTAAACTGTGGTAGATTTACAGTAGTGCATTACCGTTATGGATCATTTGCTTAAAGGTATAGTTCACCCGCAAATTTTGTAATCATTTACTCACTCTCATGTTGTTACAAACCTGTATAATTTCTGTGATTTCATTAACACATAGGAAGATATTTTGAGAAATGTTTATAACCAAACCGATCCGAAGCCCCATTAACTTCCATGGTAGGAACAAAGATACTATGGAACTCACTATGGGGCTTCTGATCTATTTGGTTAGTTCATTTTCGGGTGAACTATCCCTTTAATATAATCAATAATAACATTAATTATTACAAAAAGGTTTTTCTTGTGTCTATGTTTATGGTTGCCAAGATTGCAAATGGTGTATATTATGTGACCCTGTCTGTGAAGTCTTATTAGACGCATCAAAGTTTGATTTCACTCATTGATTTTACATTGATTTAAATTGTTGACATGACCTTACTCTGTAAATATCAAAGATATCAAGGTTATATTTTTACAGAATGTTCTTTACAATACGTAGGATAAATTTATGTAGAAAACAGTAAATCAGAAATGACTTTAGCTGGGTTTTTAGTTACAGACAGGATCACACATAAACAGATTTACAATGGCTTCCATTCAGATTTAAGAAGGCAGAAATTTGTTTTATAACTATATATCTGTTTTATGCTGACACACACACACACTTCATGAGTAAGATTCTTCTTCAGAGTGTATAGGCACTGAAGTTGTTACTCTTGGCCATTGTTGTATTATTTTTTTCCACAAGACCATGAGCTCGGTTCAGGAAGCAAACCTGATGTGATTGGCTCTAATTTGATCTTAACATTTTTAACATTTCAGGTTTCTTAACCTAAACACTTTTGTGTTTTTGAGGTTCAAGGGCAATTGATATTCTCTTATTTATCCCACATTCAGAAACCCATCTTTTAACTCTTTCCACACTAGCATTTTGCCAGCTAGGCACCAGCATTTTTCAAGTTTAATGCCTTCCAGAAAATGTTCTTCTTTAAATATATATATATATATATATACTAGGGGTGTAACGGTACGTGTATTCGAACCGGACCGTTTCGGTTCAGGGCTTTCGGCACGGTGCGCACGTGCACCGAAAGGCCGAATGCATTTTGTGTGCGCCTGTGCGGAACATAATACGTGCGTTTCCGCACGAACATATTAAGTGGCGGAAGTCTCCGCGTTCAGCGCAAGTCTTCTGTCAAACATATAACATAATTCGGCCCGCAGAAAGATTTTTATTTACTTAGTTGTATATCTGTTTGATTATTGATGTAAACGTTTACGTGTCGTATCTAAAAGCGCATGTTAAACGCGTGTCAACGCGCTGCTTTGTTCTTTCAAAAGTGCGTGAGAGGATGCACGTTTTTCGTTGCTACGCATTCATGAGACGCACTTTCTGTGACAGCAAGAATAAGGAATGCGTGATCAGATTTTTCATCTGCATATCACGTCAATCATATCATTGTCACAATGCGATCAGCTGGTCGGGACAGAGAAGAGCTGTAACCCGGGCTTACTCAGCTGTTACTCAGCTGCGGAGGGGTTCGTAAGTAAAGTCACAGCTTACATTGACAACACAAGCAAAGATTAGGAGAAACGTGCAAAAGATCAAAGATGGCTATGTATGCAGCTCACTAATCTCAAAATGAGTGTATAATAAGTATATCATCATGTTGCTTGCTATGCAGTTACACATAGAGCAGTAATATTATTTTTATACAGAGATGGTACATAGCCAATTCAATTCTGTGAGTTAAACAATCCAAAATAAATCAAAACAGAAAATTTTTAGTGGCAAAAATGTAGGCTAATAGTTCATAAATGTATTCAGGAATTGAATTTGTTAGTTCAAGGTTTTAGTAGAAAAAGTTTAAGAGAAGGTTACCTTCTGTTATAAAATAATGTAAAAAATAACTTTGCAGTAGTATTTTATTTATAATTTTTTCATTTTATATATATTTGATCTGTTATATTTTAATAAAGTGTTTAAAAAAGTGTAAACAAATTGTAAAAAAAAGTTTAAAGTAATAAACAACCTGCAGTTTAATGTTTGCATTTCTCCCTTACTGTACCGAAAATGAACCGAACCGTGGCTTCAAAACCGGGGTTCGCACCGAACCGTGATTTTTGCGTACCGTTACACCCCTAATATATACAACATACAGTATATCAAATGAAAAAACAGATTGCTTAAAAAAAGTTTCATCCTACCTTCATTAGTTCTCTTTAAATTACCTCTCAAATATGGGTAGGTTTTTTCAAAAACACCAAATTTTGTGCAAAAACTTTCTTTGTGAAGGACTTTTGATAGAGATCAGATTCAGAGCGATCATCAAAACAAACACAGAATTTTTCAAAAGACCAATATTTGTAGTGCCCTTTACAGTCCTATTGGTATTATGTAATAAACATCTGTTTTTGTTGGTCTGGGAAGCAACAGAGCGGCTGTTTACACTTGTTATTAAGATTGGATCACAAGTCAATGGGAGAGACACATCACGTTTACACCTGGTATTTAAATCCATCTCTTTTGTCCACTTTCGACCGCTTCTGTCCTGAATACTGTAATTTAATAATAATTAATTTTCAGCGCAATTGATGAAACTGGATCGCGCAACTTTCACACGCTTTCAAAATGAAACTACGGAGATCATCCTCTTTAGTTTTATCAATGAAAGGCAAAAAATAGCCCTGTTCACCGTGTGTTCACGCCAGAAGTCAGAAAAGACGTAAAACTTGTGTTTAGTACCTCAAATTAGATGAATGGTGGAGAGAAGGTGGTTGCGTGTGGCTGTTCAAACCTATTCCACCACATGTGCGTTTACACTAGGGATGGGCATTTGATTAAATTTTTTTAGTCGATTGTCGGGAGAATTAACGATCGACTATCGATTAATCATTAATATTTTTATAATAAAAAATAATAAGTTAACTTATAATTCAAAAATGTTGAATACAAAAATACAGCGTGTTTTCCTCCATGAGACCTTTATTACAAGATGAACTTGTGGCAAACAGTTAAACTACATTTAGTAAGACAAACGGAACATATATGCGCTTGAATATGTGGTGCTCTAAAGCAGCGGAACCTGCAGCTGCGAGCCGCATTCTTAATCAGAGACCTCATTTGTTTCAAAAAATCATGACCTCTTCATGATTATTTTTTGAAATCAAAACAGAAGGTCACAGATAACGGGGTATGGCGTCAAATATTGCACCCTGGTGGTAAAATGTTGAATTGCTGCCACACAGTGAAATTCATTTAATTGCTTCAAGACACACGCTACGCTAGGCAACGCAACCTGCATTAGGTAAAAAAAGTATTTGATTAATCAATAACAAATTAACGTCATCGACTAAATTCTTAACAATCAATTATCGATCATCGATTAATCATGCCCATCCCTAGTTTACACTACAAAAACAATCCGATCGAAAGGGGTTTCGACTACCTCTGAATGTGGTTGAAAGTGGTCGAAAGTGGACAACCTCAAAACGTTTTGAACACCGTTTACACCTTGCATTAACGTCGTCCACTTGTGATCCGATCGATGAAAACGCATGTTAATGCCAAGTGTAAACAGCCTCCTAGACAAATACAGTGGCTGTTAATCATCTTGTGAGTATGAAAGTTGAAAATCTTTTTTTTTACCTAGTTTTAGCATGTGTTTGTCTTTTTGGTTTTGTTTTATCTGTTCATCAGTGCAGCTGATGTTTCACACCCCTGTGTGTGTCTCTCTCGGTCCTGTAGTAATTTCACAGCTGACCTTTAGGGCATAGTGCCGTGTGTTCTAATGCTGGGTGTGCCAGGCAGGAGTGTGATATGAGGGAAGTAATTGAGCGTGCTCAGGAAGCCCTAGCACAGGAACTGGCAAAGAGATTGACTACGTGCCGCGCCTGCTACGTCACCGAAGATAAGCTTATAAGTGCTTTATACCACAGTTCTTTTTTGAATAAGTGTGTGTTTTGTTGCTTTGACATTGGTTTACAGTAGTCATTGTGTTTTCCAATGGCTTTTCTTTAAAGCTTTGTCATCTTTTCAAAAAGCTTTCTTTTGAAGCACTATTAGTCTTTACAGTAAACTGATGTTGCCAGTCAAGGTTATTCAAGCTCTGGAGGCTAAAAAAAAACTAAGTTATCACTGTATAGTTGTTTGATACAGAATGGCGTGATTCTGATAAATGAAGCAGATATAGAACTATAGATGAAAGAGTTTCTTTCTGAGAAGTAGAAATAGAAAGTGGTAACAAGACATGCACTTTAAAGTATGATTGTTGAATCTTATTCTTTGAGATCTACTACTAAACCCCTTAGAAAAGGGGGTTGTGTATAATTTGCACAGTGGTCTGCTTTCACTGCTTGTTTCTGTGACCGGCTGGGAAACATTTCCTCCCTAAAGTTCCATTCTTGGTATTTTTGGAATTTGCTGTGGAACAAACATGACACTTCCCGACCGGGTCTCTGAAGAAAGCCGAGCAGAGGTGGGGTCTAAATCAGATTGAATGGGGAATGTTCAGTGCCGGGGATGTGAAATATAACTTGGCTATAGATACATCATGTGAGGCAGATCTGTCAATACATTCAGTTAAAACATGGACCGTACACCAACAACGAACATTTCCGTTTTGAAGAACTTGCTCTTATATTTGACTCCCACACCATCACTTACGTTTTTGCGATTTTGGTACCCACTTTTCTTGTGCATTGTCTGTGATCTTCTCTGTCCATGCCACCTGGTTTTTCACTCGCCACAATCACAATTAGACAGGAAGTCTCCAGAGGAAGGGAATAGAGACGAGATGAGCGGTGCAACATTGGCCCGGGGCTCATTAGAGTTGCGATACTTCCTGTCAGGATGGACCTTTCGTCGATGTCATGAGAAAGTGGTCTCTTAGTGGTCTGTCGCGGTAAATCCCTCCCATGCTGTCGACAGTCTTTCCTTAGACTGAAAAATGGCAATATGATGCATTACAGTATTTGAGGTCTTCCAGTATTCGTTCTCTTAGTTACAAATCACTACAAAAACAACAATATAAAGTCTGCAAGTAGTTTAAACAGTCTATATATAGCAACAGCAACATGATTTATTTAACCTGCATTGCATGCTGGGAGCTTCAGCAACTTTGTTTGTTAGGAAATTGTTATGTAGATTCAAAGTAAATTAATTATTTACATCTCTGATTTAAAGCTCTCTGTATGCTAAATGAAATATGTTGCATGCTTTTTTAACAATAAACAGTCCCCATCTCACTGCAACTTTAGGTTTGCTGCTCCTGGTTGTCATGCCTGAGTTAAAGGAATAAACCACAGTTATACAATATTTTACTATTTTCTTACCTCAACTTAGATGAATTAATACAAACCAATTTTTTTTCAATGCGTGCACTTTTAATCTTTGTATAGCGCTTCTTGAATGTGTTAGCATTTAGCCTAGCCCCATTCATTCCTATGGTTCCAAACAAAAGTTTTATTTTGAGCAACCATACTTACTCATGCAACTCCTCATGTAACAGTCTTTAAATAGGGAAAACATGAAAGTGTTTGGTGGCTTATAAAGTAATCTCTGTTTGGATCCTAAGGAATGAATGGGGCTAGCCTAAATGCTAACACATTCATGACACGCTGTACAAAGATGAAAAGTGCACGCATTGAAAAAAGATAGGTATGTATTAAGTCATCTAAGTTGAAGTAAGAAAATAGTAAAATTTTGAAAAACTGTGGTGTTTTCCTTTAAATGGCACAGAGAGCTCTATAGACCAATTTCGTGTTTGCAAACAGAGATGACGTTTTTTGTGGGCGGAGCCAAACTGGTTGCAGAAAGTGACTGCTCCGCAGTAGGATTGTGAAGTGTTTTAGCATTAAACCGTGATTTTTATGGATCCGGTGTTCTGTCGAAGTCTGATTCCTTTATGTTTCCCTTTAGTGCAATGTTTCTTATAGCGTTTTAATCCCATTACGTTTATTTTTTTAGATAGATCAAAAGTTTAAATGGCTTGGCTACTGATATGCATGTATGTAATGTATATGTATTGTTCTTTTTTGCTAAATCAAATATTTTTACAATCTGAATCGCTAAAGTACATGTAAAAGCAATACTATCATGTATTATATATAATAGCGTTTATTAAATATTTCATATTTTACAGTTTTTATTATTTCTTCCTTAATAAATTATAATTGTAACATGATAAAAACGCTATAAGAAACACATGGAGGGAACAGACTTCGACAGAACACCGGACATCTTCTCTACTTATTTTCTATTCTAATTATTAAAAGATTTCCAGATGATTTCCTCGCTCCATTCTGTCCGTTTAAGGGCTTATTGTAATCATAAACACCTACGTTTATCTTCAAATGATGTATTTGACGATGGTATTCTATAAAAATGAAAGCTATCTTTTTTGGCATTCTTATTCTGACACTTAACAGCACAACCGGACATTTTCCAGTGAGTTATCTTGCTCTTTTCACTGGTGTCTAATTCATTTCCACTGTTTTTCTGCAACCGCATTGCGCGCGCAGCTTGCAGTGACGTAACTGTGACGTCTACTCTAAATTGGTCTATTGAAAGCCTACTTTATACATTTTGCATGTGCTGCAAGGCAAATGCCATTTAACACTGGGCTTTGCTAAAACTTCTCTGTTTGGCTCTGACCCCAGCCCAGAGAAAGGCCTCTCTGTATGGCTCGCTGAGGAGAATTCCCCTTTTCCTTTCCCTTCACATCCCACAGCCTCTCGCATATCAGCCGGGCTGTTTTTACTGCAGACTGGATTTAGCCGAGGCTGCCGGATTGTACCGTTCCTGTTATTTTCTCATCTCAAAAAGCTCTGGGATTTATCCAGCAGCACGCCATACGTGTGTTTTCGTTTGGTCACGAATGGATCATTAATGACAGGACATGCGTTTAGCAATCTTATATAGATAGGAATCAAACTTCATGTGGTCACAATTTAATGTGTTATGAAAAGCAACGTGTATTAGTAATTGATTCCCTGTTCTATAAATTGTAATTTATAACCCTCTGGTAATAAAAGCGTTTGAGGAGCTCGTAGGGATTGGAATGCTCATCGCTCCAGGCTTATTCTTTCGCTCGCAGTCCAGCGTGGTTGCGGTCTGGACAGAAATACCATTGATTCCTGATGGCTCATAGTTTATTGTTTCTCCCTGGATGTACTTCCAGGACCCATAAGCGTGCTACATTTCAGCGATGTCCTATGCAGACTTTTGCCTAATCGTATGCCTCCACTACATCACTACCCTCCTGCCCGTCACACGACCGGAGAGGCCTGAAAAGACCCTTTTATAAGAACGTCCACCCGAGGGAGGGGTGATGTGAGTCTTGGCATCTCTCTCACACCCTTCACCACCAGTCTACCCCAGTAACTGATGGTTTTTATCATTACAGTTGGAAAATGACTTGGTCTGTAAACAAGACCCCCCCATTAGAGATAAGCTGCTTTTAAGCAGTATAATGCAGAAACAAGCTAAATTTGGATTATCGGCCAGATGTTCCTCTAACCGTGACAGTCACTGTGAGTTGGGAATCCGAGATTAAAATGATACACCCTGTTTAAGTTAATACTGCTGACTAAGCCACAATAAATTTTGATTTTACAGGCCCAACACACCTATTTCAAACTGGAACCTGCTCATTCCTGACTAAAATTATGCAACAAGATACTGCTAGACAATTTCCACTCATTTCAATCCTAAAGGATGTCTGTAGGCTGTTTGAGAGGATGTGTTATTCTGCTGGGGTGTGTTTTGTACTATACTGTGAATAGTCACTGCTTTTGCTTTGTTAGTCACGAGTGGAAGTCCTTGGAATAAAGCAAAGCTATTGACCAATCGGCAACCAGGACTATTTGTTTTTAAACAAAAAATGTTGTACATCACCTGACAATGATTGTAATCTTCTTGGGCAAACATTTTATGGTTTGTCATAAGTCTCCTCACACCCCATTATTTACAGTTAAAGTCATTGGTGTTTGAACTTGGATTGCACAAACATCCTGCTCCTGATCGTCATAGAAGCTGTCAATCCCACAATTCCCTGTACTTACTTTCCGCTCACCTTCCCTTTTTAACTAAATACACCCACTTGGCACTGCTCCCGTTGCGTCGGTGATCACATACCGGTACTAACTGCAAACTTTACTGTATAAATGGTCTGATGCATTGCTGTTTTAACCATGGCATGTACCCACTCAATGCCAGTTCTGCTGTTCTGTTATTTCTGATTATTGTTGTTCTTCTTTTAAATCCCGTCATCATGTGCATATTCATGTCCAAATGAGGCTGTGTTTGGTTTCTTATAGCCCTGCATCTGAGGCTAATGTGGCTGGGAGATAATTTCGGGTGTGGGTGGGGCTCGTGGCCTGGTTGTCCTGGGTTTACTCTACTGCTGTGCCTCCTCCTCGCAGCTGTCAATTATTTAAAGAGACCTGCTACAGGCAAACTGAATAATGAAAGAGTGCAGACATGCTGCACATAAGGACTGGCGGGGTCTGAGAATTAGGATCAATGATAGGACTGTGTCACTATTTATTTGATATTCGAATATGCATTCGAACATGACGTATAATATCCGTATTCAAACCATCCGTTTTTTTAAGTGCCATGTGTAGCGCATTTTTAACAGTAACACCTTGTAATAGGAAAGAGGCTGAGAGTGAGACCGACGACGGCAACGGTGCGCAAGAGAGGAAATCAAATTGGACCAACATGAACCTAATGTTCATGTCAAGATAGAATTATAGTTTGTATATGAAATGACATATTATTGTTTTTAGTGTTAAATATCAGAATAAAAAGCTTGTGTTCATACGTTCGCATTATGAAATTAGCATGTATGAAGATAATTTCATCATTTTTACAACGCAATGTAAACTTTATATTAAACAACAACAGCATTTGCCTTGTAAACGGATTTGAAATGATCATGTGCTGCTGACACTCATCACATAGACGACAGAGTCAAGTGAGATCTGCTTAACTTGGCAGTAAGTTTAATTTCATCTCAAGTCTCAAATGTTTTGTGCTCTCTTTCATTAAAAATGGTCAAGCAAACAGCACGCGCAGGGTTAATGTATTTGTCAATGACGGCTCACAAACTCGTGGGATAGGCTATGTATGTGTGCTTGTTGTCAATGAGATTACTTTTCACAAACACGCTCAAGCGCAGAATATGTGTGCTTGTCAATGACGGGCATTAAATCTGCAGAATTCTGCGGAGTTTTCTCTTGTGTCACCCTGTCTTTGTCATTAAGCCTCACCATTGGTTGAATTTGATATACACATTCAGATGCACTTACCCCTGGAAGGCGTCCTCATAGTGTCACCGCAGTGACACAGCGCGAGTTCCCTCAAAAGGGAACTGTAACAATGTATCTTTAAAAGTAACACAATGTAACCTTGCCCTCACTTGAAATGTGTCCCCACATAAGACCTTGAATTTGAGGGTATTGGACCTGGAAAGTCCTTGAAAGGTCCTTGAATTTGAAGTTAACTAAGGTGTGGGAACCCTGTATTCACTTATTGTGGATTGTGGAAGGACACCTTCAGCTGTTGTTGATGCCCAACAACAGTGCTATCGCGTTCATTGTAATAAAGGTAAAAGCAGTTTCCTACCTGCTGATACACGTGTACAATAATGAAACTGACTGCCAAAACACAAATGCTCGGACCTTATGTGCCGTGTCAAGCATGCTCAGGTTAATAGTTTTTCTTCTCAATGTGTTTTTATATTGGTTTAACAGTTGGTAATAAAGTTATTGATGTGTCATCAGATTGAGTTACCGGTCAGTAAATTGCTCTTAGTTGTCAGACCAAGTATCTTTTATTGGATAGAGCGAAAGTCTAGTTACATAATTGTGACTACCATTTTCTTTTATTTGAATTTAAGGATAAAAGCTGAGGATGTGTTTATGTGACTGGCCCAAGTATGAAATGAAACATGCTGTGACCGGCTCTCTTCCAGCTCAGCTCGGGCAGGAAGTTCCTCCGTTCTGGCAGAGATGTTTGTCATCTTAGGAATGAGAAACCGGCAGGTTTCCTTCCTGTTTGCCACTTAAACATAACCTGGCATGTTCACGAAGCAGGACTCCTAAAGGTCACATTGGGTAACTACAAATGGAGAAATATAGAGCACACTGTTTCACTTTCTTGCCCTAGTGAAAAGAAAATAAAGTTCCTCTTGATCTGGTTTATGCCGAAGTTTCAGGGATCAGGCTTGGATTTGATGTTGATAGCTTATAGCTGTATGTTGCAGCGGTTGGCATAGCGGGTCATGCCAATCAATAATGCCTGATGGTGCATTTCACAGGCATGCACCAATTAGATTTTACAAGTTTGAATTATACATACTTGAGCTTTGATCATGTGCTACAACCGTAGATCGTGCAAATGGTGTCTGATTAAAGACTTGTATGGCGTCTGATGTATTTACTGAGTGTTATGGTAGGATTGTGTGCCAGCGTCTCTGCGTACGAGCAGAAGCTGGCATGAGACCGGCATCCATGAATGCCAGATGGCGCTTATGTGAGTCAGTTTCATGTGGACAAAAGGCTGTCATTGACTGAGAAAGAAAAGCGTGTTATCTTACCAATGGATTAAAGCATATAAGTACCGTCGTGCTGGGGTGAGGCAAGGGTCTGTCTCTCTAATAGTCTCGTGTTGGTTGCATAATCATGTGGTGGCCTTCAGATAAAGGCATGCCTATTCACAGAAATAAGCAGATGGTTGGTGTCCGTGTGGTGACGAAATGCAATTATGATGGTTATTGTGTCTTTGTTCACTCAGTGCGATTGAGCTTCGTTGGGTGTATACAAATGCTTCGCAAAGTTCGTGCAGACCCGTGCAGATGAAGATTGATCCTGCGTTAGGGGAGAGGGAGATTTCTGTATTGTGTTGTGGGTTTGTGTGCATTTCATTTCCTCTCAAGCTTCCAGCACAATATAGCAAAGGAAATCCAAACATTTAACTGGCAATGACAGACAGCAGCTTTTAATCAGAGTACATAATACAAATAAAGACACACAAGGCACCAGAAACATCTGGTCTGCTACCAAATGTTGCATACAAACACAACAGGGTTGTTTTAAATATAAAATAAAAAAAAATTGCTGAGTATTTATTACTATTTATTTAGTTAATTATTACTACATTTTCATTTATGCCTTTGGCAGATGCTTTTATCCAAAGCGACTTGTGCATCCAAGAGTGTACAGTACAGTTTTCATTAGTTCCCTGGGAGTCAACGCCCTGTTTGCACTGATAAAGCAATGTTTTACCAATTGAGCTTCACTTGGTGAACACTTACTACTTAAAGCGATGCTCCAGTCAAATATCAAAATTATACCCCATGATTTACTCACCCTCAAGCAATCTGAGATCCATACGTATCATCTTTCAGACAAACAAATTTGGAGTTATTTTAGTAAATGTCCATGCTCAAATGTCCTTGATCAGGGAAAACATCTGACTTTGAAGCCCAAAAAGTGCATCCATCCTTCACAGTAGTTTAATAAAGGGGTTAATAAAGGTATTTTGCAGGTAATCCATGTGATTTTTGTAAAAAAATATCCATATTTTTAACTTTATAAACTATAATAACTAAAGACGCCATCTTGGATTCTCGATTCACGAGAGTCACTGCTCAACGTACCCATGACAACAAATGTTCACTACGCTAAAACTTTTGCATGAGTCCAAGATGGTGACGTTACTGAATGTGGGGCACTTTTTGGGGTTTGGGGTCAGAAGTTGTTCCCTGATCCCGGTTTTCTATCGTTATAACGTTTGGAAGAGCAAAGAAATTAACTAAAGCGACTCCAAATGTGTTTGTTTGAAAGATGATGGACATATGTATCTCGGATTGCTTGAGGGTGAGTAAATCATGGGGTAACTTTGATATTTAGCTGGACTGGAGTATCCATCAGGTTGCACGGGTCCTTGAAATCCATGAAAGTTTGTGAATCTGGGGAAAAAATGTAAGGTCCTGGCAAGTTTTTGAAAATATACATACATAGATACAGGTCATTGAACATGCTTGAATCTATTTTTCTGGGGAAAAAATCCATATTATTCCCTGTGTAGTGTAGGATAATATCATAAAAATTCTAGACATTTTAGCATACATGCTAATCTTTTCACTTTAAATGCTTTTATCTTCTGTATGCGAATGTTGATTCATACCAAAATGCTTTTTTGCATAATTGTGTTTGACACATGAAAACATCTCTGGTTACGTATGTAACTGTTGTTCCCTGAGAAGGGAATGAGACGCTGGGTCTCCCTTGCCATACTTCCTGCGTCCCTGTTACACCATCTTTGGCAATATTTTAGATAGCAATATACTTCCTGGCTCCCGCGTCACCCTGTCTTTGTCGTTAAGCCTCACCATTGGTTGAATTTGATATACACATTCAGACCCACTCACCCCATGGAGGCGTCCCCAAAGTGCCACCACAGTGACGCAGCGCAAGTTCCCTCGAAAGGGAACTGTAACAATTTGGTGCTTGATTTGTTTGATTTAGTGAGAGAATCACTTGTGTTGTACGCCATGTCTGGCGAATAGACTTCTAAGAGTTCTGCAATGTCTCACTATTACTGTAACCACAGCTATGCGCAGCAGTGCTGTCCCAGAATGCATTGGGTTCCCGGCACAAGACACTGGGCAGATTGTGCGGTTTAGCTTCAGAGCGGAACTGACCCTGGCCACAGAAAACAGTGTTGTCATTTGGATACCAGTGCGGGGTCAGATCCTGGCATTTTAAGTCCTGCCACAATGGTTCAAATGCTCTTTATTCATCTGTGGGTACATTGAGAGCAAAGGCTGCCCAGTAACAAAAGTGGCCTTTTTGAATGAATATGCTGCGATATATAAACATCATAATACAATTATTCTTTGTTATTCAAACATGGAAAGAGTTACTCCGCTCATCTAGGAAAAATCTTTTCAAGGAGGAAGTTTCCTGAGAGCTCTTGAGCTGAAGTGCACATGTTTTAGCATGCTTCATGGAGAACTGCTGGTTCAGAGGCGTTTATGTAATACCACAACTTCAATACTTTTCCGGCCTATGGGCTGTCAATTTGAAATAGTGTTTGCTACACCAGGGAACTCATTACAGGCAGAACACACCCACGCTTTACGTAACTTTTCATTGGACTCTGATGCGCTGACGGTCAATGGTTTCATTTCAGACCTTTGACCCAGCACAGGGGCGAAAGGGCAGCCGCATTCCTTAGTTGTTTAAATGCACCCGTATTTCCCCAGCATTCCATGAAGATTAGCACAGACAGACCGAATTAAACTGGCAGCTAAACAGATGCTGATACAGGCCAGGCATATTTGGTGACTGAATTTTTAGACCTCCAAAATAAGAACATATCTTGGTTACGTTATTTATTTTGGTTAAGATGCCTTTATGTTGTGGCAGAGTATTTTTGACTCTCTGACCTTTGTGGTAGTTCCTAAATGTCTTACACGGCACTTTTCTCCAGCTGTAATGGCTGCTGTTATGCCAACTCCACACGGATCTGCTTTTCATCACCTAATCCACACTTTACACGCATGCGTTTGCAGTAAAAAACTGCACAGGAAGAGAGTCTGGCACTCATCATCGGGCCGTCTGAGAGCCATAGACACACAAGTTTTATACACCCTATACCAGCAGAGGGCACATTGATCTGTTTCTTCATATAGGTTTCTTTATGTTGCTAATGCCGAACGATATCAACATCAGAGTAATTGTATTTTTTATAGGTGTATATGTGATGTGTTTGTCAATGAATTGAGATGCATGTGTGTGTATAAGGCATCCAAGATCTTGACTCACATCCTTTGTCTGTAATAGTGACCCAGATTGGCATCCAGTGCCCTTGAGCAAATGCAATGTGTAACTAGCTTGACCCTGCCAGCACATTAACACTCATACTGTACAGCTCACTCTTTTCTTATGCATTATTCATACAGGCTTGTCTAGATCTGGGCGTATTGCACATTTTCTGTGTTTAATAAGAGGAAGCATATCTGCGTTATCTTGCACTCCACTTACTGTACATTTAGGTCAGGGTACTGTAGTATCCTTACTGTAGTTACATTCCTGTGTACTGTATTGTGCTTCAAACCTTATGAATGGTGAGGGATGTAAGGAAGTAAGTTTTGTAGAGTATGGGAAATTATGAAAAGAATAGGGAGAAATGTGTTTGGGAAATGTCGGAAGGGAACACAAAGCATTGTTTGATGCCCTAAGAACCAAAACACAGCTTTGTAAATGTGTTGTTGTTGTTAAGGTTGTTTAGCTTTGCAGCCGATTAAATCACTAATAGTGTTATAGTCCATTCTACGTGCCTGTGCTAATGTTTTTGCAATGGGTTAAAGTAAATGTACCAGGAAACTGTTGTATTTATGCAATAAAGAGCACTTTGGCTTCATTTGGTAAATAAAGTGGATCACAGTTATTCTGGGAAACGTGCATTGTCCTGGTCATGTGGTTTTGGACAAGGTTATACATTTAACAACATTTCTTTCTGCACCCAACAGTTTATTTTGTGCCACATTACAGGACAAGGGTTAAACAGAGTGTCTGGACGAATGCATTGTGTACTTTACACCAGTTTTTATACATCACCTAAAGATAAGAAAATGATGATTAGACATTCACCATGTAATGTTACTCTCAGTGTAATGTTGAATGTAGGTCTGTGCCTTGTTTTTGCCAGCAGCATTGTCTGTCCCACCTGAGGTTTAGGTGTCAGGTTGCGTTTGTGGTGACACTTTGTGTGTGTGTGTGTGTCATTTTGTTGTCTTGTTATGAGGTCACCTTCTGCAGGAGACTTCTGGTAATGACAAAAATCCAGCAGAAAAGGGTTGGCATTGGTTCTGTATGGTGAATGCTATAGGCCAGTGGTTCTCAAACTGGGGGCCGGGGACCCCAGGGGGGCCGTGAGATGGTGCCAGGGGTGCCCCAGTTTTATGACATTTTATAAAATAAATTAATTTACCATGAATTCTGTGCAATTAAACCTAAAAAAAATAAGGCTTCTAACCAACAGCACCACTTTCTATCATTTAATATGTTTTGTTTAATAAAAATTTGAGTTTTAGAACAGTTTTTTGTCATACATTTTCTTTGGGGGGGCAGCGAAGGAATGTGCCGTACACAAGGGGGGCCTGCACGCTAAAAAAGTTTGAGAACCACTGCTATAGGCTATAGTGCTACAATAGATCGCAGTTGACCCACGGGATTTGCTGATTAATACGCAAATTTAAATAGGGAAAGTTTATCATTTGCACGGGTTTCAAAAGTTTGCAAACGTTAACATTTAAGTGATTTTAAACAATTTAACTACAAAAAGGCACTAAAGTGAGCAGTTTATTATTCATTTGATTCGATTTCTTTACCTTATGATAATTTTAGACCTTACTTGATGTGCAACTGTAATTTTTTTATAAATGTTTGCAATTTCTTGTTATTAGATTGCCAATCCTTTTTTTTGCTAATCTGAAAAATGATCCGATCCGTGCATCAAAAACCGTAATGTGATCCAAACTGTGAGTTTTGTGATCCGTTGCACCCCTAATAGGCCAGATAGATAGATAGATAGATAGATAGATAGATAGATAGATAGATTTGTTTTTTCAAATATTGTTTCAAACAATGTAATTTTTATATTTTTCTTCATCAGCATTGTAAAAAAGTATTAAGTAAAAAATGCTCAACATTTTTGCTCACCAGTTATAAAATGTTTTGCATAACAAAAATATAATGTTATACACCAAACATATAACATAAACATATCTTTGCATTTCTTCATGTACAGGGTGTAAAAATTGTTGGCCCACTTCCTGAATGTTTCAGATCATGAAACAAATTTAAATATTTATCCAAGATAACACAAGTTTTTAAATGCAGTTTTTAAATAATGTTTTTTATTATAAAGGGAAAAACACACATAAATCCAAACACACATGGCCCTCTATGAAAAAGTGCCTTTTATTATATCAGTCTAGCTGTAGGGCTGTGCAATTAATGATTTTTTTTTCAATTTCAATTTTTGATTCAAACATTTAAAAAAAAAAGTTAATTAAGGTAAAACAATCATTGTGCCACTAGATTTGACATGCGTATAGCCTATTGCAACACCTGCTTTATAAAAAGGTTAAACAAACGCACGTTTCAAAGTCACTGAGTAATCATGTTAAATAATCTTGATTATGATTTTTACCAAAATAATCATGATTTATGATTTTGCCCATAATTGAGCAGCCCTATCTAGTGTTTTTGATGCTAATTCTCATGGTTTACTTCAAGGACCACAATGGAAATAAGTTATTTTTAACTTTATTGTGTTATCCTTGACAAATGTGTTTTTTCTTTTTTTGTCCAATAAATCAAATCAAATCAAATGGTTCAAAACAACTACATACAAATCTATCTTCCATGCTGCAGCATGTACTTACATTTTAATGCTAGTTTTTTCATAATTTCACCAAATTCTGTCATCTTTGTCCCTTTAGTAGCCCATCTCTGCGATTAACACCATCCTATACCTTGTTCCCACACAGGACCTCTGGTGATCTTGGTTTAGTGAGTTATTTTTGGCTATAAGCAGCTCTTGCATGAGTCAGGTGATGTCAGCGTTTTGGATGAGGTCTGCTGAGTTCCCTGTGGTCACACCCACTGCACAGGCCATCACATCACATCATTGATTTAATGGTCATTGACTCAGTTTTCTTAATCGGACAACAACTATTAAGAGCTTGTGTGCACACGTGCTGTCTTGCATTACAGTGCATGGGAATTTTTTGTTGATCTTTGAGGATTGTTTATGTGGGCTGTGATTAATGCCTTTATCTCATTTTCTAGAGACAGGAAGACGATTTGCATTTATGATATAGAGGATTTGTCTGGGTGTGGTGGAGTTTGGGCACAGCTGTGTGTATGTGTACATGTTAGGGTTGTGTTTTTTACAAGTGGCGTTGTAATTGCCCTGGATGTTGTCCTAGTCTGGCTTTAGCTAAGCCCGGTCTGTAATTTCATTTTGGGTTATTTGATTGTAAAGTTATTACAGTACAGTATATATTTTCCCCCCATTTGAGAACAACGGTATGCAAAATTTCATGCAAAACTTGACACTTCTTGAAAGCCAGTATTTCTACGAAAATACCAGTTGTCGTTTTTTTCCCAATTTTACGTCAAACTTCTTGCTTAATGTTTGGATTCCACAGTTCTGCCTTCATTGTTTGCATTTTGGAAATTACTCAAGATTCCCAGTCACATTCCAGTGTTTCCAGTGTTAAGACAAACAATCCTGATATATGAAACATGCCACTTCCTACATTCCAGTGTAATTTATTATGATGCGTAGAAATAAATAACTTACATCATACTGTAGTAAAATGTAAGTAAAGTTTGAAAAATTATTTATGTATTTCCCCATTTTAAAATCATAAAGTCATCAAAATTAAGCAATAACACATATGTGTGAATTTTGTTATTAAAAACACAAAATAAATCAAAGCCATGTTATAGACGGATTTTATTTCTGATAACAAGGAAAATAAATGAAAAGTGAATTACCTTCGTTCATATATCATATCTAACGTATATCAACTATTACACTGAGCTAATGTTACTGTGAAAAATTAATGTATACAATGTTAGCTACAGGTCCTTAAATTCCTGCCTTGCAGCCAAACCTCTTTGGACATGCTCGTCATCTCCCCTCTTCTTTAACAAACCAAAACATTTTATTTTCGATGAGATCCGTTTAGCCACTTGCCAGTCCAATAAATAAATACAGACAGGAAGTTCACTTCAGTTCAGGTGCGTAATCGCGACAACTTGCATACTTCCGATGAAACTATCTACAGTCTAGCATCTTTAAAGTAGTCACCATTTGCATAGATTTTGGAAAATCTAACTCTTAACAATTTTTTTTTTAAACAATATTGAAGGAATTTCCATCTGTTAATATGGAATCATACTGGCTGCTTTTTTATTTTTATGTAATACATTAAAAAAAATATATGTTTATATACAAATTTTGCTTTCTAATGAAATAAATTTTTGTCTATACTAGTAAGTTATTTAAAAAAAATCTTCAGATAGATATATTTTTAGAGATAATGAGAAAGATTTCAGTCAAGTGTATGTCTATACAGATGACTTGATAATACTTACATTACATTAATACAGATTATAAACAGAAATGTGTGGGTTACATACTGTAAAGAATCTCGGGTTAGGACGAACTGCAAAAAAAGTGTTAGATCTGTACTGGAATGAGATATCCTGTTGTTAACAGTATAGAGAATGTTCTTGTTTGTTTTTGACTCTTCTGTGTTGTAAACTCTTGTCATTATCCACAGCTGACAGCCGCATACCTCACATTCCTCACCAATCCAAAAGCCATTTCTCTCTCTGATCATCTTGCAGCGTCAGCTCAGCCTCTGTCTAAACTCTGTCTCTCACTTTATCCCCCACACGGCCCTTCATGCTGCCACAGTGGTCTTTTCGTCCATACGAACACACACCCATACGACCCTTCGGCACATGTCGCTACACACACTCTTACACGCCACACCCGAGCCGCTGCAGGCTTATAGCAGCATCATCTGCAGTAACTGTGCTATCGCCTCATGCATCTCCAGACCAGTTTCTAGACAACAGTCAGGATCCACCAGATTCTCCAGACTGTTATCAGCATTAGCAGGAAAGCACAGAGGAGGTGAAAAGTAAAACAGTGTTAATAGAGGATGTGTTGGTGAGTTCAGGCCGCTTTTAAGAAAGGTTACAGTGCCCTCTTGTGCTTGCAGGAGTAAATGACAATGCAAAGAATTGCAACAGGAAGTTGTGCCATCTAGTGGTCGGTTGTGGGGTAACAGTCATTACAAGACCCTCCCACTTTGTTCCAGATTGATTTTGGACTGATACTTGACTGTGGACTATGCATGTCAGGCTCCTGTTGCTTTACTGGAAATGGTTTGAATCCTATAAGTTCTCATAAATGTTTGTCATGGCAGAAAAATAAGTCACTATTAAAAGTCACTATTTACTTCACATTAGCATCATTCACCCTAAGAGGCAATCTTTTGGTCTAAAGACATTGGCAATACTTATGGGGGTGGTTTTCCGGACAGGGCTTATCCTAGTCCCAGACTAAAATGCATGTTTGAGCTGCTTTAATTTAAAAACACCTTGCACTGACATATCTTAACATATATAATCAGTGTCTTTGTTTTTCTTAAGATGCACACCTGTAGTGTTTTTTGTAAGGTATGTGGGTGATTCTCACAAAATCCAGACTTAGAAAGTATCCATCATCAGATTTTTTTTTTTGAAGCCAATTTTTTTGCAAATATAAGATTAAGGTCTGAACTTACTATAACCATTATTTTTAGAGGATTAAAAATATTTCCTATAGAATTATTTACATTTTTTAGATTATCATTATCAAAAATGATCATTACCGCAACATGATATTACATTAAATATATGCATTTACAAACTCATGTTTCGGTAATGAGAACTAAAAGTTGTCTTGGTACTATGACAAACAAAATTTCAACTTTTATCTGGAGAGAAAAAATAAGAAGTGCTTACCTGGTAGCCATCTTGAGTGTCACAGTCAATTATGTCCCTTCCAAAAAAATTTTTTGGAAAATGTTAGTTCTTTGAGGGCTTAAACAATGATTGAAAATTGTTGCGGAGGATGAGAAAATTGGTCTTGGACACATTTATATTCCTTATAATTGTCTCTACATTTACCAATGATCACCAAATAGCACATGTTTCTTAACTGTTAATGTTTATATTATAACATGCACTGAAGCTTTTTATTTATTTTTATTTTTTAATTATAAATATTTCCATGTCAGAGAACCCAAATCCAGTCATGGACATGTTGCGGTAATGAAAATGTTTCCCTTAAATGTGGAAAAAACAATAAAATTGGTTTGTATTATGTAATTTGAAATCATCACCCATGTTTGTAAAAACTTTTTAAATGACCTAATATTAATAAGGCCTAGTCCTGGATTAACCTAAACCCTGTCCGGGAAACCACCTCATCATGTTAAAAGAATAGTTTAGCCAAATATGAAAATGCTGTATTTATTTACCTTGACATCATTCCACATGTGTGTTGTTAACCCAAACAGTGCATTTTAAATCTTTATTCTGTACATTGCCTGTTTAATAGTGACAATGTCATTATTGGCACTATATTCCAGGTCTTTAAAGTCTATTCATGTCTTTTGGTTTTGTATGAAACCATTTAGTTTTGCACAAAAATTAGTGGAGTGTAGAAATGTGACATGATAGTTAGTAAATCATAACATACAAGTTAGTTAGAGAGTTAAGATACAAAAGTCTGTGACACTCATCACAAGTTTTAATTCCAGCGTGCACTGCACTTTTGCAATCGCTCGGTGTAGGAAGTGCCAATGCCTTGCGTCATTTCCTCAGCCTCTTCTCTCACCGTTTCTGTTTTTCTTTTTTATTTCCCTCCCCGCCCAAAAAGCACAAACCCGACGCTCGATGCATTGATGCCCGCCAACAGTCTGCAAGTCCTCACCACGTTTCAAAGTTTATGACGCTCGGCACGAACGGTGCTTTTTGGCAGATAGCAGTGTTGTGTTCTTCGAAACCTGGACCAACGTTTGCTCTGAGCAGCTGAGCAGGAGAACCAACTGCAGAGAAAGAGCGAGGAGCTGTCCATCTCCTGACCGGCATTCTTGGGGGTGGGGTGACAGAAGGACTGCTGGCCTGTGATGGTACTTGGTACTTTATTTTTAGCTTCTTCACAACTCTCTACCACGACAGCTGTCCTTCTCCTCCTCCTCCCTTTCACAGTGCAACGTCAGGAATAGCGACTCTGTCCCCCGGCTTCAGATCTGGGGCTGCCGGTTAGCGTGACGTGAGCTCTGTGGTTCTCAAAGCTGTTAGTCGGTGTAAACACATATTTTGCAGTTAGCTTAGCTCTGGTTTGATGGTGGTAGGAGAGCAACACTGACACTGTGAATCTGCTGAAGATCTCAGGTAAGACGTTGGCCTTACTCATGGCCTGGCCTTGAAAGGGATAGACTCGTAGAGGGGTCTATGGGTTTGCAATACTGGACTCGGGCCTGTTCAGTCACCTATTTTTAGGGTTGGCTGTGGCTTTAGGCATGCTGAGCTCAATGACCCGCCTGGCCATTGCTAATGCTGAATCCAGCAAGCCTTGCCATTACTCTGACAATAAAGCACTGGAATGGTAATTACTGTATAGCGTAATGTAATGTGTGATGGTGGCTGGTTTGTTTGGACTGTGCTGCAGAATATAACATTTTAAAGTTGGCAGCTCTATCATGCTGAATAGAGGCTTTTGTTTGAGATTTGATTGTTTTGTGGAAAAAGCTTGTGAATTGTGGCGTTTCAGATGTTGTATGTACCATGATTGATGGTTTTATATTAGACGTGAGATGAAGGTTTTAAATGAGCCTTATCTTTGGACATTTGTGGTTATTTTCAAATGCTTTTGAACCGTTCTATTCGGCGACTGTCAAGGGTTTGATGGATGAAGTCAGTAGGTTATTTTGTGTATACAGTCATATGCTTCACAGGTCTGCTGATGGGTTCATTTAAAAAAATAACCTTTGGCTGTTTATTTGTTTGTAAGGTTTTATTTCACTTTTGCTGATTTTTTTTGACACCTCTGGTTGATGGCTTTTGGTTTTGATCTATTTGTGACATTATTTCTCATACAAACTTCACTGATTTTTAAAGAAATGAATTGATTGGTTGGATTATATCTTCATACAGTAACTGCCCAAATTGGCAAGGGTGTTAATTTCATCCCTGGTGCAACTGTATAATTATGTGTCCCTAAGAAACCTCTAGTATAAGTGCTTTATAAATTGCTCTGTGTATAACACTTTTGAACATAGATCTAATGTGTTAATCTATTAACATTAACACCATATTTCATAAATATATCCAGTTCTGGTTAAAGTAGGGCCCTTTGTTTTGGTTATGGATTTGTGGTTCACTAATGCAGTCTATAACCAATGCGACAAATTGAAATCTTGCTTATTGGGAGTTTTGTTTGTTTTGACCAATTGTAAGAGTATTATTCCAAGGAATCCAAATTGGATCCATTGCAAACAGATTTGCTTATATCAAGACACATATGAAGAGATCAGATACAAACACCTGCTTAAAAATTAGATATTGTTATTAACCTCATGCTCTCGGCACGTATTATTTGGTCATCAAATACTTTTACTTCAAATACACTTAATCCCGACCCCAGGCTATTCAGAAATAACGGTTTGTTGGCAGAATCCGTTTAATGCCAAGAAGATTTTCTCTGTCACGGTGCAAGTTTTTTATCAGGTTAAAGGGGTTTACCGAATATATCCTATTATTTTTTTAAAGACTTTTACCTTTATTCAGACATGACAGTGAAGAGCGACTGAAAACTTTTTTATGTGAAGTGGAGAGGTTTTTTTTGTATGCACTTAGGGGGTTTTGCAGAGAAAGACTCTTTGTTAAATGCCAATGAAATGACTAAAGTGAAAATAAGGCATTTCAGTTACTGACTACTATCCTTTTTCATTACCATTAAAGGTGCCGTAGAATGTAAAACTGTTTTACCTAGACATAGATGAATAATAAAAGTTCTCTACATGGTAATGATGACCTATCGTGAGCCTCAAAAATGATTGTTTCCTCACCTTATCTAAACCTTGTTCATGCAAAAGGCCGTATGAAAACAGGCAAGTCTTAATATAACACCGACTTTAACATCAAAGTCGAGACCCCCAACATTAAATTACACGTTAAGTTATGTACAATGTTGTTACAATGCAAAAAAGAAAGTTGTGACTGCTGACTGAGTAAGCGCTATGCTAGTTAATGCTATATGCTAGCGTTTAGGTTGAAGTTCTACTATTGATGTTACAGTTACGTTTTGCAGGTCCATACTAAAGAAACACAAACTTACCACTCAGAAAGTCCATGAACAATCTCTGAATAATTGATTATTCCTCAAAATCTGTATCTTCGTCTGAAACGGGCTCAAACATGAGGTCTGTTTACACACACACAGAGCTACTGAAATGAGCCGCTCTGAGAAACAGCCAATCAGAGCAGAGCAGAGCTCAACAATATTATTTATGACCCTTTCAAATAAGGTACAGTAGACCATTTCATTCTGGAGACAAATCCTACGGTTGTAAATGGGCATGTAAAACAGTCTCTGGATCATTTTTCACTTAATAAAGGAACATACTGTACCTTCTATGTAGGTATCAGAGAACAATTTAATATATTGTATCAAAGCATTCTTTGGCACCTTTAAAGTGAAATGACTGAATCTAATCAAAAAAGATCCTGATAAAAATACTCATTTACAAGAAAACATGTCAGATATACTTGAAGGGTTTTGCATTTTAGCTTCATTTTTCTTTAATTATAAAATATGTTGATTGTTTGGTTGTTTTGTGCCTCTCTGTTTCTGGTTATGCGTCCATTTGCTATTTGTGTAACTGGCATGTGTGTAGTTAAATGTGGGTTACTTCATCGTGGGCTACTTCATCTTTATAAAGGTCTGTGCCGTCAGTATCGCAGTTCTCTGTTATCAGAAAAGAATGTGTTTTTTATAGCTGCAGTGTGTCTGATGGCTAAAAGTACTGGTGACAGGTCTGTGGTGGTGTGAGGGGCTTTAGAGGAGAGAATGGTCTGGGATCTGTGAAAAGGGGTTAAGGGAAAAGTCTCTGGCAGGCTGGAATAGTCGGGGATCCCAGAGTAATCCATGCAGCTGATGTCAGACAGTGTATTGGCATGATGCTACTTTTTGTGTTTACAAACAAAAGCTGTGTGTAAGTCATAGAAACACTTTTTTGCCTTGGTTTTAAAATAGAAATTGACTTGGTTTTAAAAATAAGTTGTACGTGTTATAAAATCATAAAAACTGAACTAGGAGGAGTGTCGGTATGTTGCCTTTATATGTACAGTATTTTTTCCATAGCAAGTTGTTGAAACGGGAATATTTTGGTTTAAAAGTTGAGATGTGCAGCTCTGCCATCAACCTCCTTTTATGTCCCACCCAGGTCTCATTTTTAATCTATAACATTTGTATGCATTGCAACATAGACCCTTTGTTACAGCACTTGTGTCTTCCAGGCAATTTGTGTATAGTCACGGAAAGTCGATCCCATTTGTGTTTAATCACTTCTCTCTATCCAACAGCACCAGGAACCTCTTTCCAGCATTGTGGGTCTTATTTACCTGACGCTTGTGACCTCGTAGCATAACTGTGAGGATCGGCATCCATTGTGCCAGCATCTTGTCTGCAGGTCCCCTCATCTGTCACTCATCCTTTCACCCTGTCCTCCCTCATCTCTCTCCGCCCTCAAACCCTTACCCGGCCCAGCCCATGACAGCAGCGCTGCCAGCATGGCATTCTCATCACGCTTTTCCTTCTGGGAGCAAAAGGAAAGTGATGTTCCATTCTCCATTTTCATCTCTCTGCACTGTGTGACATCAGCTCGGTGTTGTGCATGCAATGCACCGATGCTCACACTTTTATATCTATCTGTAGCAATGCACTGGGGTGCCGCTTGCACGGTTCATGAGCGCACAGCTGCTGACGGCCTCTATTCAGGGCACGGCTGGATATGCGTGTGTGCGTGTAAGGTAGCAGATGGAAAACACAAGTCACTGTTTGAAAATGACCAGAGTGCTTTATAGTCATGGGAGACTGTAGTTTGTCAGCTCTCTTCCATAGCTCATTTGATTACGTTTTGAAAGGCTGCCACTGGCCTGAACACAGCGGTAAACTGATGCCACTGCTTTGTGTAAAGGGCAAGCACTGGAAATTTTGGTGACTTTTTAGGCTTCTGTATTTTTCATTAAGTTTCTCTGTCTAACCTGGTCTTTAAAATGTTTGAAATGATTTTGAAGACCATGCATGAAATGTGTGCAAAATAATCTCTGCATAGACACATAAAGATTACTTTTAATTTAAATGCTAATTGCCTTTTTACATGGACCCCTATAGATCAAAGAGGAGAACAAGCCAAAGAGTTCAAAAGAAAATGTAAGTCCACAACTATTCTGTACACTAACTTGTTACAGTGTGACTCCTCTTTTATAGTGCAGATACATTTCGACATTATACAGTATATTTAAATATATGTATTGAATAGTTATATATTTGAATTGAAAAGCACCCATTAATTTGTTTAATGTGTCTTAGCGGTGTCAACAGATTTGCAGTCCTAATTTCTGACACATGGTGTAGAATTGTCATCACAGGAAGTCTGGTTCAGTGTCTGCTTCAACAAACACTGTAATAAAGTAAATTGAAGAATAGCCAATTATTTTGCCAAATTTACAAAAACATCTTTTATGTTGACACCTGCCACATGGTCATTTAAAGATAGAGACAGTTTGCTTGATTTGTTTTTCTTGGTTGATGTGCAGCTGTCGTGTCTCACACACTTCGCTTTGTGTGAGCGGGATGTGTGTGGTTAAATAAAATTCTCTGCATACACATACTTAATAAATAGCAAAGAGTATACGCTTTGATTGTTTTAAACGTGTATGCGTTTCTTCATATTGTTAAACAACACAAAAGAAGATATTTTGATAAATGATAGTTGGCGGTACCAATGACCTTACATAGTATTTGTTTTTCCTACTATGGAAGTCAGTGGGTACAGTCAATTGTTTGCGTGCTTACTATCTTTTATCAAATATTTTTTCCAATTCAATAAAGAAATGCATACAGGTTTAAAACAACGTGGGGGTGAGTGAATTATGGCTGAATTTTCATATTTGGGTGAAACATCCCTTTGAAGTTAACTTTGTAGAAGCCACAATGATATATTACACCTTAACATCTTTTAATAGAAAGCGACATGGTAATGCATATTTTTTTATAAATAGTGAGTTTACGTAGTCCAGTTATATAGTTTTAAATATGTAATATACAGTAGATTAACTATATGGAAAAACAGTGGTGTTTAGATTTGTGTATATCTGTTAATACAGTAAGTCTGCTGCATATGTGTGTGGGAGTTAAACTATGACACCGTAGAGAGAGAGAGCGCTAGCTACGCATCTTAGAAAAGTGGTGTACTTTCATTCTGAGTGTACAAAAACATGCTTGGAGAGGTGCTTAATGCAGTCATTTTTAAAATGTGAAAGAAGTTATATTAAACATCTGTTATTGTAGGCATTTAGGTTATAGTTTATCACCTGTTATTTTCGGTAATTACATAGCTGAATATGTCAATAACATCCTACTTCCCTCTTACCTTCTTTGTGTTCGATTGCTAAATGATGTTTTTGCGTGTCATTTTGAGAGATATTTATAGAATCAACTTTGCTTTTGAAAGACGGGGCATCAGAGGAATTTACGGGTGTCTGAGATCTGTTTACCAATTTCAGTGGCGCAAGTTGAACCATAACATAACAGATGAGTCACAAATATGTAGACCAAGGGCACTGACGTGAACGAAACGGCATTGCATGGTGTTTTGTTTAGGGAATTGATTTTCAAGCCTTATCTAATAGTTATTATTCATGCTTTGCATTCTACGTGTTCTCAATCAATTTGTTTTTTACCCTCTTTTACATCTACTGTATCTGCTGTGTGAGTAGTCTGACAGTGATGGCAGCCTAAGTAGCCGCTCCCAGTCCGTACCCTGCCTGGAGCCTGGCAGAGGTTTGCTGCGTGCCAAGAGCCCTTCTCCTGTTCAGGACACGCCTGCCCAGGTCCAGTACCAGCCTCACCTGAGGGTCAAAAGCCCTTCACCAAACAGAAACAGGGTGGCGGCCAACAGGAACTCGGATGTGCCAAAGATGTCAGAGCGGTTCAAAAGCCCTGAACCTCCTCGATCTCCCTGGAGTCCTGTACCTGTTCTAAATGGCGATAGCGAAATCAATGGAGTAATCAATGGCAAAGTCAAACCTTTTGTTGGTGTTAGCCAGCCAGAACCCACACAGGACTTACAAGGTGGGACCAATAACAATGTAGTGAAGGTGGTGCGCAGAGTGGTTAGGAGAGTAGTGCCAACTGAAGAGGAAACATCAACAACCCCTGCAGCCATGTCCCCTGAACCCCCTAAACCTGAACCGCTCTCCGTTCCAAAAGCCATGAAGATGCCTGTGTTTTCCTTCAAACATGACACTATAAAGAAGGAAGACAAAGATGATCTCTCCACTGGGTTGACTAGCTTGATGTCTCGAGGCAGGACCAGAGAACCTCGACCACGGTTTCGCAAAGATGAAAAAGAGGACGTGAAACCTGTAGAGAAAGTGTCAGATAATTCTGTACCAGCATGTGATAAAACTGTACTGAAAGTAGAGGCCAACCAGCCTCTAAAACCGGAGGAACAGACTTCTGCTACCAACGTAATTCCATCCAAGCCTCCTCTTTCACCTCCAGCCGTCTCCAAACCCAACCCACTCTCTCCCCCACCAGGATTCGTTCCTGCACCGAAACCCTCAGGGTTTGTATCCACCCCAAAACGGTCTGTTCTTTCCCCTCCACCTGGCTTTGTCCCTGCTCCAAAACCTGTGACTCCCTCTCCAACTATTTCTCCATTCTCGGCTCCCATTCCAAGTCCCAAAACAGTGCCTATTTCCCCCAGTTCTACACCTGCCATCCCTAAAGCAGCTGCTACCTCAGCACCTGCTAGATCCAACACTCCTAACCCTCAAGTCCCCAAGACGGACCCATTTGCCCCACCTTCAGGGTTTTTACCCACTCCCAAACAGTTGGCTTTGAAGAAACCAGAGGTATTGATCACATTGATTACCTGACGGAATGGGTTGTGTGAGGAGTGAACTAATCTGTATCCTGTGTGCCACTTGTACTAATACTAGTGTGTAAAACAAAGTTTCTCTGTCTGTCTCTTAGTTGCCTAAAGATTGCTTAGCCTCAAACAAACAAGACAGATACTTCTAGTGTCTAACAAGTCCCCTGGAAATCCAGCTTTGTGTTGCTGATCTTGCAAGTCAATGAGGGGCTTTTAAGCTCAATAAGTGGATTAAGCCATCTCAGAGAACATCGTCAAGATTATTGATAGTGTTTTTTTGGGTTCTTGTAGTTTTTTTTGTAATTCTCTGGCTGATGTCTCTGTGCTTTGTGTTGACAAAAGCACCAAGAGTGCATTGCAGTTATATGAATTACAGTGATTATGCTGTATTTTACCTCGCAGCTGGATGCTGGTTTTAAGGCAGTTTGGTTTTGTGCATGGTGTTTAAGACTGAAAGAAAATAAATCTGCACTAATCTGTGATTGCATGGTTTTCACTACAATCACTTCAGTGATTTAACTTTACTTTCATACTTTGTGTGGTTTGGACCTGATATTTAAAGATGAAGGCAACTGTCCGTACAGCACCAGCCCCACCTTGGAGAGCTTCTCCTGTGAACCTTTCTAAACCCAGTATCCCAACTGTGGCTAAAAAGGTGTGTGTGTGTGTGTGTGTTGTTGTGAGTTCACCTCCTGCAGCAGTTAGATGACTTGCTCTTTAGGAAGGGAATGCAGCATGGCTAACACACTCGGGTCTTTGCTTTTAACCAGAATCTGTGTAGAGCTTTTACAATTTATCATTTGAATAAATTGATTATCGCTACTTTAAAACACATGCCATTCTCAATAACAAAGATGATCATAGTTTGAAATAGACTCACCTCCTCTTGGTGGTCTTGACCTATAGGAGAGTCCTCCACTGAGTCCCACTGAAGAAGCACAGAGACGCTTGGAGAGGATCTTCGCTACATCTGTAATGCCTCTTCATTCCTCCTCTTCCTCTCCCTAGTCCTTTTTTCATTTATGCATTCTCTCTATCTCTCTCTCTCTCTCTCTCTCTCTCTTTCTCTCTCTATCTCTCTCCATCTATCCCTCTATCTCTCTCTCTTTCTGATGCTAAAATGTATTATTCAAACTGTCCTACATGACTCTAACTGCACTGGCTGTTGCACTATAAATGAAGCACTTTAGAGCCTGACAGCACTTGGGCTTATTGGAAACTCATGAGAAAATCATTTTTAAACGCTACATTGATAATGAGGGAGGGATTTTAGGGACATTAGTGTGAGTAGAATGACTGCTTGGCTCACTCCCATCTTATGGTAATGAATTCAGTTATTTTCTAAGTGAATTATAGCTCTGTTCCAAACCCAAGATCTATCTGTATGTTTTGCATGACTGTTTATTTAGAAATGATTCGCTAGGATGCTACAGTACTTTCAAGAGCATCTAAACACCAAGGTTTCGATATAGAGCGTTTGTATTATGTGCTGTTCTACTAAATAAAACAAGATCTGCATACTGTATTCCAAACCATTTAGTTTTTTCTTCCCTCAAACACAGTAGACATGTCTCCTTATCCTCATGTGTCTCCAATGCCTCATCTTGATTCTTTTAAGCATGATTTCATGCCATTCCTCTTTGCTATCTGCTTCAGTAACACTTTAGGATCTAACAAACAGGCTGTCACTCATTGGTTAATTTCCATCTCATCTCTCATGTGCCTGCTGTCCTGTCATCTGTGGATACATGTCTCATGTCTCCCTTTCTTTTTTCATCCACCGCGGTCTCTGTGCTTGTTTGGCTGGCGTAGCTGGAACCTGTGGCCAGTGCCTCTGCGTCGTCTCAGGTACAGAGCCCTTCTGGTGACACGTCTGCCCCCACCGCGCCCCTCCATGGTCTGGCTGGAGTGTGCGCTCGTGTGGCCTGCTGGAGTGTAAGCTCTCTGTTCCTCTACCTACCCGTACCCTCATCCTCATATGTCACTTTTTATGCTTTTGTGCTCGTTTTATCCATTTCACATTTATTATTTAGCCAAAAAGAAAGATGATTAGCTCAATTATATCAGTATTATCAGCACATAAAAGTCAATCTTAAATCAGGTGGGATTGTTTGCATCTACCCACTCTGATATAAGGACATAAGTTTGCTTGTTTATTGCTTTTGAATCATTTTTAGGACAGTGTTGTTGTTGATGTAGTCGTTGCATGGTGACTATTGGTTAGCTGTAAGTGCATGAAGCCCTTGGTGTGGAAATTTGTTAGTGCCCGACCTGAACTTGCCCACAGGGTAGCTCGTAAGTTTGGTTGCTCTTGTTTGGTTAAACCTTTGATTTATGAGTATCACCTGTTGCCTCATGCCTAAGGCTTTAAACATTTTCTCTTTATTGCATTACCTCATATTACCAATATAGGCTTTGTCCGAAACCTGAAACTGGTTACTAGCGTTAAATTGTGCAATGTCATAGAAAGTGCAGGATATAGCCATAATACTTAAAGGATTAGTCAATTTTCTTAAAAAAATTCAGATAATTTACTCACCACCATGTCATCCAAAATGTTGATGTCTTTTTTTGTTCAGTCTAGGGATGCATATCAATTAATCGCGATTAATCTATAGCAGAATAAAAGTTTTTGTTTACATCATATATGTGTGTGTACTGTGTATAATAACTTTGTATAGTTAAATGCACACACATGCATGTATATATTTAAGCAATGTTTACATGTGTATATACATTTGTATATTTATGTATAATTTATATTATATATAAATATAAATACTTAATATATAAATATATTTTTTTCTTAAAATTATACATGCATGTGTGCATATTTATATATACATAATTATTATACACAGTTCACACACATATATGATGTAAACAAAAACTTTTATTCTGCTATAGATTAATCGCGATTAATTGATATGCATCCCTAGTTCAGTCGAGAAGAAATTATGTTTTTTAAGGAAAACATTCCAGGATTTTTCTCATTTTAATGGACTTAAATAGAACCCAACACTTAACACTTAACTCAACATTTAACAGTTTTTTTCAACGGAGTTTCAAAGGACAAGGCATTAGGATCTTATCTAGCGAAACGATTGTCATTTTTGACAAGAAAAATAAAAATGTGCACTTTAAAAACACAAATTCTCGTCTGTCTCCGGTCCTAAAAAGCGCCAGCGCGACCTCACGCAATAAGTCAAGAGGTCACAGACGACGAACCCGAAACTACGTCCCAGTGTTTACAAGTTTGGAGAAAGAAGACCGTTCCAACGTTGTTGTATGTCAAATGAAACTAATTAATGTCTTTTTGTCAGTTTATTGTTTAAAACGGTCCGCAAATGTGCGTTTCATATTTGTAACATGACCTTTCTACCTCACTACGCATTTACGTGAGGTCGCGCTGGCGCTTTTCAGGACCGGAGATAGATGAGAAGTTGTGGTTTAAAAGTGCACTTTTTTTCTTGTAAAAATGACAATCGTTTTGCTAGATAAGACCCTTATGCCTCGTTTGGGATCGTTTAGAGTCCTTTGAAACTCCATTGAAAAAAACTGTTAAGTGTTGAGTTAAGTGTTATGTGTTGGGGTCCATTAAAGTCCATTAAAATGAGAAAAATCCTGGAATGTTTTCCTCAAAAAACACAATTTCTTCTCGACTGAACAAAGAAGGACATCAACATTTTGGATGACATGGTGGTGAGTAAATTATCTGGATTTTTTTTTAAAGAAAATAATGGACTAATCTTTTAAAAATCACCAGGTGACTTCAACCATTGCATTTGGAGAATGCATCTTGTGTTAAGGCAGCATTATTTTCAGCTTTCGGACATAGCCATGGTGTCTTACCTACCCTAGTCATCACATTAAATGTTGAATTTTTCTATGTATTTAATAAATCCAAGCAAACCAAGACCATAGTGCCTTAACCCGACGATATCGCATTATCAATAACCCATTTTATTCACAGGGTGTTTTAGATACTCCATGTGGAGCTGAGGCAGGCTATTGAATTCATAAATGAGTGTGTGTTTGAGACTTGTACATTATATAGTATTGTGGTGTGTAATGATGTTTTTGCCCCTACATGCTGACCTGCTGTTTCACAGGGGCAGGTGGAGGAGGATCCTGTGGCAATCCTAAAGGCAGACCATTCTGCTGCCCAACCTAAGGTCTGCTGTGTGTATATGTGTAGTTCACCTGCACCAGTCCCACCCTTTACCTGTCGTGTCACAATCGTGTTGTGTTGTGTTGTGGAGTGCTGTGTTCTCACCCATCCCATTTCATTGACAACACAGACCTCAGCTGTTCTGCTGCTGTTACTGCATACTTGCTGAGTGACACCATTATAAGGGCAATAAGTTATTAACTTAATATATATATATATATATATATATATATATATATATATATATATATACACCTGCCCTGAATAGACTTTTTAGCGACACTCAGATGAAAATGGGTAAACAGACAATCGTGGTTGTAAAAACAAAAATTTTGCTGTATTGCCAAAGGGCTTTTGGGTGAATGCGTGACCAAAGTTTTAAATCCAATTCAGCAGCTATCAATAAGAGTAATCCAGTCGGCACAAGTCTCATTACCACCATGCAAATGTTGGTTTACTGTATTTAACGTTAAAGGGGGGGTTTAATGGTATTTCAAGCATTCTGACTTATTAACACAGTTTAAGAGTTGTTTCCTCATGCTAAACGTAGGCAAAGTGTCAAAAATGCAGTTGGGCGTGTTTCAGAGTATTTCTGTGCCGAATGCACTTCGCCAGGGTTCGTACAAGTTTCGGCTAATTTTTTTCGATTACGGTTCTAACTGACGTTTCAGGGGTTTTCGATACGTATCACTTCTTTATATGGGCTTCCGCCGGAAAACTTCCCCTGGAAAACCCCGCCCAGCTGTCAGTCAGCGGGAGACGCTAGAGCTTGCTAACAGCTTATCACGCCACTCAGCTTTGTTTAATTTCAAAAGTCAACAATGGCACAACAAGAAGTGTGTTTTTGGATGTAAGGAGAAGACATCCAGCCTTATGGAAACAATGGATATAGTTTATTATCCGGATTAGCAGCGGAGTTTTGCGTGTGTGTTTGATGCGGTGGATTTTCGTGACGAGTTACACGTGGTAAGTAAGACTTCTGTCTTCTGTTGGAAATAGGCGCGTGTATATTATATAAATGACACGAACATGTAGTGAATCATAAGTTAAAACAGTGTTGTATAGTGTTGCATGACTCGTACTCGCTCCTCCCGTGTTATAACTCCTCCTTCTTCATTTTTTCGTACGTTATCGGAAAGATTCGGTAAAGCTAATCTTTCTTTTATAAATCTGATTAAACTAAAGAGTCTTCAGAGATATAAAGGATGTCATACTACTCCATAGGTACTCCAGATTAATATCAGAAATGCAGAAACAGCCTGTGTTACGTGAGCTTTAATAATAATTGGATTGTTATTATTTAATTGCACTGACACCCTCACTATATATTGTGGATGTACTGTATGTGTGGAGTGAACCAACTGACCTACAGTAATGCAATGTTACTAACAGTAACACAACTTAATACCATCCGTGTATCACTGATACACAATCTCGAAATGTAAGCCCACCACAGCAGTGAAGAAGGTCAAGAGTAAGTGCAGTAAAATCAGACATGCCCATACAACCAGAACGTTCAACATGTAATCTGACCCTGTTTATCAGTTTACCTCATCTACACCTCCAGTAAAACTCTCACTGGCTTGCATGACAACCTGCATGGTTTTAAAGATCATTTCTCTCCATTGACGTTGGTAAACGTTGGCTTATCTTTTTGCTGATCTGGATCCAATCCAATAATTGAAAGTGGTTTCTTCTGTATTCACCCTTCCCATAAATGTGGACCAATGCATGGAGTGGATTTGAAGCATGTCATTGATATTTTGAATAAATATAAAATGATCTCAAAAGGTCTGACTGGTGTTTTTCCTCTGCAGGTGAAGTCAGAGGAGCAGATCGCTGCAGAGCAGGCATGGTACGGCTCAGAGAAAGTGTGGCTGGTCCACAAGGATGGATTTTCTCTTGGTAAGTGCAACGCTGAATGTTTGTCACGTGAAGGCCATTACTTTATGACAACGTGAAACAGAATTCCTTGCTTATTAAAAGCTAAAATGTGTCATTCCACTGCTAATGGTATTGCTATCGCAGCAATTTGCAATTTGTTGGTCAAACTGACTGGCAAAAATATTGACGACAATTTTCTGGTGTCCTCATAGCCACAGTGCTGAAGACAGAGGCTGGCAGTCTACCGGAGGGGAAAGTAAAGATCAAACTGGAGCATGATGGGACAGTACTGGATGTGGATGAGGATGATGTGGAAAAGGTCAGTCCTGTATTCAACTCTTTAATGTAGTGTTAAAGAAATAAACTTTTATAAAAATTAAAATCTGATAATTTACTCACCCCCATATCATCCAAGTTGTTTATGTCTTTATTTTTGAAGAAAACATTCCAGGATTTTACTCAATTTAAATGTCCGAAACCGCATACTGTACAGTAGGTACTAAATGAGATGAAGTACCTACTTACTTACGGTTAAAATAGTACTGTATAGTATGAATCCTGGTAGTATGAATGAGATTCGGACGTACTACATCCGCCATGTTGCTACATTACGTGACATACGTCGTCATCGTGTCATTCCAGCGCAAATACAGCCGATGCGTTGTCGTCTTTGTTGGCTAACTCCTCTCCCAGGGCATCATGGGATAGTGAAGTGTCCATCGCATGCACACTGCAAAATCTAACCGAAAGTAGTAGGTCATCCGGGTACTTTCGCATACTGTTTTTCGAATACTATGTATTCGGACATACTACTCGCCTCGCCTACTGTTTTTCGCCTACTATATAGTATGGAAGTAGGCGGTTTCGGACGCAGCATTTGTTGGACCCCAACAGTTTACAGTTTAAATGCAGTTTTAATGCGGTTGCAAAGGGCGTTTAATGATCCCAAACAAGTGATAAGGGTCTTATCATAATTTTTGACAAGAAAAATAAAAAATAAGAACTTTTAATCCACGACTTCTCGTCTTGCACTAGCCATGTGACGCGCTAGTGTGAACTTGCGTATTGGTGTAAGCACGTCGAATATGTGAAATGCACACTTGCGGACCATTTTAAACAATAAACTGACACAAAGACAATAATGGGGCGGTTGTTTTGCATACATCATGCATGACCTTTCCACGTGCTTAAGCAATACATGAGGTCGCGCTGGCGCATCACATGGCTAGTGCAAGATGAGAAGTTGTGGTTCAAAAATGCTTATTTTTTATTTTTCTTGCCAAAAATGACAATCTTTTTGCTAGATGAGACCCTTATGCCTCGTTTGGGATCGTTTAGAGCCCTTTGAAGCTGCGTTGAAACTGCATTTTAACTGTTGAGGTCCAAAATCCTGGAATGTTTTTCTCAAAAAACTTAATTTCTTTTTGACTTAACAAAGAAAGACAACAATTCAGGATGAAATGGGGTTGAGTAAATTATCTGGAGTTTTTTTAAGAAAGTGGAATAATTCTTTTTTATTTAAGTCGCTCATATGGAGGGATTTAGTGCAGTATTTATTGTAGTTAGTGCTGCCTTTAAAAATGGTTTTATTGTAGTAGCTTGATGAAACTATATATATAACTTTAACTTATATTATCACTTCAATTTTTGCCGAGTGTAGTCAGTTAATTTGGATCCCTCTTGTTGAAGGGCAGCTTAATGCTGATGATTTTTAATAATGTCAAGTTTTTAACCATCTATCGATTAGGGAATTGCACAGCTGCATCCAGTATATTGAAGTTGACAAGCTTAAATTGTATTAAAAACTTGGCAAGTCCTGAGACTATTATGTCTGTGGCACATCAATTTAAAATCTCTCTCTCTCTTCCTTTCACCTCTCCCTGCCAACTCAGATTAAACCTGTTGATGTCACATTTTGTGGCACTATCATTGTTTTCATAGTGTGTGCAATGCATACTTAACTCAAATATGTGATCCTGAATGAGGGTCATGAGTAGTGCTGCCGCGAATAGTCGACGTAGTCGACGTAATCGACGATGAAAATTTGTCGACGGCAATTTTTTTAGTCGAGGAGTCGCATATTTATTTATTTCCGTCTCAAACGGCCCACTGTAATTCTGTCTCCTGTCTCAAATGGCTCAATGAAATTCACCTCCACACCAGTCTGTGCGCTGTGCGCGCCCTGCTGGTTCATCTGCTACGCTATCATCTTTCTTCCCTCTCGCCCTGCCTTCACTGCTTTAATTTTGAAAAAATGGCGGTGGCAGGTGAGTCTATGGAATTATGAGTCGGAAAGCTTCCGAAGTATAAAAGTAGTTTAAGCCAAGTTGTGATAAAAGAGTGGTCTGTTACACCGTGTCAAACGTCGCCGGCTTATCACGGGAGCACAACGACAATGCACGAGCATCTCAAACGAAAACACTCGGGAGTTATTGACGATACACCCACAGAGAATAGGACAACGTAAGTAACTGTTATATGATTATTAATGAAACGGCGAGCTAGTCTGTTTTATTAACTCTTTTGAGAAGTACAATGACTCTGTATTTGGATGTTAAAGGCTATCAGTGTTTGCTCGTGATTCCGCCACGGAATCAACACTGGACGCAACAAATAGATTTTTCATGATTCCCATTTACATTTTTATTTTACTATTTTAAACGGCTCAATTCATTGTTGCGAGTGTTCAGCGTCTCTCTCTCTCTCTCTCTCGCTCTCTCTCTCTCTCTCTCTCTCTCTCTCACTCATGTTGCTTGCAGCGCCTCAACAGCGCGCGCCTCTCTCTTACGTGACAGTGAAAAGGTGGCAGTGTTTTTAATGTACTTTCTTTTTTGCGTAAACGTCAACATTCACAGATGTCTCTGACAAAGACGACTGATCGAGTTAACATGACTTGAAGAAAGATTAGCAGTAGTGTGAGTCTGTGTGCGAGCTTTCTCCCTCCCTATGATGCTGTATGCCGTGTTCTGTAGTCTATGTAACAACAACAGTGTATTCTCTTATATTTCTGAATTTGCACCGAATTGTCTGCGCTATATCACTCGCATTTAAAATCAAGAAATGGCTCAAAACACAACAACAATTATGAGAAGAGCAACAGCAGTAAAGCTACAATGTAAATGTATGGTGATTTTTGCATATCTAAATCAGGATTTTAGCAGCAGTTAAAGGAACAGCTGGTTGGATAAAAAACGAGGTGGTGGGTCATGTTTAGGCACTATTTTATAGGCTACAACAGAACAGATAATATGTAAAATAGCATTCAGTTGTGTTAAAATGCAATATAAGATCAAAGAGTAGAAGTGAAACATTTCATATTTCTGTTATGCATCTACTTTGCACTGTAAGTTTGTATTATTATTTATATTGTTTACATTGTAATTTTTTATTTGGTAACATTTAAGTTATTCATATTGTTTATGACACCGGTGAGTTCAAAATAAAATGGACAATGAAATAACAAACACTTATTAATTTTTTTTAATTAGTCGTTTAGAATAGTCGACTATTCGAAAAATTAGTCGAAAGATTAGTCGTTAGAAAATTAGTCGTTAGTGGCAGCACTAGTCATGAGTAGCATGGGTATATTTGTAGCAATAGCTAACGATAATTGTATGGGTCAAAATGATCTTTTTATTCCAAAAATCATTAGCATATTAATAAAAGATCATATCCATGAGGATATTAAGTAAATATTCTACCATAAATATATGACAAATCTATTTATCATTAATATAATGTGTTGCTAAGGACTTAATTTGGACAACTTTAAACATATCTTACATCACCATTAAGCTTATTTATTTAGCTTTCAGATGATATTTACATCTCACTTTCAAAAAATGTATTTCTGGTTTTGTCGTCCAGGGTCACATGTTTGTTTTCAATGGATTTTTATCCTGCTTTTGTTCAGTGTTTAACATTTTTAATCTCTCACTCCAGGCAAACCCGCCATCTTTTGACCGCTGCGAGGACTTGGCAACTCTTCTTTATCTGAATGAGTCCAGTGTAATGCACTCGATGAGGCAACGCTATGGAGGAAACCTCATCCATACATACGCAGGGCCCAACATGGTCATCATCAACCCTATCAGTGCTCCTTCTATGTACTCTGAGAAGGTGAGTCCACGTTCACACTAATGGTGCTTTTCCATTGTATAGTACCCCACGGTTTGATTTGGGTCCGGTCGGGTCAGCTCACCTCACTTTGGCTTGGTTAGCTTTTCCATCGAGTTTAGTAACACTTCGCAGTGGGAGGGATTATAGGGGTGTCGTTATATTTGCGCTGCCTACTGCTGTGACATACAAGTGAGAGCGTTGTTGTACATTCCCTTACATTAGTTTATTTCTCAGTCCGCTACAAAATAAAAATTGACCACCACAAATAGATGTTTGCACATCGAGTTTATAACTACCTCTGTCTCACATGACAGTTTCTGTAAAAACACCGGTGGTGTCAGTCGACGTGCTCCGCTGAGCCTTGTTTAAGTTGCATTTAAGCATATAATGCTGACGTGCTCGTCGCGAATGTGCTTCCACAAACTGCAAGTCTATGGTGTCTCTGATTCTCAACCGGTGGATGCTTTTCATGGCTAAAAGGGAGTTTGGGAACTTATAGCGGAGCACAGATGACAACATGTTTGTTCAAAACAATGCACGCTAGCATGAAGGTAAAGCTAATCTTTTACATTATAGCGATGACGCTGGTAGTGACGATTCTCTCAGTCTAATCTTTGATCTACGGTGTTTTCGCGTCACGTTTGGTATCAGCTCGGATCGCTTGGAACCCCAACCGAGGTGGTACTAAAAAAGTATCTGGCACTACGTACTGCACCCAATGGAAAAGCTTCCAAAAGTAACCTGACCTGACCCAAACCAAACCGTGGGGTACTATGCAATGGAAAAGTGCCATAATGTCCTTATACTCACTGTGGCTGCAGTGAAATGCCTTATGGGTACCATACAGTACCATATTTAAAGCAAACTGTCCCTTCATCAGTTAAACGCTATAGGAAATAAGCAACCGAATTGTGCTAATGAGCTGTATTGGATTTCATGCCATATAAAACACTGCCCATTAAATGTAATTACAATCCAGACGATTTCTCTTGGCCATAGGTCCCAATTAAGTGATTTATAGACCAGACTGATTATGAGCAGCAGTGAGTGTTTAAACTATAACATGAATATGTTATTGCACCTGTGCCAGAACTACAGTTTATTGCAGATGCTCTTTCAAATTAACAGTTTTATTGACTGTTCCTTCGTTGGAAAAATAATGTTTATGGGTTTACATTTTGCTTGAGGTTTTCGTTATTGACTTCCTGTTGTACGGAAAATAAAAGATCTGTAATGCATTGCAGTTATTCGATTGTGATGTTGGGATGTAAACTCCTTGTTTGTTTTTCTATAATGATCTCTATCTAATTCAACATGATTTAAACATTTGTCTCTAACTAGTGCATCGGGTTTCTTATCAGGTCACAAGTTTGATTCCCAGGGAACACAGACACTGATATAATGTATTCCTTGTTAAGTTGCTTATCAATGTAAATGACAAGCCTAAAGGCACCATATTGTTTTGAACAATATTTTCATATAATTTTGTTGAAACTATAAGGTTTTCATGACAAAAATTCTCTTCATGTGTGCCTTTAGGTAATGCACATGTTTAAAGGTTGCCGGCGAGAGGACACGGCCCCTCATATATATGCGGTGGCCCAGACGGCATACAGAAACCTTCTGACCACACGGCAGGACCAGTCCATCGTGCTGCTGGGAAAGAGCGGTAGCGGCAAAACAACAAACTGCCAGCATCTAGTCCAGTACCTGGTGTCCATCGCTGGCAGCACTGGAAAGATCTTCACTGGTACAGAGTTACTGAATAAACTTAAGCCACGATATCTTATTTCAAAAATGACAATCAAAAATGCTAATGTTGAATGGTGCAGTATGGTCACAAGCTGTATATTATCTCATCATGTACTTGAAAGCCTGTGGTTAAGGCTAAATAGAAAGGTGCCATGCGGTTGGTGAAAATGTGCTTAAATAGTGTGAATAGAGAGAGAGAGAGAGAGAGAGTTGAGAAGATGGTGATCGATGAGAGCTGTGCTAATGACGCCCACTAAAGCGCCCTGATAATTAGCCATCATCAAAAACTGCTTAGCCCATAATGACCTAATGAAGACTACAGCGGTCATCAACTATACTATTAAAGAGGCCAGGATGTTATCAGCATATGTTCACCTCTATCTTTTTTTTCCTTCTGATTCAGTTAGTGTGAACCTGTTTAAAGTATAGTGAATTAAATATTGTTGTAATGTGTGTGTTGTTTAGTTGAGAAATGGCAAGCGGTGTACACGATCTTAGAGGCTTTTGGAAACAGTGCCACCTCCATGAACACCAACGCCAGTCGTTTCTCGCAGATCGTCTCGCTGGATTTTGACCAGGCTGGTCAGGTGGCCTCTGCTTCCATTCAGGTTTGTGGATGTTCACAATCTAATAAGGGTGGTCAGTATGATCAAAAATCTGAGCAGTTTTATTTTTTGGTTACGCTGTGAGTTAGCCACTCCCACTTATTTACATAGCACAGTATATATTGTTTTATATATGAGATATACACTGTTAAAAGTAAAAGTTGAATCTACAAAAAATCCTTCAATTGGTAACACCTTGCAAATTTAAAGGGCACCTATGGTCTGATTCACGTTTTTAAATGTCCTTTGGTGTGTAAGTGTGTATTAGTACATGTTAACAATATGCAAAGGGACAAACCCCAGATTAAACGATGACACGAGTTATCATCCCCAACATAAATCTCTTTTCTTGTACGACAACAAACACAAGGATTGTAGGCAACAGTTTACTTCCTGGGATTGGTGATGTAGACAAGACCGACATTATCATAATTCCTCCTGCTTGAACTCACAGCCTGTAAGTTAAGTTTTGTTAGCATTGCATTGTGCGTGAATCTTTCAAACATGGTAAGGAGCGTCACATTTCCAGGCCAATCACAACGTACAGATTAGCTGGCCAATCAGGGACACAGAGTTTCTTAAATCTGTGCATTTCAGGAAGAGAGTGAAATCTGGAGCTACAAAATGTATGGTATGTGTAAAATAATGTGTTTTTTTTAACCATAAACCATGCAAACACATTATTTTATACCAAATACACAAAATTACGTTGTTTTTTAGCAATGAAATAGGTGCCCTTTAAGCTTTATTAACAAATTTTTCACTTAAAGTCAGAAAGTTAACTTAAATTATTATTTTTTCTTTTTTAGGCATTGCTAATTGAAGAAATTTTTTAAGTTAATCTAACTTTCACTTTTTATAGTGTAGTACAATCATACTATGATATAAGTAAAGCCTACTGGCTATTTAAAAAAAAAAAGGAGATGCTTTTTGATATTCCCACCCAAACTGTTTCAGTGGGCATTAACATATCATGGAAAACTGCATTTTGTGTCAAATAAATTTAATTTTATCACTCTTTTCTTTTGTTGTGACTGCTGTAGACTATGCTGCTGGAAAAGTTGAGGGTGGTGAAGCGACCCGAAACCGAATCAACATTTAATGTCTTTTACTACATGATGACTGGAGCAGACAGCACTTTAAGGTGAACTCGGTATAATCACACTGTATGCAGACAGAAACTACTGTACAATTTCTGAATTTCCTATTTGAAGGGGCCATGGCATGAACATCTGACTTTTTCCATGTTTAAGTGCTATGATTGGGTCCCCAGTGCTTCTATCAACCTAGAAAATGTGAAAAAGATCAACCCAGTAACTTAGTTTTGGTAAACCATTCTCTACAAGCACATGAAAAAATTGGTTGTTGAAATTTGGCCCTCCTTATGATGTCATAAGGAGCTCTTATTATAATAATACCACCCCTTAATCTGCACTATCCAACTACAGCACTGCCATTTAGTGCATAGAAAAGCACAATTGAGTTTAATTACAAAAACCACCATCATTGTGATCAGAGTTTGAATTTCAGCAGCTCATTTGCATTTTAAAGGACACACCCAAAACGGCACATTTTTGCACACACCTACAAAGTGGCAATTTTAACATGTTATAATAAATTATATATATGGTGTTTTGAGCTAAAACTTCACATATGTACTCTGGGGACACCAAAGATTTATTTCACTTCTTAAAAAAGTCTTGTGCCATGGCCCCTTTAATATTTGTAGAATTAAACTTCTCTGATCTCAATACGCTTACACCCTTGACCCTCATTTGACTTTATAGCTTGACTTTATTTCAATTTTCCTGCAGAACGGAGTTGCATTTTAACCACTTTGCAGAGAACAGTGTCTTTGGTATTGTGCCTCCATCTAAGGTTAGTTCACCACAAAGGTCCCATGAGGTAGACGTGTATTACTTTTATTAGATGCTCGAGTAGAAGCCTTGCAAGAAAATTAATAATTCTTGATAGCAAATATCACTTCTGTATTATTTAATGAAAACACATGCTGATATATTTCCATCTCATATATTTTGTGTGTGTAGTCTGAGGACAAGCAGAGGTCATCACAGCAGTTTACTAAGCTGCAGGCAGCCATGAAGGTTTTGGGCATCTCCTCTGAGGAGCAGAAAGCTCTGTGGCTCATTCTTGGGGCCATATACCATCTTGGAGCTGCAGGGGCCACGAAAGGTAAAAAAAACCCAGACTTCCCATGTACAGTAGAGCCAATGGTGTGTGTTTTTCTTTGTTCTCAACAGGCCCAAATAGACCCCTGTGAGAAACTTTGCTGGAGATTTTTGGTTGTGGCTAGAAGGTATACAGCCACAGACAAAATCTAATTTTCATTCTAATCCTACCCCAAATCCAGCGAGATTTGTCTCTAGCTGTCCATCTAGCTAGAACCACCCACTTGTGTATTTGTTTACTAAATATGTAATGTAATTTGGTTTTGCTTTCAGCTATCAATTCAATTCACATTTATTTGCTTTTCACAGTGTACACTGTTGCAAAGCAGCTTCACAAAAGGACACGATGTAGAATAAACACAAAACACAACAATTCAGGGGAAAAAAAGTATAGATCAGTTTATATTCCAGAGCTGGTCTGATGTTCTTGCAAGGGCTGGTGTCACCTTTCCATATACTGCATATGTGTTGGGTTATCTGACGGAGACTGACTGGAGCTAGCGTAATCGCTAATTGAAACGGAAAAGCAAATAGAGAAAATTACTGTAGCTGCTGTTCATAGCTTTTTAGGTAGCAGTGTTTTGTTATTTTAAGGAGCATGATGAGTTGTAGCGTATTATAAGTTTTGTTAAATGTAGAGTATGGGGTTTTTAGCGGCATCTATCGGTGAGATGGCAAATTGCAACCAACCTTAATTTCGGAACGCAAAGAGAAGCTACGGTAGCTGCCACTAGACAAACATGTCGTCGTCTGAGACAACCTATGAACGAAACGCACTCTGTAGAACAGTTTGTCCATTAAGGGCTACTGTAGAAACAAGACTGCAACTACCATGTAAGGATACCCGCGGTGTATGTAGATAAAAACGGCTCAATGTAAGGTAATAAAAGCAATACAGTTCATTATGTAAGGTCTTTATACGCCACTAATAATACAGTTATGTATATTATATTGCATTTCTGTCAAGAGATCCTTCTTAAAATTACACATTGCACCTTTAAATATGTAGCAGCTAAACCGTTTAGGGCTTCAATAGCATTATAATAGCCTACACTTAACTCATTTTGGCACATTTTCCATATTTTTTCACAAATATCAAATGGGATAATGTAAAAATAGTTAGCATATTTCATCTCAGCTTTATCCTAAATGAGCTAGGACAGTACTGCATGTTTTTTCCTTATGAATTCAGTTTAGCAAAGCCTATTTAAATACTCCAATAACTTCCTTTGAAAATGTGTCTCTCAATTAAAGCCCTGCATTGGTGTCTTCATGCTAAATGAGCTCACCAGAGACTTGAACAGCTTTTTCTTTACAAATCAGAGCTGAAAGCTTCAAAACCGCCTTAATGAGATAAAGAGCTCAAAACTCCAACAAACTCAAAAACAGACGTGTTTAAATAAGACTTTGTATTGAGTTCACAGAAGAAGCTGAGAAACAATTTGATATGGAAGAGTTTTGTGATAAGCGGGATTGTTTTTAGTTATCTAATGAAGGTGGATGGCTTTGTATTTAAACTCTGTGATTTCTCTGTGCTGTCATAAATTGTATTATAAAGGAATAGCTCTTCCAAAATAGCACATTAACATTTTTTGAAGAATGTTAACTTTCTGTAAGATGGGAATATTATCACATTATAACAACATATGTTTTCATTTTTGGAGTTTAATAGACGTTGTTGTATAAAGAGCTGTGTGCTTTGAAATTCTCCTTATGTTTTCTATGCAAAGAAACAACAATGTATTGGTTTAGAAGGGCATGAGGTGAAGTAAATAATGATTTTAATGTGAATCAGTAGCTTTCATACTCTGAGATGTTCTTGTTAAAAAAAAAAACTCATTGTTCTGCATGCTACAAACAAATGTAGACAAGTATATTTTTCATAAGGAATCCTGAGATTTCAGATTCTCTGACAGATCAGATTATTGATTATTAAAAGTACTTGAATTTTAGCAAGAAAATCAATGGTTTAAGCAGCCATCAGAAGTCAGTAAACCTGTATTTAATAAAGATCTTATTTTATTTCCCAGTTGTACCTGACAGTCTTTACAATAGGGGGCAGTGTTGTTCTGTCATAAGTTAAAGTTTCTCTACGAACAAAGCATAATGTGGCATAAAAGAAAGGAGAGCAGTGGAAACTGATCAGAAATGTGTAACAAAAATAGCAAAAATATAATGCATAAAAAAATTCTTATTGTAGTTGTCCATAATATACATGCATATCTACACAGTTAGTGTTTGTGTGTGTGTGTGTAAATAGCATTTGTTATTGAATACAAGTGTGCAATTGCTGTACATATGTGACTCTTTCTGTGAAACCTAGGCTAAGGTCTCAATCTTATTTTGAGATCAAGAGCATCAATGTTTGATTTCACAATTGATTTCACATTGATTTTTACCTTAGTCAGTCAGTATTAAAGATATCAAGGTTATATTTTTACTTAATGCTTTTTACATTATGTTGGAGGATTTTATTTAAAAAAACATTAATAAAAAAGCTTGGTTATCACAGACTGAGTCACATATAATAATATTACTCTTTTCTTTTTTTAATCTGTTAATGTCTCCAACTCGTGTCATATTACCGCTCTGCCATTACCATACGAAAACCCCATATTGGTTTTCTACTAATCAAAGTAATTGGTTGAACTAATGATGACTAAAAACCTGCAACATTATGTAAATTAGAAAAAGCATGAAATATCCAATCATAAATGTGTGAACGTTTGTGCTAACAAGTATATATTGAGTGCCCTATTTGTTCAACACTGAAGGATGTGTCATGTTTTAACCTCTTCTTCTCTACTTGCATGTTGCATGCTGTTCCGTTACAAAGCAGAGGCTGACGAAGGTAAAGAGCATAAATATTACATACAAGTACAAGCAAACCCTTATATGTATTTGTGTGTGAGGTATAATGCTGTTATCGTCATTCCCAGGCATTTCCATTTGCATTCTTGTTGTATGCTTGCTTTCTTTCTTTAATTTCTCTTTTGGGCTTCTTTACTTTCAGTGGTTTATAAAACCATGTCTAAGACAGCTCAGGTAAAACTTTGGCAGGAGCTTGTTAGGCATGGGAAGGGGGGGGGCGTCATAACTTTGTTGTGTTTTAAAGCACAGACTCTCTGATGTTACTCCATGTTGTAGACTTTGCATATCTGCAGTGCTTACACAAATAAAAGTTTGCTCTGAGTTCTTGTTCACTTTCAACATTCATCTATTCCACCAGAGGCCTGCATTGTTTTTTCACTTTTCATCTGTGACCTTTTCGGCGACTTTAAGGTGGCTTGTGTGTCACTCTTTATGGTTGTCTGTGGTTGCGCTGTGGTCAGTCTGAGCAACATCCACTACAAGCATTTGAAAATTTCTCAAAGGAAAGTAAAATATGTAAACCTGTCTGTGACCCAACTAAAGTCATTTTTTGTGATTGACTGTTTTCTACATAAAATCATCACCTAAATAATGTAAAAAAAAAACATTCTGTGTACATACTGTATAAACTTGATATCTATTGACTGAGTAAATCAATGTGAAACCAAACTTGGATGCTCTTAATCTCATACTTAAATTATGAGACATTAAGATAGGGTCACATATTTAAACACATTAAAACTTGCATCCATAATTAAACTGCTTAGCCAAAGTCTGGGTAAAGTCTGTTACCTTTCAGACCTTTTTTAGTAATTTATCAAATAATTGAAATTCTATATTTATGATATATTGTATTATAAATTAATATAAAATAATTACTATTCTATTACTATGATAATGAACTTTTCTGATATTTTATAGAAAAGTTACAGCATATAAAAGTTACATAGATAAATGTATCTTTGTAGTGGATCTGTGCAGATGACCACATGAGCTCACAGCTAACAGTGCTGTCTCACTATACCTGGTGCTCACACTGTCCCTGTGTGTTTAACAGCAGGCCGAAAGCAATTTGCACGTCACGAATGGGCCCAAAAGGCAGCTTACCTCTTGGGCTGCTCTCTAGAAGAGCTCTCATCCGCTATCTTTAAATACCAGCCCAAAGGAACCATGCAGAGGTCCACCTCCTTTCGCCAGGGACCTGATGATGTTGGAGCAGGAGACAACTCGGGTAAAGATCTTTCTTGATATGAAATAAAGGATGGGTGGGTCTGTACCATGGGCGGTATGATAAATTATATAACTGTGCTTGCTTGCTTTTGCAATATTAAGATTGAAAATGATATTAAGGTGTTTTGTCCCGCAGCTCCAAAGATCACGGCCCTGGAGTGTTTGGAGGCCATGGCTGCTGGGCTGTACTCTGAGCTATTTACACTAGTCATCTCACTTGTTAACCGGTAAATCCAATTTCCCACTGTGATATGGACATTAAAGGGGACATTTCACAAGCCTTTTTTTTAGATGTCAAATAAATCTTTGGTGTCCCCAGAGTACGTATGTGGAGTTTTAGCTCAAAATACCATATAGATAATTTATTATAACATGTTATAATTGCCATGGTGTGGGCAAAAATGTGTCGTTTTTGGTATGTCTTTGTAAATGCAAATGAGCTGAAGAAATGCAAACAGTGATCGCCATAATTGAAACTCAATTGTGCTGTCAATTATTTTCTCTCTGCACCAAATGGCAGTGCAGATTAAGGGGCGGTATAATTATAATAAGGTCCCTTTCTGACATCACAGGGGGAGCCAAATTTCAATTATCTATTTTTTTACATGCTTTGAGAGAATGGTTTACCAAAACTGGGTTGATCTTTTTCACATTTTCTAGGTTGATAGAAGCACTGGGGACCCAATTATAGCACTTAAACATTGAAAAAAATCAGATTTTCATGATATGTCCCCTTTAATTTCCTCCATTATGAATGTACTGTATCAAATGTTTGTTCTGTCCTGTTTAGTTGCAAATCAGGGATTCATTTTTTTTTAAGGTGTAGAATGTAATATTTTGAAATGGAAACACTTTCCCCTATATCAGCTTAAAGGCACAATATGTAAGATTTTAGCATTAACATATTCAAAAATTACCAGCACATACTTGTATACTTACATTATTCTAGATGTTTACAACAATGTTTAAAACAAGAGAAATAAGCAATTAGTGTAACATCCCTCCTCATTGCATCGCTTGTCAGTGGTTTCTGCTTAATTCGGACCCACATTAAATATGTTTTTGTTGTTGTTTTTTTGGCTGGTTCAGAGCATTGAAGTCGAGTCAACACTCCTTGTGTTCTCTGCTTATTGTCGACACACCGGGATTCCAGAACCCAAAGTTAACCAAGCGTGACCGCGGCGCCACCTTCGAAGAGCTGTGCCATAATTACGCCCAGGAGCGACTCCAGACGCTCTTCCATGAACGCACCTTTGTACAGGAGCTGGAGCGTTATAAGGAGGTGCAATAATCCTGAACCGATGCAGACATCTGCCTCGTCACCCAATCATCAACCCATGTCAAATTATTCCTCTGAAAATTATAATTGGTTTTGAATTCATTTGGGCTTTGTCTAGCTGAGTTAATTGAATGTTGATTGAATTACAACCTATTTGGGAAATTGTTTACTGTGCAGTGTTAACATTTGTCTGAGCAGTCATAATCAAATTTAACTTGCCTTATTACTAAAATCAATATTCATGGTCAGGACTTGAGCCAATCGTAAATCTTGTATAATCAAAGCTTTGTTTTTTTTATCAATTTTATTTTAATATCATTACCTGCAAATGTACCTGTAAAATCATTGAATAATATTGAAAAATGATTATTAACATTGGACATAACTTTAACATGAAATCAGATCGTAGTGGTAGCTGACTAATATCCCCTCTGTCCCTGTGTAGGAGAACATAGAGCTTGCATTAGATGACATAGAGTCCAGTACATCTCTCTCTGTAGCAGCTATAGACCAAACATCGGCTCAAGCATTGGTAAGCAAATCTCTAATCTCGGCTTGCTTCTACACCCAATACCTATCCAGGTTTTTGTCTGCTTTCATGACAATCCCAAATAAGATCTTGTATTTTGCTAATAATATGAGCAGAGAGGTTTTTGTTTTTCTTTGTAAACGTGTGGGTGTTAAGTAGAAGCAGAGCGTTCAGACTCTGTATTAATAAAAAGACAGTTGATGATGTCCTTATTAGAAAAACGTGCGATTGATGCTTGGTTGTCACCATAGACTGTAAAAAAAGATGGACGACGCCTGTTCGCTCTCTTCCATTGGTGAAAAGTGAAGCCGCCAGTGTCCCGACGTGGCGCTGACATCTTGGGTCTTGAGTCTGCGCAATAGCGATTTCGGGACCAGTCATGCGCAATAGTGATCAGGAAGTGAAGCCGCAAAATCAAAACCCCGCCCTTGCTCTCGTAGAATGCGCATATCACACGATATCACAGCTGTCAATCATGACGTGACACCACAGTTTTTATATAATTAAATAACTAACTAAACACAAATCTATTTAAAAAAAAAAAACATTTGAATTTACATCAGCGTGATAAAAACTACAGTAAATGACAGAAACCAGCTTCGGAAAAAAGATAATTGAAGTGTAATTAATTTTTTTAGTCCCATTGAATAACATGGGGAGGCGGGGTTTATGACCTATACTGGGACCAGTCACTGGGGGGCGATCGAGACGTTTTGGCTTCACTTTTCAGGGCTTGTGCGGCACGCTTGGTTGTCACATAAAGTCTGAAAAAAGTTTGAAAATAACATGCATGTAGTCATCCAGAAATTCAATGCATAATAAAATATTTGCATACACTGGTGCAATGAGTTCTGTAAGCTGGTTATTTTTCAGTTATGCCATCCAACAAGCAAAATCACATGACATTTTTACGCATCTTGCCGTTTCCATCCAGCGGTTTTTTTTTTTTATGCAATATTCCAAAATGTGCATAAAATAGGAGGATGGAAACATATCTAGTGACAACAGGACTGCAGTATTAGGGTGGCATAGAAGCATGCAGTTCCTCACAAGCTGTTTTTAAACATCACTTGCCAATGTGGTTACAATTGTACCAGTGCCCAATGGCACTACAGGCATATATCCAACGATTTCTATTATTTTTATTAAAATTAAAGTTTAGAGATATCCAAGAAAGACACCCACAAATTGTCAAACAGGCTGTTTAAAAATGAAGCAATTGAAAGTGCACGTTAAAACAACCCTGAAGATTTAAAGAGCCACATTTTGCCTTTTGAAGGAATTAACAGAGACAAAAAGAAGACAATCTAATGAATGTGAAAAGTAATCTTCAAAGACAGATATGTGAGCACACATTCATGTGCCTCCATAATTGCAGCCAGATCTTTTTAGGCGCTCCTCTCGTGCACAGTTATTCCACCGCTCCTGCAAAGTGTCAGTGCTGTAATATAGAACGAAGGAGAAGCCATTACTGCTATTAATTGCCTAAGCAGAAAGAAAGAGTGTATGGTTTAAAAATGCCTGCCTGACTACCCTAAAGCTCTTGTTCAATACAGGCCTTTAATGAGAAGCCCAAGACTAATAGCTCGTCTTTTTCCCCACTCGTTTTCTCCTCCTCTTTCTTATTCTATAAAGGATAGTAATTGCTTTCGTGTAATTACTAATGTTGTGTTTAAGGTCATTATCGAAATATAAAATGAAAGTAAGTGAAACAATGCGTAGCCTTGATGAATGAATAAGGCTTAAATTAAGTATAAACAAAGTTCTCTGCAGAGATTGAGCATGTTATGGTTACAATTTGCGTTAGGTCAGTCATTAGATTCGGTTGATATCATAATAGCAAAGTATCTATATAACCTTGCAGATGGTGAGATAGATGAATGTGTAGCTCCTCTGAATATTTTAAGGGTTTAGATCTGAAGTTATAGCCGAAAATGGTTCTTCTATGGCATCCAGCTGCTCACTTCATCATAGCACATGTATGTAAATCCGTGGTTCAGGTACGGACCCTGGCCAGGACAGATGAGGCGAGGGGGCTTCTGTGGCTGATGGAAGAGGAAGCTCTACAGCCCGGAGGCTCGGAGGACACTTTGCTAGAAAGACTCTTCAGTTATTACAGCCCTGCAGATGGAGAGAGCAAAGGTCAGAACTCATTACTGCATATATCCTACACATACCCACCCACACAGGTTTATGTATTCAAAGTTCATCCGATATCATTTATTCAACGTACCCCTTAGGCCCCGCCTTGCTGCTGAAAAGCGAGAAGCCGCATCACTTCCTGTTAGGTCACAGTCACGGTACTGACTGGGTGGAGTACGATGCTCGGGGCTGGTTGAGCCATGCCAAACAAAACCCCGCCTCTCAGAATGCTGCTATTCTCCTGCAAGACTCTCAGAAGTAAGACTCAAGAATAACAACGGATATCTGTGCAGTGCTGATGGAGATTTCGTACTCATTTGCAGTGGCGGCTCGTGACTGCTCATCCGAGGGGCGCAAATTCAAAATATTTGTTTGGAGTGTCATGTGTGTTGCTCGTGTTTTCAAAATATGTGTTTGTTGCGTCATGTGAACCATGTACATCACGTGTTTTGTCAAAATAAGTGCCTGCTGCATATGCGTTAAAACCGTTTATGATAAAAAAGACACTCACGTTCACAAAATACACGCAACACACTCCCTTAACAGTAAACTGTGATTATGCGTGAGATTATGCGAGTATCTAGCAAACGCGAGCGTGTCGTTTATCATAAACCCTTTAGACGCATCTGCAGCAGGCACTTATTTTGACAAGACATGTGATGCACACAGGATAACTCGACGCGCAGTACACATATTTTGAAATAAGGAACCACACACATGACGGGCTACATACATGTTGTGACAAACTTCGCATTAAGCACCCTCAAAAAAAGAAGTCACAGGCCACCACTTCTCATTTGTGTACATGTTTGACAAACGGAGGCTCATACTGTAAGTTCTTTTTCGCTCCTGCAGGAAGAATATCAGTGGTTTGTTTATGGGACGTTCTGGAGGGGCCACCGTATTATCAGGATCCATCGCCGGGCTCGAGGGAGGCTCACAGTTGGCTTTGCGTAGGGCCACAAGCATGAGAAAAACCTTTACTACTGGTGTGGCTGCTGTCAAAAAGAAGTCCCTCTGCATCCAGATTAAACTGCAAGTGGTCAGTATTAAAGATGCGTTCAAATGTGACCCATTCTGTGAAAACACAGCTCAAGTAATTATATACTATATAATGTAAGGCCATGTCAAAGATTGAAATCAGTAACTCAAATAAAAATTTTATGCACCAAGACTTTAGCCTGGATTTCACAGACAGGGTCACAAATAGTGCTAAAAATGTTAATGTGTAGAGCCAGTGTTTAAAGGGGCCATGGCACAAGACGTCAAGTAAATCTTTGGTGTCCCCAGAGCACATATGTGAAGTTTAGCTCAAAATACCATATAAATAATTTATTATAGCATGTTAAAATTGCCACTTTGTAGGTGTGTGCAAAAATGTGGCGTTTTGGGTGTGTCAAATGAGTGGATGAAGTGCAAACACGGATCGCAATGATGGTGGTTTGTTGCAATTGAATCTCAATTGTATTGTGAATTATTTTCTCTCTTTTTTTCTCTGCACTAAATGGCAGTGCTGTGATTGGATGGTGTAGCTTAAGGGGCGGTATTATTATAATAAGAGCTCCTTGTGACATCATAAGGAGAGCCAAATTTCAACTACATTTTTTCATGTGCTTCTAGAGAATGGTTAACCAAAACTAAGTTACTGGGTTGATCTTTTTCACAGGTTGATAGAAGCACTGGGGACCCAGTCATCGCACTTAAACATGGAAAACGTCAGATTTTCATGCCATGGCCCCTTTAAAGATGTGATTGTTATCTTGCAGGACGCGCTGATTGACACAGTACGGAGGTCCAGGGTGCACTTTGTGCATTGCCTGCTCCCCAAGGCAGAGGCTCTGACTGGAGATTTAAAGGTGTTGGGAGGACCATCACCTCGCTCTGGGGAAACAGAGACTCATGGAGATAGCTGTGAAACAGGCCTCATGCAGCTGGATGTCTGCTTGCTCCGTGCACAGTTACGAGGATCCAAACTGCTCGATGCTCTCCGAATCTACCGCCAAGGTAATAGACACGAAATAATCAACGACTATTGATTTGCACCTATTATTTGCAGACAAAATATGAAATGCAATGGAGGGGAGATAGGAAATGAATGCTTTTCCACGTAGGCTTGACTTTTTTTGTTTCAGAGTTTGTTGACCTTTAAAGCTTTCTAGACCTGCAAACTACATTCGTGTTTATAGTGACATTGTCTATTTGTTGATTGATCTTTCTGAACATTGCATAACTGTCACAGTAACTGAGACCATTCTCAAGATAAGTGATTGGCCGATGGTCAGCAGATCTTGTAGTTTCTTCAATCTCTCAGTTTCAACTCCTGTTGTTTGACTCTCCTTTTCCTCAAGGTTATCCTGATCATCTGGTGTTTTCTGAGTTTCGCCGTCGCTTTGACGTACTGGCCCCCCACCTGACGAAGAAACATGGGCGGAACTACATAGTAACCGATGAGAGAAGGGTAAGCGTTGAATTATGTGCGTGTTTATGAGTGTGGTGTTGTGCTTGGCTCCTCCTTCGTAAGCTGTTCCTCTGTGTAATTGATTATGACAGTGCTGAGGGCAGAGAGCTGTGTTGTTGATTAATGGGTTGCACTAGACATCTTTTTCCTCTTAATCTCAGCACGACTCTGGTGACAGGGCAATAAAGGCTTTAATCAGAGACCAGAGTGACGACTCTATCAGCAGCATCCTGTCCTATCACTGACCCTGTTTCTGTTATTGAGTCTTAAACCATTAAGACTTTCATTATGGTGAAGATCTAAAAGTAAACTTTATACATGGATATTTTGAGCAATGTTTGTAACCAAACAATTTAAAGGGCGCACTCACACTATCCAAACCAAACCGTGCCCCAGCATGATGGTCTCTACTCCCCCAGAAGCACGAACTCACACTGTACTTTTATCGATCCGAGCCTGTGCGCTTTCGTCATTAGTATGCGATTGTTTTGAACAAAGCAGGAATTAAAGCGCTCTCTTAACACTGGAACCCATTATAAAGTTAAGTCTTTGTTTTTATCCGGAGTCGTTTTGGTGCACGATGGCACACAGCCCTCTCACATGCCTATCATATTGCTTAGTTGATCTGTCGCATGTGCAGCGTAGACATTCACGTAACCGTGCTGCGTGAATCATAAGGTTTTAACAAAGACAGATGAAGGTGAGTGGTCATACAATTGACATCTTTCCCTTTGAAATGCGCTCTGGCTCGATTAGCGATCACATTGGGCGTTCCTCGCCTGAGCCCAAGTGAACCGCCTCCAGCCCACCTCTGCAAGCCGGCCTGGGCAAAGGCGTGGTACAGAGCAATCACACTAGTCAAACGAACCAGGCTTTGATGTTCAAACACGCCCAAGCGCGGTTTGGTTTGGATAGTGTCAGGGCACCCTAAAGCACCATTGACTCCAATTGTATTTTTCAGCACTGTGAAAGTCAATGGTGCTTCTGCTTCCTGCTTGATTGCAAATATCAATTTTTTTTATTATTACGAAACTTTCACTAGAATTTTTTTAATTTTTTTAAATAATGAATGACTAAGAAGAAATGCAGCCAATAAGAGCCCAGAAAAGAAGGGAGAACCTTCAATACTTTAGCTGCTTGACAGAATACCAGAAGTATATTTTTATACTTTTCTTTTCTTTATTTTATATTTTTATACAATTCTAGGCAGATTGTGGATAAATTGAATTATTCTTTTGATTTATTTTATATTTTTAAAATTTTGGGGCACAACACGTGTGTTGGACCAAAGTTTTGATGAGTTTACTATTCTGAAATGTGAAAAAATAATATTGAGTAAGTAATGAGAAATAAATGATAAGTAAGCAACTTCTAAACAGTACGTTATGTAATTTTATTTCAAAACAAGAATTAGAAATAAAGAATGAGTATGTATGTCCAAACATTTTACTGCTAATGTATGGATTTTACTTATGTTTACTTTTTGTAATAGTATACAAAGTACACAGTGTACAAAATGAGAACACTCCTTTAAATTATTGGCTAATAGAAATGTTAGTATTTAAAAGCAACCTCCTTTGAGACTTTAGCCAAGTCTCGCTTTGCCATCCAAACATCAGTGGATTCCCCCTTAGACCCGTGATCTATCTGTACTTGTTCAGGCCAAGACGTGGCCTTTTGTTCGTCTATCTCCACTGAACCTGTTCACCAGTCATCCCCTGTGCCCCTACAGAGAGCACTCAATACCTTCCAATGCCTTCAGCTCAAACTCTAGCCATTATTCATCAGTCCGCTGAGATTTTTTTAATCCCCTGCCATGTTGTTATTTGCCTGTCAGGAAGAAAGCACTTTTGAGGGTGAATGGTGGAAAAGGGTCAGACATTAAGACAGTTGTTTGTGACCCGGGTTTTGGAAAGAGAGCACGATTCTGTCAGCATGCAGTCCTCATGGAGCCCTACTGGGGGTTTACTTTGTGCACTGGGGTGGATAGCAGACTGGGTCTTTATGTCTGTCTCACAGATTTATGTGTGTGTTTCAGGCTGTCGAAGAGCTTCTGGAGTCTCTCGAGCTGGAAAAAAGCAGCTATCACATGGGCTTAAGCAGGGTAAGTAACGTGTCACATGTAACACAAGCGCAAAAAACGTAATGATCTTTAATTAAAATGATCTCTGAACAACTGCGGTTTAATCTGAATCTCAAAGTATCTGGCATCAAATATTTCATTACTGTTATGTGGAAATTAACCAAGGCTAAAATGCCCTCTTGAGAATGTGGTTTATGTGCATGCGCTGTCTTCGTTGTTTTATTGCCAGATTCTCTGAAGGAATTATGCAAGTGCATTTGCAAATGTACACTGAGTGCTTGGATAAATGCCCAGTAATAAAGCTCCACTATCATTTGGTGAACATTTGATGATTAACTGCTGTAGAGATCAAAAGAAAATGTACTGAAATGTCTCGTACGCGTTAAATTACAATTATTGCATGTTTTTCATGAGTGTGAGTAACATGATGTTAATTGCATCAGGCAATGCCAAGCATTTGTAAAATATAGTGAGGTTGCAACCAGGGGCGGCCTTTGCGTATGGCAAGGTATGGCAGTTGCCATACATTAGGATTCAGACAAAACCGCAGAAATGAACAGGTTATGATGATGCGTATTAAAGATATTTTTAGTAGAACATATCTAAACATTGGTACATTACCAATAGTGATCATTTACATGTGTGTTCGACTTCATACTACACCACAGGAACCGACAGGTGGATGACATCAAAGTGCTGCGAGAGCGATTCGAGAACTCTTCCGTATGATTCCTCGAATCGCCCTCGCGGTACTTTGATGTCATCCGCCTGTTGTTCTTGCAGCGCAGCATGAAGTCGAACACAACTTATAATAGCGGGGTTCCCCCTGCAGGAGGTCTCATGATGACCCTGATCTTAACCTCTGTTTTCGCAAGTAAAATCCTTTTTTGTTTTAACATTCAAACAGACTCACGGTTCTCCCCCACACTCGAGCTATTATTGATTATTCCAGAAGTAATATGATTTGTTTTCTGTGAATTAATTAACATTTCCTTACAGTTCCACTGGGAAATTGTAGCGCAGTCGCAGTGAATTGTATTATTTATTTGCGCACTTTTTAAATATTGCCACTTGTGCAGTAAAAACGTTTTGACGACAAAAGGTAAGCACTGTTTTTCCATTTACCCCTGTTTTACTGAGAATTTTATTTAATATTTTAGAATTAGTTGGTTAACTCATGTGCTCTATAACATTTAAAGGTGGGGTGAAGGTTTTTTGAGAAACGCTTTGGAAAGGGGAGTTGGGCCGAGTCCCAAAACACACTTGTAGCCAATCAGCAGTAGGGCTAGGCAAAAAATTTTTTTTGATTAATCGTTTTTTTTTCGTGGTTGATATAAAATCGATTCTCACAGGCCACAAATCGATTTTTTTTTTCAAATTTTATTTCCGAAAACATTGAACTTTAGATTAACGTTAATCTAATTACTAGTCTTCTCCACTAGAATGTCACTCTTTTTTTGCCTTGCGCGATGTTACCAAGGAGCGAGAGGCGAGCCTGTCATTCATTCATTCAGTCTATATTCTAATATAATATAATATAATATTCTATATAATCTATATTCATTGAGTTGAGTCGAGAATCAAGTATAAAAATTGAGTCAAGAATCGGATCGAGAATCGAAATCGAATTGATAGCTTGTGAATCGAAATCGAATCGATCTGGAACATCTGAATCGATACCCAGCCTTAATCAGCAGTAAGGGCCGTGTCAACCAACCGACTTCCGTTGGGTTGCGTATGTGTGAGGCGGGTCTATCAAAAGAATGTCCAGATTCTATTGGGGTAGGGTTGTGTTTGTTTAGGTGATTTCAAATGTCAACATTGGCTTCAGAGATCGTGCACCCTGCCATTAAAAGTCTGTTTATTGGCGGTTGTCATGACAAGATTTGGCTATAGAGGGATGTCACAGTATAAAAGTATTTTGTTGATATTATCTTATTTTAGTTTATCTGTTGCTGGAGTTGCACTTAGTTAAAAATTACACCTTTTGAAAAGCATTTTAAACAACCAAGATTTTCAGTTTTATTTTTGTTTTTCGTTTGTATTACTTGCGTATTGTTGTCTAAGTGTACGTCCGTGCAATCTTTAGTATGATTTTGTACACGTTGGTGGAGTATGTCATATAAATGGAAATTATGCCATACACAAGTTTTCGTGAAACACCGCCACTGGTTGCAACATACAATACATTGAATTTACATAAACGATGTTTTTGCAGAAAAAGTACACGTCTTAATGTAAATACACTACATTGCTATAGAGAGCTTTAGGGATGACATATTTTTGTATGCCAACCCGAAGATTAGCCTCACATAACCCACAGCAAAAAGTTAATGGGATTTTTCCATACACTGTAAAAATTCCTTGTTGCATTTAAATGTTTAAGTTTAAACAACTTGAATTAAGTAGTCATTTCAGCTTTCTTGATTATTGAGGAGTTGGTATAAATTAAATAAAAAATGAATGGACTTAAGTTATTACAACTTTATTTTTTATCTATTAAGTTTTAAGTACATTGTAAAAAGTAAAAAGTTAGATCAACTTATAAAATTACTTCAATTGGTAAAACCTAAAAATGTAAGTTTATGTAACTTAAGTTTTAGTTTAGGTGAAAAATTTAAGTTGAATAAACTTGAATTTCTTTAGGTGTTAACAATAGAAGTAATTTTTTAAGTGTAACCAACTTTTCACTTTTTACAGTGTAGTCAAAAAATTTAATGACTTGTTAATTCAAGTTGTTTAAACTTAAACATTTAAGTGGAACAAGGAATTTTTACAGTGTAAGATTTTGTATTGTTGCGAACAATAAGCTTGATCAATTGATCAACAAAAGGTTATGATACCTACATGTTTTGTCCATCAAAGTAATCTTTAGAAATGAACACGTCTATAATGCATTTACTACAAATAAAATCAAAAATGTGTCTATAAGCGAACTACACCATGGTTGATCAACTCCAACATCACCACCACCAAGCTTCTGACAACTCTTTCAAACTCTATATTAAATCCGTTTAAAACATATTCCCTGCTAAGGAAATTCTCCGTTGGGGAATATTTTTTTGGGAATTGTGCCTATGTTATATTAGTTTTGTCATTTTTCATGCGTGATGACGTTGAAAGTCTGTTAAATCTGTAGTCCCATGTAGCAACTTGTTAGCAACCGCCATTTTTATGAGACAGAAAATGTTTTATCAAATAAAGTTTTTTTTTAATATGCAATAAAGATCTTTGCACGTTGTGTCCGAAATATTCGTCCAAATTTTTGCATGTTAAAAAATATGACCTTATGTTGTATCAAAAGGAAGTGCTAAAATACTCGCTTTCAGGTTTTGCCTACAAAATACTTCATGTTTGCAGTTCTGTATTCAGCACATTTAGCACCTGGTTAAACTAGGTTGCAGGTAGTTAATATGATGCTGTTTTATTTTTTTATACGAGGCACAAACATGGCACAACTGCCTTGTGAATTTAACCCTAAAAGTGTCAAATAAAAATGTATTTTATATTGTCATTTCGTCTATGTCACGGATCAGTGCATTAAGTCAGTTTGTAGCATACAGATTTGGCCTAAGTCATGAGGATCAGTTCCAAACAGATGGCATGATTTCCATTTAGATTGCAGAAACGTTCGCTTCTTTTACACCTCTTAGACACAGACAGACTTTAATCCGCTCTGCCACTGTGCTCACATCTGGATGAAAGCGTGGCAGGGTGGGCCGTGGCCAAAAGGACTCGTCTCCTTCTCTCCCGTCACGAAACATTCGCCGCTCTGGGACAACGCTTTACCCAGAATGCTAAGCTGCAGATGGGACATGGCTGCCACTCTTGGCAGGCCTCATTGGCGGGCGTGTTGGAGCGAGAAAGACAATTATTCTCCGTTTTCTCCCTAGAATAACCAGGCATAACTTTAAGCCAGGCTGTAGGGTGGCTGTCCGTTTCTGGGTCTTTCCCGGCACTTCGTATGATGAAAGCAGAATTCAAGCTGTTTTTGTGCAACTTCTGCACAGGAGTGATTGATTCTGGCAGGCAGAGGGTTTCTTTGTTTAGTGTAGTCTGGCTTGGCACACGCCGATAATTCACTACAAACACCAATCAGTGCAGCAAGATATTGCGCTTTCAGACAAAGCACAGCAGCTTGGAGGGTGAGCCAAAATAATGACATTCTGATAAATAGCTGATTACATGAATGGGAATAGGGAAAACCGCTTCCAAGAAATGCACAAATGGTTTGTTGACAAGCATAATTTTGGAATGCAGATGATGTATAGAGATTTAGCCAGGGCTGTGTAAAAATGCGATTTTAAAAGCGGTTTAATATAGATAGTTATTTAAAGACCCTGTCATATAATTTTTTTTACTGATTTGGGCTGTGTGAATTGCCTGAAATGCGAGTAAATGAGAGACAAACTTGAACAGAGTCCACTCCGAGTCCTTACCGAAAACAGTCATTGTACAGTTGCCACCTCAGCGTACAATACATTCATCTAAATCACAGACTCTCCCACAGACTTCCAAACAAGCTCCTTTCTTTGCCGTCCTCTGTTACAACTTTCTCTTTTTATACTTCACGAGGAATGCCATTCTCTCTGTCTCCATGGGAAACACTGTCTTTTGACCTCTTAAAATACCCTTTCCACTCAAATGACCTTTGGTGTCCTCATGAGGAAAGAATTGGCCAATCACAGGCCCCACTGGAGCTTCCCCATGGCATGCTATAGGTGAATGTCACAGTGTGACATGGCTAATAAGCACCCCCAGAAGCCACACACAATAGAGACATTTCTAAACAATATCATCATGGACTTCAAATGAAAGCACTGTTGAACAGACCGTGGAGTCTCGGAGGATGATGTCATTCTCTACAGTAGCATGCTGCATATGCTGCGAGATGGCGTGGATAATGTAGTTGTGAACATTTTGGCATCTTTACCTAATCTTACATTTGACTCAGGAGAACCTGGAATGAATTGCTCGCTCAGGTCTTTTTTGTAGCACATCTTCAGTGACATTGAGAAATGAAACTCAATTTTCTCTTGCTGCTCTCTTGAGATGGAGAGGTCCCACTTTGATATTACACCTGCCTGAAAGCAGATACATCTTTGTGGGTATGTGTGTGTGTGTGTATCTGTGTTAACACCTGATGTTCTCATTTGGGTTGTGAAGAGTGATGGAGGTTAATGTATCATCCTTTATTTTTATTTGCGGCGCTGCTGGCTCGGCAGCCCTGCGCCACGGGGTCCAATTGCTGTCGAACTTAACATGAATATGGAATCATTTCATAATACTCCATTCTCCTCCATGATCTGATGCTTGTGGCTCCTGTAAAGAGATTACAATAACCGAGGCTCTACATCACTGAAAGGCTCTGCCTGTCTTTGATGTGAAATGGAAGATTATGCTGGCGAGCAGCTCCAGATAAAGGCTCAATCAAAAGGCATTTGATGCCATTCCCTCCGATGCGTAGTAATTGCGGCAGTGGACCATCAGCCTCCCATTTCGCTTCCCATTTCATACACAATATATGTGTGTATGTGTAATTATTCAATGCGGCATTTCTTTTCAGTTCAGATTTTCGGGTATACCGCCAATCCAGTGCAGTTTTGGTTTCTGTTCTACGGTGTCAGAAAAAAATACAAAAGCTGTCCCTGGGAGTTTACCCTTTAAAAGGTCCCATTTAGGAAGAGATATGTACCATTGAGGTACCAATTTTGAAGTACTAATATGCACCCTTTAGGTAAAAATGTGTACTTTTCGAAAGGGTATCACCCCTGTGACAGCTTTTCTGAGAGTGAAGATGAATCTATTTTCAACAATAATAGTATGCTAATGCAGTTAGACCATGTTCACACTTTGATGAATGTAAATCTGAAAAAAAAATCATCTGATTAAATGGCGTAATAGAGGAGATTTGTGAAGTGTTAATCCAACTTGGCCTCTACCACAGAGGAGAAAATTACAAGCAAACAGAGCCTAAGCAGGGGTTTAAAGGAGGCTCTTATTATAAGTGTTGCCTGCACAACATCTTCCCTTGACAAAATGAAAATGTACAATATGACTAAAATATTCTGTGTGTATTTCATATTGTGGCCAGTGGTCAGTATACACATAATGCATTTTAATGACGTTGACAGCTTAAGCCCTAAGTATGGTAAATTTTTTACACGTACGCAAGGGTCTACGAACGATGTGCATGACGCAATATTCATCAGAAGAGCGCACACTGTGCTGAATTTTTTAAACCCAGCGTACATTGTGCATGTAGGTTGCGTATGCGCCTCACTCTAAAAAACAAACGGTGCTATATAGCACCAAAACAGTTGCTTTGGATCGTAACGATAGAAGAACCATTTTTAGTGCCATATAGCACCGGTGAAGAACCAGTGAAGCACCAGTGAAGCACCAGTGAAGCACCTGTGTAGAACCATATAGTGCTATGTAGAACCATATGTGGTGCTATAGTGGTGCTATATGGCCCCTATATGGTTCTACACAGGTGCTACACAGGTGCTATATGGCACTAAAAATGGTTCTTCTATCGTTACGATCCAAAGCAATTGTTTTGGTGCTATATAGCACCGTTTGTTTTTTTAGAGTGTACAGGACACTGTAGTATATAGTATGTTGTATATATTCATTTTGTCGCAATGCGTCGAACGTCTGCATACATGTTTGAGTCAAATAGTGCTTTCGACTATCCGCGTACATACACATATACTACACTCTAAAAACAAACGGTGCTATATAGCACCAAAAGTGGTTCTTTGCTCGTAATCATAGAAGAACCATTTTTAGTGCCATATAGCACCGGTGAAGCACCTGTGTAGAACCATAATAGTGCTTTGTAGAACCATATGTGGTGCTATAGTGGTGCTATATGGCCCCTATATGGTTCTACACAGGTGCTACACAGGTGCTATATGGCACTAAAAATGGTTCTTCTATGGTTACGATCCAAAGCAACAGTTTTGGTGCTATATAGCACCGTTTGTTTTTTTAGAGTGTACTGTACATGCTTTAGACATAAACAAATTCAATTGAATATACGCTTTATTCAAATCAAACAAAATATATGCTTGCTTTTGCCATGGCTATACACAAATGTACATCTTTAAATAATGCATGTTTGCTGATAGTGGTGCTCTGTGTGCAGGTTTTCTTCAGGGCAGGTGTTCTGGCTAAACTAGAAGAGCAGAGAGACATCCAGACCAGACGCAACATCACCCTGTTTCAGGCTGCCTGCAGGGGCTTTCTGGCACGACAGGCCTTTAAGAAGAGAAAGGTAAGCCTTGCTTTCTTCATGAAAGAGAACATGTATGGAGCGTGTAATCTGTACATTGTAGCTTTAAGTAAAACAGGAAGTGTCACTGACACCCTGCAAGTTCTTTTTTTCTTGAAATGCAAGTTGAATGTTTCGAGTCTCATTTTAGCAGAGCTGTTTAGTATTTAAGCTGCTGCGACTCTTACGGCGAGAGCGAGTTCATCAGAAAGTCATTGCCGTCTTGAGTAAAGCCCTTCGGCTCTGGCCTCTGCTGACAGATAGCATTCAATCAGCAGATCTCTGGAAAAAAGCCACCTGCCCCACTGCCCTCCATCACAGGCCTATCGACTCATCCGCCATCGCGTGCCCTCCACTCTCGCCCGTGCCCTCTCTGTCCATTAATTTCTGTTGTGGCACTCACCCGGTCTCTCTTCTGGGTTTAAGCCCTTCTGTTTCCTGCGTCTCGATGTCCTGCCCCCACGTCTGCGTCGTGCTCTTTTATTCACTTCTGTCTCTTTCACTTCCTTTGATTCCCTGATCCTTTGTGCACCTCTGTTCCTTCAGTCTGCCTCTGTGGGACTGGATCAGTTACTGAGAGTCAGTTCTACCCTTGCCTTTATATATAATAAATATGAGGAAATATAATGAATATGAGGAAATATAGAAATGCCATTAATGTAACTCAATGATTTTCCACTTTAAATAGAGTGATGAATCGTTTTTCATATCACTTTAAAGGTTTAAGGTTGTGTTTTGTTAACATTAGCAGTGTTGGGGAAGCTACTTTGAAACTGTAGTTAGATAAGCTGCTTATCAATAATAATAATAATAATATAATAATAATAATTTTATTGTCATTGCTGTAGAACAAAAAATTACATTAGAGCATCAATCAACAAAACATGTATCAGTAAAATTAGTTAAACTACAGCCAAGCTACCCATCTAAAAAAAGTATTTCGCTACACTACTGTACAAGTTACTATCAAAAAGAAGCTAGCTACATTAAAAACTACTTTTACAATCACATTATATTACAAATAACTGAATATAATTTTTAATGAAGAATGTTTAAAGAAAAGGAAAAGTTTAAAGGTTTAAAAAAATGAAATGTAATAAAATTATGATTTTTGTATTGTTTTATTTTGTGAAATACACAATAGGCTACTCAAATATTTATCTCAAACTGAAAATTGACAATGAATAGGAATAAAAAAGAAAAATGGAAAGCATAAAAATGTTTTAATGACTTAAAAACACCTTTTTTTCAGGTCTTTATAATAATAAATATGTATATAAGTCTATAATATAAGTTACATATAGATTTATTTTTCTGTTTGATTGATGCTTAAGCAGTAACGTAAACACACATTAGTGTTCTTATAGGTTTGTTACAAAACTGTGACAGGACAGATTAGATTTTGAAATAATGGGAAACACGAATTCATCACTGCACTTGTATATAGAAGCAATAAAGCGGAGGATTAATTTTTAAAATGGCTGTTACTCGCTTGTATGTGCTTGAAGTTTTCGACACAGACAGACAAATCTTTGGATTGCAGAGATTACATGCGAACGTGTAAGCTTTACTGTTTGTTTTTTTTATAAGACATGAACTTGGAAAAATATGGCCATGGGCAATTAATCATTATATTGTCAAAATCTGCCTTCATGCCGCTCCATCACGGACATTATAATATGAGAGTTTTGACTTTACCCCTGCTCTTTCTCTAAGTAATTATCAGACGATCTCCGCAAAGACACATGACAGAACAACAGATGGCAGTAATGAACAATTTGACTTTGTGATCTAAGAAGAGAAGCTAACGCTGCTGCGCTCAGTCATAGCGCTGCTGAAAGGCATTGCAGAGGCACAACGTAATGTAGCGTCTGGTCACGGTACACCGCTACTTGCTGGAAAAAGTATTTAACTACTGTTAAAGCTACACTGTTTTAAAAGTAAATAAACTACTATATTTGTTCATCTGTGTTAATGCTAGTTAATGGCAATACAATTCTTTAACTTTAGTTAATTCACAATAAACTAACATAAAGTCACAATGAAATCATTGGAAGTTGGGTCATGTAAATTTTTGATAATCACTGCAACTTTTTCCTAGGTCCCGTCTTCACACCATTCCTCCTAATGCCGAGTTCAGACTGCACGATTTTAGCCCTGATTTTGACTCGCCAACAAGTTTTTATCAAGGACGTAATCTGAGAGAATCGCCAATGAGTCGCCGACACCCGTGAGATATTTGGCATGCTAAATATCCAGGCCTGTCAGCTATTCAAGATCATGCCGTATGAAATGTGTTTTGACCAGTTTAATCCGCTTACCCGCTTCTTATCCCTACCATGTCTATATATATATAAATATTAATCTCTCCCTAGGGTTTTTTGTCCTTCTAGGATTTTTTCCCATTAGGTTTTCTCCTAGGGGGTTTTTTAGTCCCAGGGAGAGTCAGCCAACTTTGGCTTAACTTAGCACTTTACTGTATACATTACATTATTAATACGCTCGCTTACACGGTTTATCCTTAGCCGCTATATTCTACTTCTTATACTATGTATTGATTCTCAGTGTTCTCCTCTACATCTACTCATGTAAAGCTGCTTTGCAACAATTAACAATTGTGAAAAGCGCTATATAAATAAAATTGAATTGAATTGAATTGAAAATAACATCGGCGATGACCTACAACACAGAGCAACATACAGGACAGCTGGAAGTTCAGGAAGGAGTCTCTACAACCATTCCCTCCTTCATAATCTTTATTTTTTCTTCTTTCTGCTGCAAATAAGCGCAAATGCAATTTGTATGGTAAGCTTCTTGCGGGCTTCCATTTTTAATAATAATCCCAGTCTCACGTGAGAACTCCGGTATTGCACGCGTGACCTTGCGTTGTTTCCTTCGTGTCACTTCTCGTGTGCGTTTGGTTGTGAGATTTGCGGACCGGGACAAAGTTGTCGGCGATTCTTCCTATGGTAAAGTCATGCAGTGTGAAAACCACTGTCGCCAATCCATCATGCAGTCTGAAGCAGCGACTGAACGCTACTCCAATTAGTCAAGCAGTGTGAAAACATCTGTGACCCGACTAGCTTGAAAATCATGCAGTTTGAACTCGGCATAACTGGTGGTAAAGCGAGATCGTTTGCAGGAGGGGAGAAGATTAGCGTTTTTTAAGGGCACATGAATAAATAAAACAGTGTAGCTCACAAGATCAGTCATTTGTATAAAATAACACATTATTCCGAAAATATTTGTGTAACTTGTGAATTTAAAAATGTATTAATAAATGCCGAAATTAACATGAACCAACATGAACAGTCCTACTGTAATCTTAACTAACTATTTAACTAACTTATTAGTTTTAGTTCATGTTAGCTAATGCATTTAATGCAGTGTTAACAAATACAACCTTATTGTTAAAGTGTTCGCTTTTTGTGTTTTTACCATACCAATTGCATAAGATAGGTTTGACAATTTCTTTCAAAGTTGCGACACTGATGATGGACTAGGCCCGAAACGTTTGTCTTGTTTTGTTAGTCACGGCCTGTTGTAGTTTTTCGGTACTTTAATACAGTCTTTGTACTTGATTCAGTCTCTGAGTGCGGTCTCTATGCTACAATTATACTACTTTATCTTGGAGTTACGCACCGGGCACATTATTTATATTGGACGTTAGGCGCAGATGCCACTCTTCTTACGGAAACACAAAAAAGAAATATTATAAACAATTGCAAATCTTTTTTTATTTAAAAATCATATTTAAAATAAACATATTTTGACATTTTCAAACATTAATAAAATATTCTAGACCTATGCAAGACTTGTTTAAAAAGCTTAAAGGCTTATTATAAATTTCAAAGGAATCTATATGATTCCAGGTTCAATATAGAAACAATTTGCAAGGCTAACCCTGTACTGTAAATGACATTAAAAAACAAAACACAATTATATGTCAGCCCAAATTGTTTGTTCTCAACTGATTCCCATGGAACACAAGTATGGATACAAATGTATACCTCCAATGCACTGCAATTCGCTTTGGATTAAAGTAAATGTAAATTATTATGACAACTGTAGCTACCCATGACTCTCTTTCTGTCTGTATTGGCCCATTCCTCACTAAAGTTCATGTGAAGGGAGGAGGGCTCAAACTGCAGACTGAACTCCTCGTGCTACCGTTGGCCCTCTGTGGTCAGCTGTCTTGGCATTACAGCTTCATCAACATACTCTTTCACACTAGCACACAAACTGAGAGTGTTTCCTTGGCGAGACTTTGTTGTCGGTCTACCGCAGAGCTCTCGACAGGAGTCAACACTGTTGCCTGGATGTTTCGCTGCAAGTAAAAGAAGTTTGAATGAGCTTTTTGTCCTTTTGTTGGTATCATCAAGACATTAGCAGGACTTCTGTTTACTTCCCTCAGCTCCCGATCGTTTAGAGTGATTTTACCTTTAACAGTGCCGCTTGTAATGCGTCTTTTAGGTGAGTTGCTTTGTAGATGTCACCATAAATGTTTTTCAATATACTTCTAGTTCAGTTTGACTTCTCTAAGTTCCGGGATCTTGTTGTTTGTCGAAGCGTTCGCTGATATTTTCAGCTTTACTTGCAGTTATTGTCCTCCACGAAGGTCTGAATCGAAGCTAAATATTTGGTAAAGCACCTGGGCTTCACGAGAGATCAGACGACTGTATTTTAGGTGCTCTAGGTAAGCCTCAGATGGCACATACTTTAGTCTGATTGTTGACAGTCTGATGCATATGTAAACAAAAGTGACAAGCTTTTTCTCAGTCTGACAAGCTCAAATCTGTCTGGCTTTACTTTCTGGTAGTTGTGATGTATGGGTTTTTACATAAACGATGTGTTTACAGAGTAGAAGTGCAAGGACAGAAGTGTACCATCGAGTAATTTGTATGCTGAATGGTGTATTTAACAATGTCAAGACATGAAATGTTGAATTGAGTCATTACAGCAGCTCCCAGGGAGAAAGACACGTGGGTCCTGACTTCCTCTCCCAAACCACAGTTGCCACATTGCAAAATCAATTTGCTTGTTTCTCTCTCAAATCGATAATGGAGGGATCTCAACACCTTGAAGTCTGTTCCAGTTTTAGACTACCCAAGAAGAGTGTTTTCAAAGCCCTTATTCCCACCAGATTCTCTTTCTCTCTGTTGCTCACAGATCCAAAACCACGCTGGCTCCTTTGAAGCACACTGGACTGCTCCTCCCTCAGACATTAAGTCAAAACGACACTAGAGGGAGCTGGGAATTTTGCCGAATGCCAGTCGTATTTAATTAACACATCGCCTAAAGAAACGCATGTGCACTCGCACATCCTAACCTGCTGGCAGTCAAACCTGCAGATCTGTATTCAAACTCACCTGACATGAGACACCTGTTGGAGAGGTTGGAGCTGACCTTGTTTACAGCATGCGTTCATACGTGACGTTCGCATCCGCTTGCCAGGCCTCGGGGCTCAAAGGCACCATTTCCTCCAGACGCTCATTTTAATTACGGAGATCATCTTTATTTCACCCTCTTACAAGCTGTTTAGATGGCAGTTTGTGACATTTGTTGTGGTCGAAGCGTGGCAAATGAGTTACGCTGCATATGTCGGGCCATCTCCATTCTCTGCTGCTTTAAAGCTTCCTCGCTGTGACAAATTAGAGATTGCCCGAACCCAACACTTACACGGACTCGGTCCCTTAAACTTGCCGAATGCGGCCCATCTAATTAGGTTTCCAGATAATCCTTCATTATTTGAAATGTCCCTGTTTCTGCAGCATGTAAATCTTGTGCGGGGTTTAAATCTGCAGCCAAGTAGTATTGAAGTTTAATTGAATTACTCAAAGGAGCTCGGGGTTTCTGCTGCAGTTGGTACGACTCCAAAATCACTGTCTAATGGTCTCATTGAAGAAAATGCGTTTGTTCCCCGAATGTGTTTATTCTGCCTGTGATTGACTCCGGGATTGCTGAGGGTGAATATGTAAGCTGTGGTAATTTCTCTTTAATGGGGAAGACTCTTGCCCCGAGCTTATAGTGGACGCCACTGTAGACTTTTTACTGGAGCTGAACAAAACTCATTTAGTGTAGGTTTACCCCTGAGGAAGCTATTGGGCTGCGGAGCCCTGGACATTCGAACAGAGACTTGCAATTGTCTGTGCAGGCTTTGCTTGGTTTAAGCTTACTGTACATCTCGACTGTAAGATGAATGATCATTTCTTACTTTACCCCGCTAGTCACGCTTACCACACACACCATCTGCTATAAGACAGTTAAACACAGATCAATGTGTAATAACTGACACTTTAAAATGTCATTTTTGCCACTGGCCACTTTATTGTCTTATTCTCTTCACTTATTGTCTAGCAATTATTATTTTTTGTAATTTATATACATTTCATTTTAAATTTTGTACATTAGAATGACGTTGTGCATTTAACTCTTTCCCCGCCAGCGTTTTTTATAATTTTCACAAAAGTTTAATTCCTTCCAGAAATCTTTCTTCTTTAAATATAAATATATTAACTCTTTCACCGCCAGCGTTTTTAAAAAAAAGTTGCCAGCCAGCGCCAGCGTTTTTCATGATTTTCACCAAAGTTTAATGCCTTCCAGAAAATGTTCTTCTTTAAATATATAAACATACAATATACCAAATGAAAGAACAGACCCTCTGCTTTCAAACAAAAAAACCCGTTTCATCCTACCTTTAGTGGTTCTTTTGCAATCAGCTTTTGAATATGGGTAGGTTTTTGCAAAAACACCATATTTTGAGCAAAAAGCAGACATAATTCCATTTTTATGACGGACTTTTCATAGAGATCCCATTCAGAGCGATCTTTAAAACAGACACGGACATGCAGCAGCTTGCCATAGGGCAATACTTCCGGTTTTAAAAAGTTGCGGAAGGGCGCCACCTGGTGGATAATAGCGGTATTGCGGAAAGACGGAAAATCTCGTCATTGGCGGGGAAGCGTTTTCTCTTAATTGACGAGATATCTCGTCAATGGCGGGGAAAGAGTTAAATGAAAGGACAGACTCTGCTTTCAACCAAAAAAACATTTTATCTTATCCTCCTTTGTTTTCTTTTTATCACCTCTCAAATGTAGGTTTCTTCAAAAATACCAAATTTTGAACAAAAAGTTGAGATATTTGTATTTTTAAAGGACTTTTGTTAGGGATCAGATTCAGAGCGATCCTCAAAACATACACCGAGTTTTTACTGTTTTTGTGTTAGTGGATGCTTTAGTGTTTTATGAGTTGTGTAAAGGGCTCAGCGCCGCGCCAAGCCTTTCTAAAAAACTCAAACACGTTGCTTTCTATGAGTATACGCACCCCGGCGCCGACAGGTGGCGCCTGTCCACGCCCCCCCCCCAGCTACGACTCAGGAAGTTGCTCAAATCTGTGTCGCGCCACAGAGCATCTCTCACATAGTTTAATATTAAATAACATCATATTTGTCCCAAATCATTAAGGATTAACATTGGCTGCTAACGTATATTTTGCTTTTTGAAGTAGACACTATCTGACGAAACTCGCACTATTTTGTGCACTTCTGGTTTACGATACCTCCAAGTTGTCCTAGACGCGGCGCGACGCTGAGCTGCGCGGCCGGTGTGCAACCCCCTTAAGAGTGGCACCTGGTGGATAATAGCGGAAATATGGATTGCCGTAAAAACTTTTCATTGGCAGGAAGCGTTTTCTCTTAGTTGATGAGATAACTTGTCAATGGCAGGGAAAGAGTTAAGAAAGTTTGTTATTGTACCTGTACACAGTTATTTGGCAATAAAGGACTTAGAAACTCAAAAATGCACTCATTTTGAGATTTTTAGCACATCCTGATTTATTTTGCGTGTCTCCTTACCTTACAGATTCAGAACCTGGCGATCCGCTGCATCCAGAAGAACATTAAGAAGAACCGGGGTGTCAAGGGATGGCCGTGGTGGAAGGTCTTCACCACTGTTCGTCCTCTCATTGAGGTCCAGCTCACGGAGGAACAGATCCGTGGAAAGGACGTAAGCACACGTCATCTATTTCTGAACATACCTCACTAACTTTCTCTTTGTTTTCCTTTCACTCGCTCTACCTCAATCTCTCTCATCCGTTTTCTCTCTTTCCCCATCAAAGGTTGCCCGTCCTCACTAACCACTTTAAATTCTCTAAACTGGCATGTCATGTACAGATTTTGACTTTTGACAATAGTACAGCAAAACTTAAAGCCAATCTGTGTGGCTGTTTAATGCTCCTAGTCTCGCCGCCCCAGGGGTCCCTCTCGAATTCAACAGCAGCTCTCATTCGCACCCTATAGTATACGCCCGTCACTTTGATTACCGCCTTTGCGGCTTTGACTCAATTCGAGTTGTGTGTGTGTTTGTGTGCACAGAGAACGTCAGCTCTCTGTGTTTCTGCATACATTACCTATGTAGTTGCCTGGATCAAAAACAACCGTGGTCCCTGCGGGGAAGCGCATTAGCAAGTCACAGAGTTTGCGCGTGTGAGTTGGGTGCGCGTGTTTGTGTGCGTTGCGTCCGCTGGGCCGCATCCCGCTGAGTGTTGTGTAGCCATGCAGTCAGGCGTGCTCCTTCGAGTGACAGACGGGTGCTGACGCTGCCTCCAAACAGCCTGCCTTGAAAAAAACAAACACGAGTCTGTCTCTTCTGCAAAAACTGCCTGCAGAGCTGCGGCCCTTGGCTGTTTCTTGCAGTTTTCTCAAGTTAGCAAAGAAAGTTTGGGGAAAGTGTTTGCGGTAATGGAGTCGCTGGGGTTCAAAACAGGGCAGGTTTTCTTTGTCGTTGTGTTAACGTTACTAATTTAACTTACTTATCTGTCTTTCTATTTAATGTCGTTATTTATGTTTGGGTCTCTCTTTGTTTTTGTCCATCTTACGTTGTGTTTCTCTTACCGCATTGTCTCAGGAGGAGATACAACAGCTCAAGTTGAGGCTTGAGAAAGTGGAGAAAGAGAGGAATGAATTGAGACTCAATAGTGATCGTTTGGAAAGCAAGGTTTGTACCTTCTCACCTCATTCATTCACATTTACACATTTTCAAGAAAGCTTTGTTGAAATCATAAACTAATGGATTTAAAAAAAAATGCATCACATTGCCAAAAACATGGACATTCCTGTCTAATCCACGGGTTTGTCTAGTAAATCTTACAATAAAAATATAGTAAACCTTTTGGAGGTCCCTTTTACTCCTCCAGCATGACAATAGCATTATCCATAAAGCAGTCGTTTACTGGGTCTGGTGTCAAAGAACCTGATTGGCTTGCACAAAGCCCAGACCTGACCCCTATTAAACACGTTTGGGATGAATGGGAGAGCTGACTACGAGCCAGAACCCATTGCCAAACATCATGGCCTGTTCTCACTGATATCCTCGTGTCTAAATGGGATCTTGCAACCATGTTTAAACTTTTTGTGGAAAGCCTTTACCTTTAAAGGGACACTTTTTTAATATATGCAAATTTTCCAGCTCCCCTAGAGTTAAACATTTGATTCTTACAGTTTTTGCAATCCATTCAGCTTATCTCCGGATCTGGCGCTAGCACTTTAAGCATAGCTTAGCATAATCCATTGAATCTGATTAGACCATTAGCATTGCACTAAAAGATAACCAAAGAGTTTTGATATTTTTCCTATTTAAAACTTGACTCTTCTGTAGTTACATCGTGTACTAAGACCGACGGAAACGTAAAAGTTGCGATTTTCTAGGCAGATATGGCTAGGAACTATACTCTCATTCTGGCGTAATAATCAAGGACTTTGCTGCCGTAACATGGCTACGGGAGGCGCAATGATATTACGCAGTGCCCGAAAATAGTCCCCTGGTATTCAAAGATACTAAGGGCACTATTTTCGGCTGCTGCGTAATACCGAAACTCTTTGGTTGTTTTTGAGTGCAATGCTAATGGTCTAATCAGATTCAATGGATTATGCTAAGCTATGCTAAAAGTGGTACCGCCAGACCCGGAGATCAGATGAATGGATTCCAAAACTGTAAAAATCAAATGTTTAACTCTAGGGGAGCTGGAAAATGACCATATTTGAAAAAAGTGGAGTGTCCCTTTAAAGTAAAAAAACAAAAGGCACATAAACGTGAGGTCTACAAAGTTTGGCCTAAGGCATCAATGATAGAATTAATCTGAATATAAAGTTGCATACCCACCCCTCACAAACTGTCACATTATCACCCAAGAAGCAGCATCACTGTGTGAAATATGCAGTTGAGGATATAGGCGTGAAGTGGAGATGAGCTCATACATTGAGTATGTGCGCTCCGTATTGCACACGCGTTTCACGCCTGCATGTCATACATTTCAGATCACAGAACTGTCCTCTGAGCTCACCGATGAGAGAAACACGGGCGAGTCTGCATCTCAGCTGCTGGAGTCTGAGACCTCAGAGAGGCTGAGGCTAGAGAAAGACATGAAAGATCTGCAGGTACCACACATACATACACATCCTGCTCCACTTGATGGTTTTCTGTAAGGAAACTTCTCATGCCTGAAATGGATTTTCTTGACGTAAATGCACAGACAGTGCTGCTGTTTATGCAGCAAAGCATCAGCCGCTTACAAATTGTGTTGTTTCTTATTAAATATCTGTGGATGTTTGAAAGGTGTACGGGTGCGTAAAGCATGTTAAGAGTTACTTGTTCTAGCCAAATCTGTGATGGCATCTTTTGTATTCTTACATAGACGTCCCAGAATGATTTGTATTGTAATTTAAAATGGTGGACAGGGTGTATGGATACAGTATGTGTACCTACTCTACTTAACTATATCTTGGGGACAAATTTGTATCCAAAAGTGAGAAAAACCTCCATTTGGGGACCCTATAAAAAATTTGGTATTTGTAAAAATACAGAAAGTTTAGGATAGGGTTAGGTCAGTGCTTCCCAATCCTTGGAGGACCCCCTCCCAAAAAGTTTTAGATGTCTCCTTATTTAACACACCTGCTTTAACTCATCAGCTTGTTAGGAAGACATGTTTACCATTTTAAAAGGAGGCTGATTAGTTGATTTAGGTGTTTTAAATAAGGAAACATTTAAAACTTTTTGGAAGGGGGTCCTTGAGGACCAGGATTGGTAAGGACTGGGTTAGGTTATAGTATTCATAACTAGTGCTCTATGATAGAAGCCTATGAAATGTCCTTATTTAGAAATTATAAGTAGACGTGTGTGTGTGTGTGTGTGTATGTATACAGATATTTATTTATAAATGCCTTGTATTATAATGTGTCTCTTACATTTTGGGTTGCCTGTCTGAGCAGATGTTCTTGGTATTTCCCTGAAGAACTGAGAGTTGATGTGCTGTGTGTTTCAGGCCAAATATGATGCTATGAAGAAGCAAACGGAGTCTATGGAAATGGAAGTGATGGAGGCACGACTCATACGTGCATCAGAGCTCAACGGGGAAATGGATGACGATGACACGGGTGAGCTTGTACCATTTCTTCCTGGTCCGAATGTTTCAAGTATATAGTACGTACATAAAGCACATTTTTCGCCTATTGAATGCATTTTGACCTATTTGTCAAAGAGTGCATTTTATAACAAAGCCCACTGCATGAAAAACTCTTAAGATTTCATCTAATCTGGCTGCCAAAGATTCACATATAAAATCACAAAACTCTATTAAAAGACAAAAGATTTTTCCTAGAAATGTAAACATGAGGCCACTTACTGAATTAAACATATGACAAAAGTTTAGTGTCGATGGTAGTAAGGTGATGTGACAACATTTGAAATAATGTTTCTAAATCAAAATTATTGCATCTGTATCATTTATTATTGCATAAAGCATTATTTTTTAAATACTATGTTTCAGTGGCGAACCGTGGGTACTTCAGCTGGGCCTTCAAAATATGCAATGAAGTGCAAATGCCTCTACATCCATAATTCTAGGCTATTCGTATTTCGTTAAATCATACAATGAACGTGTAAAAATTCTGAGCACGCAAAGTTAAATTACAGAATGGGCATTGTCTGCCTTTAAATGCAGTTTTAAAGTTTAAAATTACTTTAATCTAACTGATAAACACAAATACAGACTCTGCTGCTCTGTAATGACAGGGGCTCTGTAAATTTGCATTTAACAAGCTTAAATTATGTTCTTTAATTTAATTTGTAATTTTTTGGAAATATATATTTAGCTGTAGGATACCTTGTTAGTCTTTTCATAAGGGGAAATATAGCACCCTGCGTTCTCAGTGCACCTCCTTGTGGCTTATAACTGTTGTTATAAGATATCCAGGGCTCGCAAAATCGCTAACCCGAGCCCCGAGGTCCCGGGGCTATAGCGAATTCATGTCGAAAAATGTATCTCCGCCCTGCCCATCGGGTATATGGTGAAAAAAAATATTTGTATGTTTTCGCATTCTCTCAGATTTAGTTAGGAAATTATATTGTATGTAATTCGGCGTCGTCTGTCAGTCATTACTATCCTCACGTAACAAGTGAAACTGTCAGGAAGTAAAAGTATAATTAAACCCATTATTTTTCTCGTGTTCGCGTCATTCTCCTCTGCACGCGCTTCTCCCGGCAGTGCTCTTCACGAGTACGCGCTTAAGTAATTTCGTTTTTACCTCACCCCTATCAAGCTAGCCACAACGTCAATCACGTTTTCCGCCATTTACCTTAACCACTCTCACCGCAGAGTTTCGGGCCATTAGACTGTATTAATATTAACGGTCTATGATCTTCGTTTTTGGTGTTTTACAGCAGCTCGCATCCAGTTTGTTGCATGCTTAGGACTTCATGAAGGCTTACAATGCTTTGTTTTTTACCCGCCCACTTGAAATCAAAACGTGATTGGTCAATTTGCCCGTCACTCTCTACACCAAAACACATAGCTTGGCCTTCCCTGGGATTCATGAAGTCCTAACCAATGAATGAGCCAGATAACCGGGCCTTAATAGAGACAGACGATTCTGATTGGATTAGATGTTTTCATGACATGAACCTGACAGTAAGCTTAACGTTAGAACATAGATGAGAGAAAATATATTACATGTATTGTATTAAATTGAATTAAATAGAAATTTAAAAATGTAAAAACATATTTTTATTGAATACTATATTATTTATTATTTATTTATAAAAAATCTTTTTATAAATTTTTTAAGGCCTTCTCTGAAGGCGTAGAAGGCCCTAAAGGTTCCCCACTGCTATGTTTAAACAAATACAGTAGTATAGCGCAGTGGTTCCCAAACTTTTTCAGCGTGCGCGACCCCCCCCCCCAACTGTAAACGATGCATTCCTTTGCGGCCCCCCAAAGAAAATTTGTGACAAAAACTTTTCTTAAACTCTAAAATTATACAAAAAAGTAGTGCTTTTGGTTAGTAGCCTTAATTTTTTTGGTTTAATTACACAGAATTCATGATAAATTAATGTATTTCATAAAATGTCATAAAACTGGGGCCCCCCTGGCACCATCTCGCGGCCCCCAGTTTGAAAACCACCGGTATAGCGTATACTGGTATTCTGCATACTAAGTTGTAAGTTAGCATGCCCGCGACAAACCTCCATTCCTTTAGTGTTGCTGCTCACAGTTCAACACAGAGTTTGAAATGGAGGGTATGCATTGATGTCCATTTACCATGGGAAATTCACGGAAAGAATCAGTGTGAAAACATAAAAGTTTAAAGGCGGGGTGCACGATTTTCAAAAAAACGCTTTGGGAAAGGTAGTCGTGCAAGTACCAAAACACACTTGTAACCAATCAGCTGTAAGGGGCGTGTCTACTAACTGACATCGTGGCCTGGGTTGCATATGTGTGGGGTTGGTCTATTAAAAGAAGGTCCAGATTTTATTGGGGAAGGGGCGTGTGTGTTTAGGTGATTTCAAATGTCAACATTGGCTTTCAGAGATCGTGCACCCTGCCTTTAATATTGCCATCTACAAAAATGTCAGTATAATTGACAATTATTAGCTTAAATTATATTTAGTTGGAATTGACAGTGACCCTTGCTAGTAGTCGGTGGACATTGGCATGTGACCAAACATCACTTTTTCTGACATAGTGTTATGCAAGACAAACATTTATCAAACCATCCCACCTTTGTGGAACACAAGGCTCATCATAATGGATCACACAGCAACCCTTTTAGATGCATTTCTGTGTTTTTGTGGATTTCACGCTATACACTAATGCTGTTGCTCAGGCTTTTTGCCACTCGGTGGGTGTAACTGCTGTCACTTCCACCATGTGCATATACCCTTTATTATCAAACATTTAATAGAATCTCAGTGAATGGATCCCACCATGATGACTGCGCTTAGAGCAACGACTCAAAACTATCAGGCATCTCCTCCATCATTTTGGAGGAATTGAAGGGCCATCTGTGGGGATTCCTGTTGTGTGACAGCCCAAAGCTCTTTGGCGAACAGCAGAGCTTCAGGTGTGCTGAACGTCCTCAGCGTGGTTCCTCCAGACAAATGAGAAAATAATCTGTGGCATCAGGGCGGCTGCTCCTCATTAAGCTGTTTATATGGAAATGCCGGGGGGCACTGAAAACTTCCAACATGCGCTTTCTCTTTTTTTTCAATTGCTCACCCACTTTTCTTTCTCTCATTTCGGGTCATGACTGAAAGACCAATTCAGTAAGCTGTTCACTCAAAAGCTGCTGCAACCACAAATTGTTCGAGCAGAATTGTGAACTGGTTTTAGTCTTTTCCTTTTCCTGTATCCTGGTCTCGTGCTATCGATGGCCACCTTGTTCTCGATTAAGCCTGATGTAGGTCATGCTCAGTATTGCTCTTCTAAAAAGTCAAATTCATGAATAGGCAATGCATATGTCAGACAGGTGATGACTTGTTCACATCTCTGGGCCTGGCCTTAATGTCATGCGGTTAATCTCTCAGGCTTTATTCTAAGACATGAAAGTTTGATTTATTCAATGGTGTCATGGCCTGGACCACCTGCACCACCTACCTGTACACCTGCACACGTCTTATAGATCTGCATTGATTTATTTAGTGTGTCTAAAGTATTTACAGAAATTCTATGTAATGTAAGCATCACTAAAACTGTCCAGCTTTCTATTTCTAATAAAAGTTATTTTTTTGCTCCTATATTTAACATTTTTTTATTTGTGTGTATGTATATGTGTATATATATTTATAAATCTATTTTTAAAGATATTTTGTTTGTGTACATTTATACTCTGCTATAAATGCATAAATCTATATGATCACAGTAGCCATTGTGCTTTAACACAATAAAAATCTTATTTAGTGAGCAGTGTCTCAGCTTTTTCGTGAATTCATCTGAGTTGTTTTTGTTTTGGCCACAATCAACAGAATTGTAGTTTTCACATGCACTAGTTCAGAGTTTAAACCTGTGCTTTAAAAGAAACACTAACTACAGACAATCTGGCGGTTTAAGAGAGGGTAGTGATTAAAGTGTGATCTTCACTGACTGTGTGTGTGTTTGTGTGTGAGTGTGCAGGAGGAGAATGGAGATTGAAGTATGAGCGAGCCATCCGAGAGATTGAGTTCACCAAAAAGAGACTCCAGCAAGAGTTTGATGACAAACTAGAGGTGGAACAGCAAAACAAGAGGCAGTTGGAAAGAAAGGTAAGCACGTATACAAACAAATTGGTTTCACATTTTATTGCTAACAACTCTGGCCGTAATTCCAGATTTTGGCACCTTTATACATCTTTTGTCTTTATTCCATCAAACTAAGCCAAATGGACAAACACACAGGGTTTAATCATCTTTTTCAGGTTTATGTGAATGGAAATGTTGTAATTATGGGTGCATTGTGAGACACTGTGCATATATAAATGATACAGATCTAGTTAAAATCAAGCAGTTTTCACATTTGATTAGAAAAAACTGATTTTGCTGGCATTCATTATTATGTTGACTTCGTTGCCATGTTTCTGACGTGTTTCTAAACATTTCATGACATGCCCTCGGATGCCTATAATAAATGCATTTTCTTGCATCGCTGTGCAAATGTCCAAAACCGTAAACGTTCAGTGCAATACATAATAGAGACTCAAACTGTCGATGTGGACTAACACAACAGCATGTGCTGTCTCAGACATCTATGTACTGACTGAAACTCACACATCTAGACAAGACGAGATGCCGACCGGTTTGGATCTCATCTAGATGGACAAATGCATCTGTACAGACTGACTAATAATTTGTTTGCGTGTGCAGCTGACAGACCTGCAGGCGGACAACGAGGAAGTTCAGCGCGTGGTGCAGCAGCTGAAGAAGAAATGTCAGAGACTGACAGCTGAGCTGCAGGACACCAAGCTGCACCTGGAGGGTCAACAGAGCCGCAACCACGACTTGGAGAAGAAACAACGCAAGTGAGTCAGCACAGAAAATGCATGGTTACATATTTCATGCATGCTTGGTATAGGGTTAACATTAATCCTGTAGCGTAAGTTGCAGAGTCGGCATGGGGTTCACGTATGTCTCAATGATCTCACAGAGCACGTGATGGGTATCCTAACCAGGCAAAATGTGATAAAGCAACAAGCGAGAAATCCTCCCTCATCCGTGTTAATCTGATTTTGTGTTGACCAGCCGTGGCCTCAACAAGCAACAGTGTGACGAGACGTTTAGTCAGTTATCTGGATCCTGTTCGGTGACAAAATCTCACTGCTTTATGTAACATCACAGCATTATATTTAGCTGTATGTTAAACATTAAATGGCTATATATGTACAATTACTAGCCTGGATGAGTGAAAATGCTTGACAAACTGAGTACCATTTGTTTAAGAGAGTGTAAGCCATTTGCCCCAACTTCAATGTTTCAGCTGTAAATGAAACATCTGTATCCCCACAAAAACAAGGTGAACCATAACCCACTTAAAAAATGTCCCAAATTTAAACAAATACCTCCAAGTCACAGAACGGCCACTTCCTCTTCTGCCCGGGGTGAGATAACTTAATAAATCTGAATGTGTGACTTTCATTACTCGGAGCGGCAGGCCGTAAGCAAATGGCTGGCGGTTAATGCGTGAAGGGGCAGCTAAGCCTCTCTAGGCTGAATAAACAGGCGGAGGCTGCAGGGGGAATGTGTGAAAGTCCACTTTAAATGTAATGATCAGCCAGCTGCCACAGGGCAGATTTAGTCGAGGGGAGGGGTTTTAGAGGAACACTCCATCTCACTGTGGGGCTCGGATTAACAGCGAAAGTTGCATAAGACTCATTTACGGGATCATAACAGGGCCTTCGAAAGGGGGAGAGAGGGAGTGATGTAGGAAATAATGGAAAAGAAAGAACTGGTTTGCCCCACAAGTACCCCCACCCCGTGCATTGTCACCCACTTATGCGTTAACCCAATCAGAAAGCTTTCCCTTCATGCCCCCCCACCAATACACACGTCATACTCAACACTGTAAGGCTTAGATGAGTTTTACCATTTCCCTACACTCTGCTATGCTTGGTTACTACAGCAAAAGCAGGTAGGTTATATTTAAATGGTTAACATTATGCCTTTTGTTTAAAGTAAACATATATTTATATTTACAGTACAGTAGCTCAGTTGGTACAGCAATGCAATAGCAGCGGAAAGGTCATGGGTTCGAACCTCAGGGAGCATACACTGTTAAAACACGTATACCTTTGGATAAAAGCATCTGCCAAATTTGTAAATGTAAATATTTTTGCATCTGTGGTTTGTCTTAGATCAGCTCATCCACTGATTAGAGATCAGCTTTATTTAGATTGCACACTCCTACTTTAAACTCTGTTAAAAAAAACTAATATGCTCAGACATCTTTAAAAAGCTATTCATCTGCTATAAGTGAACTATTTTAGACCTATTTAGATTTTAGGACTAAAGTTATTTGTGTCTGTGCAGGTTTGACTCCGAGCAAACCCAGGCTCAGGAGGAGGTGCAGAGAGAGAGGAGCCAGCGGGAGAAATTGGGCAGAGAGAAGGACATGCTGACCGGGGAGGTGTTCAGCCTCAGACAGCAACTGGAGGTAACCTTTATATCATCATCATCTTTGATATTTCATTCACACAGGCTTTAACCAGCTGTGATGTACACGTGCCCATAAGCTTACCTCTGATCTTTTTAGGATAAAGATCTGGAGATATGTGCTGTCAATCTGAAGCTGGAGCAGATGGAGGCGGAGCTTCAAGATCTGAACTCGCAGGAGTCGAAAGATGAGGCATCGTTGGCCAAGGTCAAAAAGCAGCTTCGTGACCTTGAGGCCAAGGTCAAAGATCAGGAGGAGGAGCTCGACGAGCAGGCGGGCACCATTCAGATGCTGGAGCAGGTAAACAAAAAGATATACAGTATTATAAACTTCTTACTGTATGTACTATATACTTCTTGTTTTTATATCAAGCCAGTTATAATTTCTAACTCATCATTTTGTATTTTTTGATGAGCATCAGGTGTGTAAAGAGTAAATAGGTTTTATTATTAGATCGTGTCATATATTGTATTCAGCTGGCTGATGTTTAATGGATTATTGCTTGGAATAACACAGACAGTCCATCCACACAATTTTCACCCTTCATGCATAATATGCTAATGTATGTAGATTCTGCTGATGTGTCAGTATGAAGAAACCGTCAATACTCTCAGACTGTATATATTATAATAATTACTAAGAAACAGTTTATTGGCGTGCACGACTGGACTGCTTTGCATATGCATCTGTATGCACGTAATGCGCATCACGACGCTTTGATGTTGTGACCTCCAGGCCAAGTTGCGTCTGGAGATGGAGATGGAGAGACTGAGACAGACACACTCAAAGGAGATCGAGGGCAAAGATGATGAGGTGGAGGAGATCAGACAGTCATGCAGTAAGAAGGTATGATACATTAAACCAGCCACCATACAATTGTATCATACACTATAATGATTTCAGCTGTTCACACTGTAGTTTCTTTGAATTATATATGCATTCATTTTGAGTACATTTTTTGGCCACATATTACAGTTTAGGATAATCGTATTCACTCGGTTTTATTAGTAACTTGTTTTATTCTGTTGATACTTTTCGGAAAGTTTTCAATCAAGTCAAAATGTAGTTTTATTAATTTTAGAAAAATGAATCTTCGACAATTTATTTTGTTTTATTGTGTTAATTATTAAACGTGGCTCTCGCCATGATCATAGCCAGCGAACCTGACGTGTTAAAATTATTATTAATAAAAATTGAAAAAGAACAATTGAGTTTTGCTTGTAAAAAGTATAAAGTGTTATATGCTATATGTTATACTATAATGACATTATGCAAAATAAGTTATTTTATTTTTCTATTTGTGGAGATTAATATATGCAGATTAATCTTTTTGGAATATTTTATTGGATTCATAAAGTTACAATATATTAAACACAGAGTGCAAGTCACCAGCCAACACTCCCTAAAACCGCGGTCACACTAGACTTTCGTCATGCGAATGTTTTATGTAGACTCCTGAGAAACTGTTTTTTTTCTTTGGTACTGCAGCGTCTATTTAACAAATTTATTACTTTCTTATGATACGAAGCAACGGACGCAACTGTGAACAACTATCGGCATGGATTTTTGCCAATAGCTGACTGTTCCACCAATGAACTATCGGTGTCGATTAATCGGCAAAACCGATTAATCGGTCTACCTCTAATATGAATTCGGTAGTCAGAGTCTACAAACTTTTAACACTGGAATGCATTAATATGCAAATTATTTTCGCAGGACCTTGTGTTTCTGGTCTGCCGCATTCACTCGTATGAACTAAAGTCACTGGAAAAGTCTATAGTTTGACGGCAGCAGTATTCCAAGTGAATTATGAGTACACAAAAAATTCCATTTTGAACTTTAATTTTAATCAATTTTATATTACAAATTCTTTACTAGAAATGAGTTACTATAAATGCTAAAAATAAAGTACAAATAACTTAAGCTAATCCTACTTTATTTGTATAACTTCTCACTGGTCAAGAAAATTTCAATTAATTGTAAATTCAAGTTGATTAAACTTAAAAAATAAGTGCAACAAGGAATTTTTACAGTGTACCAGTAGTTACATAATTAGTTTGTTTTTATTTTAATTGCTGATGTTTGGTTTTAACATAAATAAACATGACATATTCAGCCATGCATTGAATAGAAATATTCATTCAGGTTGTTGTACACATGTAGCGCAGCTTTTCTTCATAGATAATGGTGCTTTTGTGGAGCATCTTCGGCGCAGAGGGGTAGATAAGCTGCGCTTATTGAGTGTTATTCTCATGTATAATTCATAGGACCTCTTTTTATTTTTCTCAAGTATTTTTCACCTTTACCTCCCCTCCACTTAACCAATCACACAGACAGTACAGTACATCCCATAATTACCCTCTTTCTCACGACCTAGTCTCCTGATTGACACTTGAAGGTGCTCTGAATGGTCTAAAGACACATGTGCCAATGTGTTTGTATGTCTGAAATAATAGTAAATAATTAGATTGACTCTTTTGAACACACTTACCTCACAAAGACCTCCATAATGTCATTTTGTTCTGGTTGTGTCTGTGTGCGTGTAGCTCAAGCAGATGGAGGTGCAGCTGGAGGAAGAATATGAAGACAAACAGAAGGTCTTGAGGGAGAGAAGAGACCTCGAAGCTAAGCTTATGAGCGCTAAAGAGCAGGTACATCTCAACTCATCACACACTAGCCCTTTATGTAGGTGGAGAATAAGTTGCTCCTGCTTCAGTGTATATACTGTATGTGTGTGTACTATCTACAATGTTTAGCAACTGCATTTTCTACATAAGCAAAATGTGACTTTGAGAAATTCGACATTGCGAAATGTTGACCAATGCTGTTTTATCCATGGGAATCAACCCATGACTGTGGCGTTGCTAAAACCATGTTTGCTCTGAAACTACAATATTTGTAAAAGTTATATATTTCTAGATGGGTAAATTGGTACTTAATATACACTCACCTAAAGGATTATTAGGAACACCTGTTCGATTTCTCATTAATGCAATTATCTAATCAACCAATCACATGGCAGTTACTTCAATGCATTTAGGGGTGTGGTCCTGGTCAAGACAATCTCCTGAACTCCAAACTTAATGTCAGAATGGGAAAGAAAGGTGATTTAAGCAATTTTGAGTGTGGCATGGTTGTTGGTGCCAGACGGGCCGGTCTGAGTATTTCACAGTCTGCTCAGTTTCTGGGATTTTCACGCACAACCATTTCTAGGGTTTACAAAAAATGGTGTGAAAAGGGAAAATCATCCAGTATGCGGCAGTCCTGTGGGTGAAAATGCCTTGTTGATGCTAGAGGTCAGAGGAGAATGGGCCGACTGATTCAAGCTGATAGAAGAGCAACTTTGACTGAAATAACCATGCGTTACAACCGAGGTATGCAGCAAAGCATTTGTGAAGCTACAACACGCACAACCTTGAGGCAGATGGGCTACAACAGCAGAAGACCCCACCGGGTACCACTCATTTCCACTACAAATGGGAAAAGGAGGCTAGAATTTGCACAAGCTCACCAAAATTGGACAGTTGGAGACTGGAAAAATGTTGCCTGGTCTGATGAGCCTCGATTTCTGATAATGCACCATGTTGCAAAGCTCGATTCATTTCAAATTGGTTTCTTGAACATGACAATGAGTTCACTGTACTAAAATGTCCCCCACAGTCACATAGCATCTTTGGGATTTGGTGAAACAGGAGTACATGCCCTGGATGTGCATCCCACAAATCTCTATTAACTGCAAGAGGCTATCCTATCAATATGGGCCAACATTTCTAAAGAATCCTTTCAGCACCTTCTTGAATCAATGCCACATAGAATTAAGGCAGTTCTAAAGGGGAAAGGGGGTCAAACACAAAATTAGTATGGTGTTCCTAATAATCCTTTAGGTGAGTGTATGTAGTGCTCTTGCTAAAGCTTGAGTGTTTAAATTAATCTTTGCGTTTTTTTCAGGTGAGCCACAGAGATGTGGAGACAGAGAAGCGTTTGAGGAAGGACCTAAAGCGCACAAAGGCCTTATTGGCTGATGCTCAGATCATGCTGGATCATCTGAAAAACAACGCTCCCAGCAAGAGAGAGATCGCCCAACTCAAAAACCAGGTTTGATCTCAGTTCCTCAGATGTGATTTTCAGTAGTAAGACTTCACAATCTCTACATGTTATTCATGAGTGTGTGTGTGTGGGGGGGTCTTCACAGCTTGAGGAGTCTGAATTCACATGCGCTGCTGCAGTCAAAGCCCGAAAGTCTATGGAAGTGGAGATCGAAGACCTCCATGTCCAAATGGATGACATATCTAAATCCAAGCAGGCGGTAAGTGTAAAACCTGTCTCTTTTCAAAAGAATTCAATTTGTTCAGTTTTAGTCAGACCGAGACCATCACACACACACATCCACCTTCACTTGCAGCCAGGATTTTAATTATTTACAGCTGGGAAATGATTTCCACCCATAGTGGCACGTTTCCGATCCAGATTCTAATTTGAATAGGATGTGTTGTTGTAAAATACATTAGCCTTTAATAATTCTGTCACTGATTTAGTATTATTTCTGCGCAGCAATGTAATTGTGTCCTCCCTGTAGCATATTATAAAGTGATGTCAGGAGAGATGAATGCAGCCAAATTTAAAAGATTCTGTTGTCTTATAAACTGCATATAATTTGGTCTCTTTTTGTTATTCTGGCCTGTCATGTTTTTTTAGCTCTTTGAAGCAAGAGACACTTTTGACAGGATAGTGCGGCAAGCATTTTTAATTTTCTATAAAGGCCGTGCCGAGACGACACTTTTTTGGGGGGTAAAGCTAAGTCTGGTTTCTTGTCTGAATATTGTCATATTGATTAGCAAGCACATGATAAATGGTGTGGTCATGATCAGCCTTTGATCTGCTAAAGGACCTGTCTGTCATCCTCCTGGGAGTTCATGGATTTCCACTAGAGGATTAGCAGATGATGCTTCGCTTTGATACAAAAAACCTGCCAGTGAGTGTTTAAGGGTTTTTCAGACCTGAGGCTTTGTTTCGGAACCTATAGTGCATTAACTCCCTTGATTCGGTTCATCTAGGCACTGAGCTCGGATATTCACCAAATGACCCGGCCCGATTGCAAACAAGCTCTGGAGCGGTTCGGTTTAGGTTTGAAAGCAATCCGACACAACGGACTAACGAACAGGCTATCTTATTGCTTTTTTAACCTTGAACATACCTCATAAATCTTTGGTGCCGATTTCTGGTGAGCACGTCAGCGCCATTTAAAACTAAAGCACACCTGTTCCTAAAAAAATTGTCTTCTAATTGCAGAATAACAAGTTTTGATTCCTGCTCACAATAATGAAGTTATATAACCAAAAAGCCACACAATAATCCTGCAAAGCTGTTGTCTGTCAATCTGTCAACTTTGAGCGGATTCATAGAAAATAAACAGATGAACTCTGATCAGTTAAAGGAGAATTTTTTATTAACAAAGTCTTTTAATTTGGAAATTGCCAAATTGCCTTGTGAATGCAAACCGAACCAATATGAAATTGCAACATTGTAACCATTCAACCCCTGGTTTTCGAACAAAGCAATCGACCTTTCAGGGTGTGAAAACACCCTAAAACTCTCACTGTGCCATACATAAAGGAGGGAATATCTTGATTCTTTCCGGTCCACATGAACTTATGGAAACTAGCTACAGAAATAGGTCACTGAGAAATCCTCATGTTATCAACTAGGATTTACATAATGCACATGATTACAAATCAACACCTATTGAGTATATTCAGCTACTTGGCTAATGAGTGAAAGTGTGAACTGTGATGGTACGATGAGGAAAGCCAATCATAACAGAGGTTTTTGCATATGTTTTAAATGTACAGTAAAAGAAACTGACTGTATAATTCTTAATGCAGAGAGAGAAGGTGGACAATGATCATGTGCACCTATTTTATTGCTAAAAAACAACATTATTTTGTGTATTTTGTATAATACAATGTGTTCCCGTGGTGTATGGTTCAAAAAACACATTAATTTCCACATACCGTACATTTTTGTAGCTCCAGATTTCCCTCTCTTCCTGAAACGCACGGATTTGAAAAGCTCTATGTCCCTGATTGGCCAGCTAATCTGTACGTTGTGGTTGGCCTAAATGCCTCTGACGTCAGCCGGCAACGTGATGCTCCTTACCATGTTTAAAAGATTTTGTTGCTAACAGGAGTTAACTTACAGGCTCTAAGTCCGAATCAGGAGGAATTATGATAATGTCGGTCTTGTCTACATCACCAATCCCAGGAAGTAAACTGTTGCCTACAGTCTGTTTTTTTTGTTGTAGTCTAAGAGAAGAGATTTACTGGAGACGATAACTAGCGTCATTGTTTACTTAGAGCTATGTACCTTTTGCATATCGTTAACATGTACAAATACACACTTACACACCAAAGGAAATTAAAAAATGTGAATCGGACAATAGGTGCTCTTAAAAGCATCAAAGTTTTATTTCAATTATTGATTTCCCTTTTATTTCAATCTTTCTTCAAAATATTAAAGATTTCAAGGTTATTTTCATGGAATGTACTTTACATGACGTAGGATGATTTATGTAGAAAACAACAAATCACAAAAATAAAATGACTTTAGCTGGGTTTCACAGACTGGATTTCAAATAGTCAAGATACTGGATAACATTGTAAGTGGACTTGAGGGGGAAAAGTTGAATGCTACAAAAGCAAAATGTTTGACCTTTAATATTACTGCATTTTGATATGTGACAAAGAGAGAGAAAAAAGAGAGAGAGACATACAGTAAAAGAAAGGTGAAAAGATTGTTTTACTGAACTTCTTAAATGGAAACTTGGTCTTGCTTCATTGCTCAGAGAAGATGGATTGAAAGTTCAGAAGGAATTGTTTTTTATAGATTTGCACTTTCTCCTTGTGGTAATTTTAAAGATTTCTTTTTTATTCTCATTTGAGACTCATCATTTTTTACACATGAGAATTTGAGCTGCAGAAATAAAGTGAATAGCAGTCTAATAAACAGATCACAGCGAAATACAAATTTATGTCATATTAATAAAATTGTCTTCCTTGTCTGAAAATAAATAGGTGGAGATTCTCAAGTGTGTACGTGAAAAAAAAGAAAAATCATCATTTAATTTTCGGCTTTTACTCTCACAAATTCATTAGCAGCATGTGATGTCTACATTTTTTGCTTCTCTTCCTCAGAGATGAGCTCACTGTATTGTTGAGGTAATTATAGGAGACCTCTGATACTGTGTGATAGAGCAGGCAGTCAAGTGTTGCTCTGTAATTGGTAGATCTGTAATTGTGTGGAACTGTGCTGTTTTCTTCTGAAAGGTTTGTGAAATTCAAGCAGCTACTGTTTAGTAAGGATGTGACAGCAAAATCATCTGTTTAGGGGGTCAGGCTTGCTGTTTGAAAACAATAATGAGGGCTGACGTTAAGAGCTTTGGCTTTGTGGTTTGCCACACATCATACTGTATAAGAGGTGCAGGATCAGGTCTTGTTTTCAGTTTACATTTCCCTGCCAGTAATATAAAATTCAGTCAATATCATCAAGCATTATTTAAATAGTCATAACCGTATTAGCTACAAGGATCAATATGTATGTTATTCATCGCATCTTTTATTTATTTATTTATTTATTTTTTATGCATTGGGCAAGCACTTTCATCTAGTGTCTTGCCTTGCAATCAAGCTATATATTCGGTCAGTATGTGTGCAATACTCCAACCAAAAAATATTTTGACTTTAAGTGAGCGTGTCAAAATGTCAGACAGATGAAAATATTTCTAACATTGAAATTTGTCATGCATTTTTTGCATTTTATTTCAACATGCATTTCTGTACATAATTCTGATCTAATGTTTGTTTCTCCTGCAGCTTGAGGAGCAGTTAAGTCGTTTGCAAAGGGAGAAGAATGACCTGCAGTCTCGCATGGAGGAGGACCAGGAGGACATGAACGAACTTATGAAGAAACACAAAGCCGCCGTTGCCCAGGTAACCCTCTCCTTCTCTTAGGCCGTCATAGTGCACAGAGGCTCTCGCTTGCGCCGGTCGACAATCGTACACAAAAGACAAGTACACAGGACCATGTTGCATTCTCAACACATTATCTGAGACTTTTTATAGCCTTTCTAAAGATTATTTTTGAGAGCTTGTTTGCGAAAAAATTAAAATATGTTTTAGGGAAAAGTAGGGATGCGTGATTGTGTAAAAGACCATAATTGCCTTTTTAGTTTTCTATGAAAAAAATCACCATGGTTACGCTTGTCGATTATAATTAGCATTTCAGTTTTGGCTCATAACTAATTTGGTCACGCTGCTCGTGTGCAGTCTAAATTGGGTGTTACATCATCTACACAGTGAGTAATAATTTCAAATAGCGGCTGATGGTTTGTACTTTGGTTCTAAACTTTTTTTTTTACGTTTTTTAAGTGTTCACATTAGCAGTAAGCTTGTGGACTAAATGAATCATTTGTTTGGTCACAATGCTCAACTGTATCAATTGCAATGCACATAAGAAACATTTTAGCTTACAATTGTGAATTTTATTCTAATGCAGCACAAACTCAGTCATATTACTTATTTATTCTTTGCCACATGCTTCCATCATTCAGTGTATTTTATAGCATGCGCATATAACACCCGGACCACTTCCTATTCCTCGCTTTTCATCTGATGATGTCACAGGAACGATTGACATTCGAGCGTGTGGGTTGATCACCATTAGAAATGTTTTAAACACAGTGCAGCATTGCGGCAATGATATAGATGTGAGTGATGTGTCTCCAAAGACCCTGAGTAAACACATCCTCCCCTGGGTTTACTTCACCGGCTCCATGCTTCATTTACAGGAGCGTTCGTGGCACAGGTTTTGAAACACTTTACATCAGTCACATTCATGCTCTGTGCGTTCAGGCCATCTCACAATTTCGCTCTCCTCGCTCCATTTCACCCACGCTTCTGTTAACATGCTATTTATCGCTGCCGTTTTCTGCGCGATGTCATTAGCAGGCCATAAGACTGTTTGTGTGTCAGCGACTAAGTGGTTTGTTATGTGCTGTTAGATATATCCTCGATAACTTGCTATTATTGTACATATAGCCTGCTTCTTCAGTACTGTAGGTGCTGTGTACTGTATGCTATTTGTGTGATGCAATACAAGACAGTATGCAGCAATACAATATAGGATGTTTGAAATACCATCTGCATTTTAGATGAAATGGACAATGAGCTACTGAGCTGTATACAGCATATTTTGGTTTACAGTAAGCCAATGTCCTAGCACATGACACGGCTTGCTTTTCTTTGGTTTAGCTTGTTTATCAAGTGCACCGCTTCAAAGTGGGTGGGACTTATGGTGTGTGTACATCTACGAAGCATTGCGTTTCTTGCTCTAGATTATTCGCAGGATTTAACTTCGAGCAAATGTTTGCAAACTTGAATCTTTATTTTCAGCAACATTCACGAAATTAGTCATTTTATATCCTCAGCACAGTTATCTTGATCATATCTAAATTCAATATGTTCTAGTTAGTGAGATATGTGTAGTAGTAGACAGAATCTGACTGTGATCTATGCTTTTGTGTAGTCCACACAGAACCTGGCCCAGATCAGTGACCTGCAGGCCCAGCTGGAAGAGGCCATGAAGGAGAAACAGGACGTGCAGGAGAAGGTGAGTTCACACTGAGGAAAGGACACCTGGCATCCACACAGAAGTTCATGCAAAGCCAACATAGTTGTTTTACAGTCCCAGGGTACACATCTTAAGTGGTTTGAATAATTAAAGTGTAGTTTATCTTATTCAAGCATCAGTTCTTTACTAAGTGCTCCTGTTATCTTGCTGGTTTGTTTAGTAGCTTGGCATACAGCAATTAATTAAACAACAATTAAGGTACAGAGCTTATCTTATTTCCGCTTAAGGTGAGATAAGGGGAGGATACAGAAGATTTGTGTCTTACAGATTCACGTCACATCTACAATGTTAAGACAATCAGACTCATGCACTCTCAAGTAATTGAATCTTTTAGACGATCAAAATCTGACTCCGCCCCTCAACAATTTTAAGGTCACGATCAGACCCCACCACCTAAAATTTGACTTGATGATCAGCCTCCGCCCCTCTTAGCCCTTTCTTATAACTGATGCTAAATGTTGCATAATATTTTTTAAGTGTACTGTAGTTTTTCTATGTAGATTTGTATTAGCAACCTATAGTTAATTCACTATTCTTTCTGAATATTTTTTTCACACATCAAAAAGAGCCGTCTGGATTTTATCGTTTAACTCAAAGTTGGGTATTTTGCTCAATAGAGATGACTGTATCTGACCACCAGTGAACACATTGAAAATCATTTGTCCCAGCACAAAATATTTTGCTTCTGAAACAAACAAGGCTGTATGTATACATAAAAAAAGATTCCTATGGTGGCAAGGAGCTTTATCACTTAGTCAAAGCTCTGCCGTTAAATCCAGACCTTTAAGTTAGGATCTCTATGGAATACCGATGACTTGTTTTTCCTCTTTGTGTTTGACTTCAGTGTATATAAATGTGTTTGACAGCTCACAGCTTTGCAAAGTCAATTGGAGTTCCAAGAGCAGTCCATGGTGGAGAAGTCTCTGGTCAGTCGGCAAGAGGCCAAGATCCGTGAGCTGGAGACCAAGCTGGAGTTTGAGAAGACTCAGGTCAAACGCTTGGAGGTGAGTTGGCGGGGTGTATGCGCTTACTGATGTGGGCTGAACAGGCTGAGAGCTGGATGGGTTGAGGGGTCAGCGCTCGGGCACTGTAGAATCGAATAGGAGTGAAATTAATCTACACACCCACCAGTATTTCATGCTTTTTCACGCACTATATTGTATCATGCCTTGGCCTCTTTATAGACCTCTAACCTTGAACGTGTGTATTTTTGTACATATGTATAAAAAAATGTAGTAATTAAGATAAGGAAGACATGATTTGTTATTATGAGTAATAAGTGGAGCTATTTTACTTTTTTAAATTACACAATTCAAGATGCAAAACAAGATGCAGCCTATAATTGCTTCTGAAGTTTTGTTGTAAATAAGCATTTTTTTAGGCTCTTATGTTTAGGGTCAGTAATTTCTCTTAAATGGCAATGGAAAGGTTATTAGTCAGTTATTGAAATACCTTATTTTCACAAATGTCACTCTAGTCGTTTCATTGATATTTAACAAATTTTACTGTCTTTCATTGCAAAAACCTCTAAGTGCATGCAAGCATTTTTGACAAAAACCTTAAATGATTAGTCAATTTTCTTAAAAAAAAAACACCATGTCATCCAAAATGTTGATGTCTTTCTTTGTTCAGTCGAGAAGAAATTATATTTTTTTGAGGAAAACATTCCAGGATTTTTCTTATTTTAATGGACGTTAATGAACAGTTTTAATTCAGTTTAAAATTGCAGCTTCAAAGGACTCTAAACGATCCCAAACGAGGCATAAGGGTCTTATCTAGCGAAACGATTGTCATTTTTGGCAAGAAAAATAAAAAATATGCACTTTTAAACCACAACTTCTCGTCTATCTCCGGTCGTGTGACACGCCAGCGTGACCTCACGTACGTGCGTCATGACGTAGAAAGGTCACGTGTTACATATATGAAGTGCACATTTGCGGACCATTTTAAACCATAAACTGACACAAAGACATTAATTAGTATCATTCCACATACAACAACGTCGGAACGGTCCTCTTGTAAACACTGGGGTGTAATTTCGCAAATATCATCCGTAACCTCTTGACGTGATGACATATTACGTGAGGTCGCGCTGGCGCGTCACAGGACCGGAGGAAGACACAAAGTTGAGGTTTAAAAGTGCATATTTTTCTTGCAAAAATGACTATCGTTTTGCTAGATAAGACCATTATGTCTCATTTGAGATCATTTAGAGTCCTTTGAAACTGCAATTTCAAACTGCATTCGAGCTGTTAAGTGTTGGGGTCCATTAAAGTCCATTAAAATGAGAAAAATCCTGGAATGTTTTCCTCAAAAAACATAATTTCTTCTCGACTGAACAAAGAAAGACATCAACATTTAGGATGACATGGTGGTGGTGAGTAAATTTTTGGGATTTTTTTAAGAAAATTGACTAATCTTTTAAAACTGTTACTTTGGACAAGACATTGTAAACAGTTGCAAAATTACTAAATATGCAACAAAAAAAAAATTGCAAATGATTAAATTGAAAATAATTTTGAATTCAAAAGGTAAAAATGAAGAAACTGAACCACACACTAGGAGGCACTGTGATGCATGTGGCTGCCACATTGAGGTTGTATTCAGGTCCAAGTACTCATAAGGGACCAAAGTCTGAAAGTGATCCACGGCTGTTTAGCACTTAGAGGACTGTTAAAAAAATCAACATGCTGTTTAGCAGATTCTGCCAGCAAACCGGTATTTCTGAATGGCCTGAGGCCGAGATTAAGCAGATTTGAAGTGAAATTGTTTGATGAACATATAGTACATGCCGACAGCGTTCAGTTAATATCATTATCTCACTTAGGTTTTTTAACATTTTGTGGCATTTGCATCTGAGCTCTTTAAATATGCACAGACTTTTCCTCTTCATTACAATTGGCCTATTTTACCCTTTTACTTGGCAGAACAAATTAAAACTGGAATATATTCATTTTCGTTTCTTGAGACTCTTATTGCCCTTTTAGAAATATGATGTACATTTAATTTAAATTTTAATAATATATTGGCTGCTTCAGGCAAATATCATGGTTTTTTTTCATTGTATACAGCTTGTATAATTAAAATGAGTTCTGTTTACTAATGCAGATTATTTGAATGTTTTGTTTCGCTTGATTTGTTTGATTTGCTTCATTGTTTTATTTGTGCTGAAGTGACATTTCCCAGTAGCGTGTTCTCTTCATCATTCATCTCTGTTAGTCGCTTGATGACTTCACCTGCAGAATTACAATGGGCGCCCTGCACAAATTACAAATGTCTTCTGTGCCCGAAAGCAAAATCTGCAAAAAATATGCTTTGAAAGTGTTATTACTGTTTTTTTTGGGGCGTATAGCTCACTACAGACCTTAGTGATATGATCTCTAGGGGTAACTTTTCCAAAACTATGAAGATCCATAGAACCTTTGAATTCATAATCTGACGTTATTTCTGTATGTGTGTTTTTAACACAACCCACCATAGGTGTGAATTATCACACAAAAGTTGCCTTGAAGTTATTTGGAGTTTCACACCTTAAGGATAGTTTCACAGTCTTGCATATTTTAAAAGCAAACTTTGAGAAAGTGGCACATACAGTAGTCAGAATTGCGTTGAAAATGAGTTGGTTGTTGGCTCTTTATGCCTTATTAGTTTGCTAGTTTAGATGAAGCAGTGACCTGTCGCTGGTGCTCAATAACTATGCTAAGTGATTGAGTTGGTGCGTCTTGATTTCACAGGGTCTAGTGGCGAGGCTGAAGGAGAACCTCGAGAAGTTGACAGAGGAACGAGATCAACGCAGCGCCAGCGAGAACCGGGAGAAGGAGCAAAACAAGCGTTTGTTAAGGCAAATTCGAGACGTCAAGGAGGAGATGGGTGAGCTGGCCAAGAAGGAATCGGAAGCCAGCCGTAAGAAACATGAGCTGGTGAGACCCTTGATCTGTTGATCTTTAAGTGATCTTCTGATCGATCTTAAGGATGTGATAAAAGAAAAAATGTTACATTGACTACATGTCTAACAGTATGGGGTGCCTCCTTTATAATTGAGGAGTCTGACAGGCCCTTGATTTCAGTTGGAAAAAATCTTAAAGAACTTAAATAAAGTTTTGTGGTTTTTAGTCACTGCAAGTTAGTTTTGAAGCCATTTTTATGAAGGCATACATAGTTTAACTTTTAGCAAATAAGTGTATTATTTATTTATCAATAACCATCTATAATGACATGCAAAAGAATGATGTCACATACAAGGATATTGTAAGGATCAGGACATGAACTTTTGCATTGGACCAATGTCACAGCTACACCATACAGTAGGCTGTGCGTAGCCTGACTTTGACCTCTCCAAAAATGTTACAATGAGTGGATATTTTGCAAACTGCAAGCGCTGTGATTGGTCTGCTAGAACTTCTCCCATGCGTCGCATTTCCACTTGCTACAGTAAAAACTAAGATGGATCAAGTTAAGGTCATTGTCATTGTGAAGTCATTGTCTGTTTACCTCCATCAGTGCTGATACTTCTCCAACATCATACAAAGCAAGCTGCTTCATTGGCTTTTGCATTGATACGGTGTACACACCACTAGCATGCCTACTAGCTATCTGTGTGTGTTATTGCACTTCGACATGAACACCGTTAAAGAAGTATAAATGAAAACTGACGCATTGCCTTCGGCATAGAGGCTATGGTATAGGTCCTATGCAGCTGTATAAATCAACCTTTAGTTTAGGGATTGCAATCAGGTTGATAATCCCCATACACAATGAAGTTTGAAAGAACCCAAAACTCACTGCCCCTTTAGGATGAATTTGAACACCAACTGCAAGCCAGGCTCTATGGTCATAACCTCAATGGTGCGCTTGTGTGTAAAAAAAGCAAATCCATTGAGCCTTGTTCCAACATCAAGTAAAAAACCTTAAGAAGAGTAAAACAGTTTGAGATGACCAACTTTCTATGAATGCCAATTATTTAAAATGTCTGAATTGCTTTAGGAAATGGATATTGAGAGTTTGGAAGCAGCCAACCAGAGTCTCCAGGCGGACCTCAAGCTGGCCTTCAAGAGAATCGGAGACCTCCAGGCTGCTATCGAGGATGAGATGGAAAGTGACGACAATGAAGATCTGATCAACAGGTAACATTTATTCCGATTTTCAGTGTAAATGACCAGATATGAAAAACAAGAGGAGGAAAAAGAAAAAGAAAGCAAATGAGATAAAGAGAGATGAGGCAGTTTGGATAAATGTGCTGTTTTCTGAGCTTTTGGAGATTGTAATCATTGAGCAAGCTTCGGTCTCAGTCATCTCTTATTCACACATCTTACATATTTATGCCTGGAAAACTGCCGCACATAATTCGGTGCTCCTTTTTTATGTACCCGGCCTCATCAGTCAGAGGAATCATCTCCATTCTGCCTCATGCTGCAATGCTCCCATTCTCTTTCAGTGACCTGCGTCTCACCGAGTTCATTTGCTTGTTTATGCGCACAGAAGTATTCTAGTCATTCTAATAACAGTAAATAGCACTGCGCTTCACATTCTGAAATGGGGGCTGAAGTGCAAAAGGTCAGCGTTTTCGGTAAACATCTTGTGAGAACCTTTACACTGGGCGTGATGAATATTCAACCATTCAATGATTTTCTTTAAGCATCTGCACTTTTTACTTCATGATTTTTTTGTACTTCAGCCATTGTTCCACTGGTTTGAAATTGTATTTTGTTTTTATTTCCCTCCCACTTCTAGTTTACAAGACATGGTGACTAAGTATCAGAAACGAAAGAATAAAATGTGAGACTCGAGTTTGAACATATACAGTATTAACATGGTTGTGATTTTGCTCCGTAGAGGAAGATGATGCAGTATACAGTACACACCTTATGGAACTACAGTATAATACACTATAGTGTATTTACTGTATTATTATTATTCATTTAAAACCAACAAATCGGTTTCTAATTGATACTGCATCACACTTCCGGGCTTGACAACTAACATCACACGTTTTTCCTTTGTATGCACAATGTCACAGATTTAATGTATGTATGCATACGGCAGACTGCATGCTTTTACAAGCCGAGCATGTTCCCTATTGAGTTACCCTACCCAGAAGCATTTCCCTGAAAGCGAACCCTGCTTTTTACCATTGAACTTTTGAATAACTCATGCATTACCTTTGGGATTAGCATCCAGTAGACGGTGAGTACCATTTGGAGTGGGGCCAAACTGTAGGGCCAAAGGAGACTTGTTGGATGCTACAGGACCCATGTACAAACATGTACTTTCTCTCTCTCTCTCTATTTCTTTCTCTCTCTCTTTTGAATAATTCACAGTTCTGTTCTTAGGACTTAGAAGACTCTTACGGCGAGAGACGAAAGCATGTTCCTCATCAATCTTTTAACCACAAGGGCTAAATAATGAATAACCCTCAAATGTCCTACAAAAAGCCCCCTGACATATTTGGCAACGGCCTACACCGAACCACCGGCCCTTGGCACTAAGCCTTTTCATTTCTCTGTCAATAGTTGTCGGTTCACTCTGTACAACACTTTTCTAGTTTTAAAACTCGTGAGCTGTAAGCACCACTTATTACATCATGTGAGAAAGTATTGAAAGCTAATGGATAGTGCATTAGTGGTTAGATTTAGATGAATATGCTGTGGCAGAAATGTTGGTTTAGAATAGTTAATAGATGGTTGTTGACCGTTCCGGTCTAATTGTTTAATTCGGAGTATATATTGCGTTGTTTAAAATGAACCTGTCTGTAATGGATTTGTTAGCTGAATACAAACATTACCGGAAAACAGCATTAGTGGAAAAGCTGTTATTTCGTTTTTCTGAACATACTGTATGAGGGAGTTACACAGGACGTTACAAATACAGTAGCAAGTGAAATAAATAGACATTTTGGAAAAAAGTATAATTAAGGGTAAATCATCTGTCATTGCATGTTAATTCTGCATTCCTGTATAAAGACATTTTTACAAGTTTTCCTTAGCGACTTAAAAGTTTAATGACTTAATAACCAACTATAAGTGTTTGTGCGCTTAAAAATATTTAGAGTAAAATGTGCAGAGTTGATGCTTTCTAATTGAATACAAGGCTTTTCACAGTTACTGTACAGTACAGTGCTCTATTAACCTTTGTACTGTAGATTCAGTGCAGACCTTTAAAGGCATTTTGAAGTGAAAGGTTATTTGAATTATTAATATGCATTCAGTTATCCAACATACCATGTGCTTCAGTTGTGTTCATTTCTTCTATTTTGTGTAATTTCCCTTTGAATTTATTTTTTTTTTTTTTTGAAAAAAATTGAAAAATTTCCATAATCTTACATGCTTTATTCCATACAATCGCCATATAAAGTGCCCTTGTTATTTCATTTATGGATGAACTATTCCTTTAACTCATTCCCTGCCAGCCTTTTTTAAAAAGTTGCCCACCAGCATTTTTTGTGATTTTCACAACAGTTTTACAAAATGCCTTCCAGGAAAAGTTTCTTCTATAAAAAATAAACATACAAATATATCAAATAAAAGAACAGACCCTCTGCTTTCAAACAAAAAAAAAACTGAAAAAAGTTTCATCCTATCTTAATTTGTTTTCTTTTTATAACCCTTTTCAATATGGGTAGGTTTCATCAAAAATACCAAACTTTGAGCCAAAAGCTGAAATAATTGCGTTTTTGTTAAGGAATACTGTTAGAGATCAGATTCAGAATGAACATCAAAACATACACAGAATTTAAACTGATGTTGAATTCGTTTTTGCTTCAGTTTTTTTATAAATTAGCCACCTAGTGGATAATAGTTGAATTACAGATTACCGTAACAACTTGTCAGGGAAGCCTCATTGGCAGGGAAATGCTTTCTCTTAATTGCAAGATAACTCATCAATGGTGAAGAAAGAGTTAAAGGTCACCGAATATGGCAATTATATATATAAGATATAATATTTTTCCTAAGGGTGTCCCACACTGGACGCACCACGCCGTTGTAAAAAAAATCTAACACATTGTTTTCTATGATTATACACACACCGGCGCCGAAAGGTGGCGCCTATCCGCGGCGCCCAGCTGTGACTCAGGAGGTTGCTCAAATCTCTGTAACGCCACAGAGCGCCACTCACATAGTTTAGTATTAAATAACATCATATTTGTCCCAAATCATTAATGATTAACATTGGCTGCTAACGTATATTTAGCATTTTGAAGTAGACGCTATCTGACTAAGCTTGCGCGATTTATTGTGCATTTCCGGTGTACGATACCTCCTAGTTGTCCTAGACGAGAGTTGACGCTGCGCTGAACTGCAATACAATAAAACCAAAATGTAAAATCAAGCATTTTATGATCAAAGCGCATTTTGGTCCACCGGAAGTTTAGCCTTTTATTCTGACACTTGCAACCATCAGGGGCATACTGTAGCATCTTAACTCATTCCCGCCAGCCATTTTTTGAAAAGTTTTTGTGAAAAGTTCACAAAATGCCTTCCAGGAAAATTTTCTTCTAAAATATATACACATACAAATATATCAAATGAAAGAACAGACCCTTTGCTTTAAAACAAACAAACAAACAAAACAGGAAAAAAACATTCTATCCTATCTATATATTTTTTTTCTCTGCTTATAAACTCTTAAATATGGGTATTTTTCTTTCAAAATATTTATTTTAGCAAAAAGCTGAAATAATTGCATTTTTGTGAAGGAATTTTGTTAGAGATCAGATTCAGAATGGCTTGGGCATACACAGAGTTTAAGATTAGTTAATAACGTTTTGGCTTCAGCTTTTTCATAAATTCATTATCCATCTAGTGGATAATCGCGGTATTACAGATTAACATAAAAATTCATCAGGAACAAGTTTTTTTTATGCAAATGTTTTCTCTTAATTGACGAGATAACTTGGCACAAATCGGTATATCTGATCTGCTTCTCTCCCCGTTCACTGTTATCTATACCGAAAACATACACAATAGCATTACTTTATTGTTCATAATTAATGTGCATTAATGACTTATGTAAAAAAAAGGATCAAAATAGTAATTATGACCTAACTGTGTTCTTTGGATGATTGTGGGCGGGGCCTGCACAGAGTGACGTCAGTTTGCTCAGAAAACGCCAATAGCTTTTCCCATGATACTGTTTAGGTTTTTACGGGAATTTAAAAACAATTCCGTAAATTCCCGATGGTTGTGTATACACACATATGCTCAAATAACATATAAAAGTACATTTCTCATATTAGGTGACCTTTAATTTAGTGCAACAGATTCTTTTTATTTGCTATTTAATAAAAAGGACCAAGCCTACCGCATTTAACAGTCATGGCTGATAAGCAAGCGGGGAGTGGAGAGGAAAACAGAGGGGTTGAGAGTTCTGTAGGTGCTAATGATAAATGTAATAGCCTGTAACAGAGATGTACAACCAATGGAGGCACGTTGTCACAGACAATTAATGTCTCTTCTCTCTCACCGTGTTGTTTGTTTGTTCCCCTGGGCTTAGGTGCAGCTTAACTAATGGTATATGGTCAAGGACATAAATTGTGTGTGACATTTTGCATTAGCGCTTCATTACAAAGACCCTGCTGTCGTACTGTTTAGCGTTGGGCAAGCTAGCAAAACTCAGGGCTTATTCACACAACGTTCTCACCTTAGTTTACCTGAAGGCACCGGGGCTTACACAAGAGCCAAAAGGGCTCTTGAAGAAATACAGATTCTGACGGCACACTCACAGGAAACTTGAGAGTGCTACAGAACGAGATTCGCTTTAGGATCTGACACACTGAATTCTTTGTCCCGAGTGTATTCACTTGAGTGTATCGGATCTTGTAATTTACACCCTCTTCAGCACACCGACTGTGAGCGTACGGTTTGTGTTTAGTGACATCTGTGCTATCTCACGAGTCCATGCATATATAATGTTCTCATATGCATAATACCACACACGGAGAGCTGAGCGGACCAGAACCATAATGTCAAAGAAAACCAGCTACTGATTCAAAGTTAACCTTTTCTCTGTGCATAGCATAATGAGACACAGCATATTATTTTATTTTATTGCGGGTGTTTGACTTAAAAGCTTCACAATGTGCTTAACCCTGGGTTAACGTCTTACTAAACCCTAGATTCAAGTCACATTTAACCCCTATAATGATTCACATTTGAAAATAAGCACTGTTTTTAACCTTTGTTAAAAAGCCTGGCTTCAGAGAAGAGTCCTGCTTTTTGCAGTGCAAAGGGTATAAAGTTGACTGAAATAGCAATTGTTAACCAATCTAAAATAGCTTTAGGGGGGCAATTCACATTTCGGGTCTAAAATCGCACAGAAAGTGCAACCGCGCTGCTTTCCTCTTCCTTTCCAGTGAGCTTCCGATGCGGCATTTTGAAAAGTCAAAGGATTTTCGTTTGAACTCAGCTGATAAAAAAGAGCGCGTCGCACCATATACGTGTCGCGACCGCGTCACTCTCCATTTCAGCGCTTGCCACACATCTACGTTTAAAAGAACATATTTGCGCGCAAAAAATATGCAAAATGTAAACCACCCCTTATATCATTTTTATGTTCATTGTACAGTTGCAGAAACGTCTCTGTCTTTAGTTTTAGTATCACAATTGAACAGTTAAAAATGTCAAGCAGTGATTGAAAATACTGCACTAAGGGGGCATATACACCAATGCAGCTAAAAATGCCAGGCAGGCGCTGACTGTGGGCGCTTGCCAGCATTTTTAGCTATAATACTTGTGTTGTACGATACACTGGTTGGATGTTATGGCATTTGTCCCGCCCCTCCTCCACTGTGATTGGATGGCTGAGTGAAAAGTTACATTGTTTAACTCTGGGCGCCAGCTGCTGCCGTTTTTTTAAAAGCGCAACACTTCCATTGTAAACAATTGAAAACATATGCCGGTCGCAGGTGTAAACACCTTGGTGTACGCACCCCCTTAGAGAGATTTGTGTCTTATTAAAAGATGGACGAGCAGTTATTAAAACGGCTTGTGTGCTTATCACCTCCTATGCAGTATTTAAAATCTGTGTTATTAACCTGATAAATATGCAAATAAGGAAACCGAAATATGCGATGTGAAGTCTCGAAACCTGACTTCATGGCATTAATTAGTAATGTAGTTTAATGTACGAACAATGTGGAACTTGGGAACAGGAGACCTCAGGATTGCATTAACCCAGGGTTACCATAGTATCAAAAGTGTAAAAAGTCATTCAGAATTTAAATTGAATGTCCGGTTCATCATCACTCTTCATAAAATAATTTCTGAAGGTGCATTTCGAGGAGACATTAAATTCTCCGGGTTCTTGAAGGGCGATTCATAGTTATGCAGTACAGCGTGCCGTTGTGATAAGTGAAGGATAACACTAATCTAAAGAGGCAGGGAAGCATTGACTTGCAAATCCAGCCAAACATAAATCCAATGGTTTTATCTGGTCCAGAGAACCGAGCAAACAGGACTGGGATTCATAGTGCTGCTTTTCCAATGCATTTTCTCTCGGGAACTTTCTGTCTGTGTTTACTCGTTCTTATTGGCAGCGTAACACTTCCACACCCAACCATTTGTATCCAGGGACGCGTGCCGAGTCAAATTAATTATAGCTCCACAATGGCCTTTTCCTTCAGGCTCCCTTATAGCAGGGTAGTCCAATGTTAAATTAGTCTGAAGTCTCTAGAATACGCTTCTATTTGAAGATCAATCGCTGTCGTTTTATGCGGCTATACGTCACAACATTTTGTAATGAATTAGGACTGAATAAAAATGTATTTTCATAAATGGATTACTTATGCCGCCGAATAAATCATAATTACATTCATACCAATGTCAGATGTCATAAATATAATTGAATGAGATTAGCATTGAATTAACACTGGCAGATTAGAGTGTTGAATAAACAATAAATAATAAAAATTGGCTTTTGAATTAAAATAATGCTTTCTTTATGCACATAAATTGATAACCCTGAATAAAACACAACAAATCTGTTTAAGCCACTTTCTGAATTATAATCTCCTTTCTTCGGGTTTGGCTTTGAGTTGTACTGACCTCACTCTTTTGGATGCCTCACGCATTACACAGTGCCAACTAGCTGCAAGAGACTCCTGCTGGACCGGCAGTCAGTCTGGCTTACTAACATGGTGGCCTTTTTTCAGGTTGCCAGTAATCGGATGCATGCGTGTGTGCAGTTATTTGTTCCTCTTTCGCTCTACTAACGTTGTTTTCGTAAATTTTCTGCATATTTCCCTGTGTGACATTCCCTCTCTCCCTTCACTTCCTCCTGCACAGCGATGGCGCCTCCGATACTGATTCTGAGGTTGAAGATCGTGTCGATGGGGTGAAGTCATGGCTGTCTAAAAACAAAAGCTCTGCCAAGAACCTGTCAGATGATGGAAGCTTAAAAAGCTCAAGGTCAGTTACAATCTTATTCCTCCCTGTTAATGTTCATTACAGAATGGTTTAACTCAAACCCGTTGTAGGCGACTATAACAGTATATTTACAAAAGCAAATTAGCTAGTGATTGGGACTTCTGTCTCTACATACTTTACTATTCCCTACCCATTCTCAATAGCTTGATAACAGAGGCATATTAAAGGGAATGGACTCACAGGCAGATTAATAGATATACCAATTGGCCTGTTGGCACGCCTGCATTGGCTTTTCTCCAGGAGATGAATAGGTCTTTCCACTGGAAGACACTTTCGATTTGCCCTGTTTTATGCTTTTTTAGAAGAAGATTTAAGTTTGGCTTGCACCTTTTTAGAAACTTCAAAACCTTTGAGTAAACTGAAGGTGTTCTCTCATCGTAAGTTGGCTCTGAATCTTACTCGACTTGATCATTTCTGACTATAAATTAATTTTGTTGGAATTATAGTCAGAAAAGACCCGTTTTTGCACGATTACCTAAATGATTTCTGTCTAAAAGGATGTATTATGTCTACATTTATATGTAGATACCCAGAGAGTCCGGCACATTTTCTACTTTCTATTTTAAGTGCTTTCCATTTCCTGCCATCACATCAGACTTTTCATCTAAAATCTCCCCTGTCTGCGTAGATAAACCTCTGCTATTATTTCTCACCTCGCCTGTCAATCGTCCTTTAAGTTTCTATTCATGTATTTTCTCATTTCCATCTTTATCCTTTTCTTCCCTTTGTTTCCTTTTCTATGCTGTCCGCATTCCCTTTCTGCCCCTCCTTCATCTAGATATGCTGTAAATCTTGATGGAAAAGAAGGAAAAGAGTGGGAAGAAGGTAAAGAGTGGAAAGACAATGTCAAAGGTAAAGAGTTAGAACCCAGCAGGCCCGTGTCAGTCATGAGTTCCCTTAGCTACAGGAAACGCTCCAACATGAAGGACTCCATTGGGGGCAAGGGAGATGAACACTCTCTCCTAAACACTCTGAAAGACCAATCCGATTCCCAGGACCTTTCCTCCTTCCGCAAGAGCAAATCCAAGCAGGATATTGAGGATGACTCTTACTCTGTCACCTCCTGGAGGAAGGTTGCAGATGATGCCGATGATCGGGGTTCTGTTATTTCTCAAGCCTACTCGGAGGCTGCTAGTAGGGCCAGGAAGGGTATGGACAGCCGCTGGTCGGAGTTCGATAAGGAGTCGGTCGTTTCCTCCATAGCCCCGAGCCGAGTTTCCACCCGCCGCTCTGCACTGGATATGGATGATGATGCTGTTTCAAGCGTGAGTCGCTTAAGTCCGTTGAGCCGCCGTAGAAGCATGTCTCGTCTCGATGACCGCCAGAGCGAATACGGTTCAGCCGTTAGCCCCAGCCTGAGTCATCGGAGCCCTGGCAGCGTGAGCCGTGCCGACTCCCGCATGTCTCTGTCGCGCAGCTGCCGCCTCAGCGAATTTGACGTGGATGATGACGGTCGCAGCATAGCTTACAGCGAAGCTCGCTCCAGCGCCTACAGCCCTCACTCTACCTCCGGCCGCAGCTTTTCCATGCCACCGCAAGCCAGAACTACCGACTCCAGTCCACCCGATGTCTCTGACGTCAAGCCCGTAAGTCACCGCAACTACCTGGACCCCGACTTGGAGGCTGCCATCAATGAAGTATTGAGCTTCAAACCCATCAAGTTTAAACGCTCCAGCTTGGAAGATTCCGAAGTGGAGAAAGACAAGCAAGTAGAAGAAGAGGATGAGAGGAAGAGCGTCAGTAGCTCCAGGACAGGCAGAGACAGCGGACGTTCCTCCAGCCTGAGGCGTTCAGCATCGGCTGTGGACTTCATGCGTTCCAGCAGCAGTCTCAGCAATCGCAGCAGCCGAAGCAAGAAGGGCAAGGCCAAAAAGAAGAAGAAGAGGAGCCATAGCTCTGAATCGGACAGCTCAGAAAGCTCTGACGATGGACGCAAGAAGAAGAGCTCCAAGAAAAAAGGCAAGAAGTCCAAGAGGAAATCTAAGAAGGAATCTTCATCTTCATCCTCAGAGTCTGAGTCTAGCACTGAGTCAGATAGTTCGGGAGCGTCCACTATTTCTTACAGAAGCTCAAGCAGTATCAAGAAAGCCCCTGGCAAACAGGCCTCAGACTCTGAGGGGGAGCAAGAGCCCGAAGTCCCATCTGAGGAAGCTCCAAAACTTTCTAAGAAAGACCAGAAGAACAGGAAGAAGAAAGTAGACAATCTTATGATGAAATACCTGTACAGACCTGACAGTGATTAAAGATGCCAGTAGGTGATTCTTGGTTTGGAGTGAAGGATGCATGGCGTTAAACTAATCCTCAAAATACTCAAACACCTTACTGTATATTGCGCCCTTTCTTAAAAGTTTGTTCTTTCACAAACAGATTCACCCACTTTTTTTCAAGAAGTTGTGAAAGCATGACACACAATAGATCTCAACGAAGAACGTGGTTAAATCAGTGCATGTGAACATGCAGTATGATTTACTAAAATACCTGTGATGTGTTATCTTAACAAATGATTGATTGTCTAAGTAAAGTCAGTTTTATTTATTTCTGGTCTGAAATCTAATTAAAACAGAAAATCGATTAGCACTCCTGACCAACAATGAACCTTAGGTTAATATTATAATGACAATATGATAATAAGACTCAGTGATGTGAAAAGTTAACATTGAGTTTTTGAAAAGGAAGCCGTATTACTTTATACATAATACTTTCTCTACTCCATTTGCTCTCATATAATTAGAGTACACAGTTCATTTATATGCTAATTCAATGATAAGATTCAGAGTAGCCATCAAGAATGTTACAAGTTGTCTTATGAAGGATATATTTATGCAGCATTGAGTTTAATAGATAGTTTGAGTCGTTTTATCTTCAAGGGGTATAGAACTTAAAGGGACCCTATGTGCAATGATATTACGCAGTGCCCTGAAAGTTACTAAGGTGGCTATTTTCGGCTACTGCGTAAAATCATTGCACCTCTTGCAGCCATGTTACGGCAGCAAAGTCCTTGATTATTACGCCAGAATGAGATTATAGTTCTTAGCCATATCTGCCTAGAAAATCGCAACGTTTAATTTTCCATCGGTCTTGGTACACGATGTAACTACAGAAGAGTCAAGTTTTAAATAGGAAAAATATCGAAACTCTTTAGATATTTTTGAGCACGATGCTAATGGTCTAATCAGATTCAATGGATTGTGCTAAGCTATGCTAAAAGTTATACCGCCAGACCCGGAGATCAGCTGAATGGATTTCAAAACGGTAAATATTAAAATGTCTAACTATACGGGAGCTGGAAAATGAGCATATTTTCAAAAAAAAAAATGGAGTCACCCTTTAAGTCAAAGGGTTGTTGCAGCAAAAAGTGTAACATTTCATAGTTGTTCATCATCATTACTGATAGCACAGTTAAACAACAGGCTGGCAACAAATGAAGAGCTCAGATACTCAGAAAAAGTGCGTCTAACATGTTTTCTTGTAATTATCAGGCTGATGCTCTTATGTTTAGGTTCAATAATTTCACTTTAATGCCAAAGAAAAGGTTATTAGTAAGTAATTGAAATACCTTATTTTCACAAATGTCACTTTTGTCATTTCATTGTTATTTTAACAAATCTTTCACCGCAAAACCCTTTAAGTGCATGCAAGCTTTTTTGGCAAAAACTTTCACTTCTAAAAATCCACTTTGTACAAGACGGAGTCAACCAATGCAAAACCATTAAAGATGCAACTAGAATCCTTGCATGAAAGTCAGAATTCAAAGAGTTAAAATTAAATAACTGAACCACACATTAGGGGGCGCTGTGATGCATGTGGCTGCCACATTCGGGTTCTATTCCAGTGTAAGTACTTAAAAGAAACCAAGTTTAAGTGTGATCCATGGTCGTTTCACATTCATCTTCCATGCACTTAGAGGGCTTTGATGTGCATTTAATGGATTCTGCCAACAAAGTGGTATTTCTGAATGGTCTGAGGCCAGGATTTGAAGCTAAAGTATTTGATGAATGTGTATAATACATGCCGTGAGCATTCGGTTAATAACAATACTATTGTTATCATTAGTTATATTAATATTGTCAAAGATGTAATTAAAGTGCCATTTGTTTGAATTGTACTAACAGCTAGCTAATACTGTATGGTGTTATTTCAGACCACTGCTGTTAAAGTGTGATTTGCATGCGATTTGTGTGATATTGCACCTCAATGCATCAGCAATGATACTGAATATGTTCCCTTTAACCCATTTTTTCTCTTTGGTCCTCTCTCACCCACCTGATCCTAATCAAAGTGTCTCTATCTCCTCCCTCCAGCCCACCCTCCAGCCGTAGACGCTTCTGCCTTGACAGATCAGACGAAGAAGAGGAGGAAGAAAAAGAGGAAGGGGGCGCGGGCCGAAGCTCCTACCGCTCGCGCTACAAACTCAGCGCGTACCTGAACGACAGCGATGGCTAGAGCAAGCTGTACGAGACCACCGCGTAAAGCCCCCGCATGCATACACATTCACACGTTTGATCCTTAGCGTCTGCCTCTTCCTCAATCTCAGATCCAGAAGAGCTGGGAGGGATGCATGATGCGTTCTCGGCCGCCCTGCCGCACACTCACCGGAAAAGATCAAGCCCTTATTTCTATAGACTTTTGTTATTATTAGTGTTATTACTGTTTGTTTGTGTGTCAAGCTTAAAAGGATCACAAATTACAGCGCTGTTTTTGTGCTCGTACTTCTGACGATATTCCGCCTCTTTTCTAAAGAAGCAGTGACTCAAAACTGCACTTCTTACTCCGGTCAAGGTCTAGTATTGAATATTGCTTGGGGGATCGTGAGGCAGTCTTTTGCATGGTCAAGGCTGAGTCATAAAAGCCTTTGTGTTTCTTAGTGTAAACTTCTGGGTTTTTTGTTGTATTAGATTAAAAGAAAACCAAGAGAAAAAGAAAATATTGTATTACCAAAAATGCTTTGGGTATGTGAATAGATTAGATTAGTTTTTCCTACTTGAGTTTGCATCAACATAGAGAATGAAGTTAAGAAAGGAGGAGGTGCCCACCCTTCACCTCTCCAAGTGTACACTTTGTTTTAATGTTTATGCAGCGATGAAAACAGTTTTCAGGTCAGTGATTTGCTGAATTCAGCACTGGGATCTCAAAGCCTTTTCTTTATATGCCTTGCATCAGACTGTTTTCAATGAATTGAGTGCTTTCTGCAATGCTCAAAGAAGTCATCTATGACTCTTGTCTAGGGTATGCAGGGCATTGTGGTTATCATCTTGTTCCACTTGTACTGGAAAAACAAACAATCGACGGCTGCTTACGCCGATATGATACAGCCAACAGTGTAAATACGGAGACAGAACCGATACTGTGAAATCCTTGCTTCTTTAAAGCACGTGGTCACATTGGATTCCTCAGTATTTTTGGCCTTACATTATGAGTAGTTGGAGGTGCACTTGCACCGGTATGAACAAGCACCCCGTTGATTTCCATCGTTGCCTCCTTTTGTTGTTTGTTTTGATTGTAGTATTTATGAACTAGCATTGATAGGATGAGCGAATGAGCTGCCGAAACAACCCATCCTCACCAACAGCATAGGGATGAAAGTCTCTCATTGCTTCTCTTTGATTTTTAAAGGGAGACATTGCGCGTTTTTTACGTGGTTTTATAAAACCTCTGCAAGATCAATAACTTTAACCTCTTTTCTATGCAGTCATCATTGATTTTTAAAAGAAATGCGAGTGTGTTTTTGGCTAATTAAAACACATTGCTACAAGATACATAACATTTGCTTGCTGAACACATTAATATAAAGGTATATAAATATCTGTATGATTCATTCTAGCTTTCAAAATAGTTCATGTTTATTTTCTTTATTGAATAAATGACCACTTGATATAAGTAATTTTGCATTACAGCTTAATATATTGTAAATAAATGATGGTGATTGTTTTAGACCTGTTGCATTATGCTTATTTCATAACATGTTTTTTTATTTATTTATAGCACATCCATTTGCAAATCCATCAGCATGCAGTTTTCCCCCTCAATATTAAGGCTGTGATTTTGTGTGCTGTTAGTGGGACCAAAGGGAATTTTAAAAACAACAGGATTTTTCAATCGCTTTCCACTCAAATAGGTAACATCACACCAAATTCACACCGCTGCTGTTGCAGCAATCGCATAAATAACATCCAAAGTGCCACATATTCACCTATAAATGGGTTACTCAGTGTTGGCTCTGCACATTAAAATGGTTTTAAATAAACTATTTTAACACTGAAAACTTTTTATTTATCTCATGAAATATGTATAAACTGTCAGAAAAAACAATGATCCGTAGCCGTCACTGGAGTGCTACCTTTTCAAAAAGTACACCTTTGCACCTAAAGAGCTCATAATGTACATATTGTACCTAATGATACATGTTCAAGGGATAGTTCACCCAAATTACGTACCCTCACGTTATTCTAAACGTAAACACGAGGTTTTTTTTCTGATGAACATATAAGATGATATTTTGATAAATGATGGTAATCAAACAGCTGCTGGTACCCACTGACTTTCATAGTAGGATAAGCAAATACTATGACAGTCAATAGGTAGCATCAACTGTGTTCTTATCATCACTTATAAAAAATATCTTCTTTATCATTTATTACAATACCTCTATATTTTTTTTTTCCTACTATGGAATTAATAAGTACCGGCAGCTTTGTGCTTACCATCATTTATCAAAATGCTTTCATAGTGTTTGTGTTTTACTTTGGAAGTGAAAAGATACCAGCAGCTTTGTGCTTACCATCATTTATCATAATACTTCAATAGTATTTGTTTTTCCTACTATGGAAGTTAATTGGTACAGGCATATTTGTGCTTACCATCATATCAAAATACTTCCATAGTTGGGGAGAGCGGGGCACAACCTAACGCTTTTTGGCTTTGGCCCTATCATTCAAAATATTTAAGTTTAATAAATCATTTTTTATACAATCAACACACACATCCTTGCTACAAATGAAGACTTAAAGTTTGTTTATTGGACCTGCTGTTATTGTACAACAACATTGAAAGTGACAGGAGTGCAAACGTTACAACTTACAGAAGGTGTATGGTAACACCTGCTAGAAATTTTGGTTAAAAGACAAAACATTAAATATAATTTTGTTTATATATTGTCTATATACAGTATCTGTCTTTATTACACGGCTCTCTGGAATGCTTGATTCTGATTGGTCAGTTGAGACATTTGCAGGTTCGTTCTTTTCGAATAATAACCGCTCCAAAATAATAACGCATAGCCGGACTACTTCCACGAGTAAAATCGCTCCGCGCCAATAAAGATCAATAAAGATTACTGTCTGTTTGGCGCCATCTTGTGACAAACACTCGACAACCACGACAAGACACAGAGAGCTTACTGAGACTGAACTTGACAAAATAGAGCATGACAGCTAGGAAGTCAACACACAAAAAATACAGAATGGGCATTAAAACTTCTCAAAGACTGGTTAAAGAGAAAAAAATGGAGACAGACAAGTATGAAGCAGAGGATCTTAATAAGGTATTACGATCATTTTATGCATCTGTGCAAAGTTTCGCGGAAGGATAAAAATCTTAATTTAAAACAAATATGCCAATAAAATGTTTCAAATTCATATTCATGTCCAGTTTTTTTTCTTATGTGGCAAGTAGCCGTGTAATAAGCGGGATAATGTAGAGGCAGCCGGTAGTTATTGGGAAATAAGCCCCTTCAGTGTGATACAAGACCCTCCGCTTCGCGTCGGGTCCTGATCACACTGTCGGGGCTTATTTCCCGATAACTACCAGCTGCCTCTACATTATCCCTTACATAATAGATAGATATCAACACATTCATACATCCATGATCCTTCAACTAACCATCTTTGTATTAGAGCATGCATCAAAAAATATAAATATATATTTTTTACAGGGCCACACAATTAAGACAAAAAATATATAATTGTGAGTTATTTCTCCTGATATTGTATTGACAGTTTTCATTTTGATAACATTGTGTTCATTTCATTGTCATTGTATACCTGAGGATTAATTGTAACACAACTAACCCTGCTGTGTAAAAAATTATTTCAATCCCAGCTTTCAGTTACTGGTAGTTTTCTGACATGATTTAAAATGGTGTTATGTTTTATGTAACAAGACAGTGTTTAAAATAATATAAGGCTGGTTTTGGCTTACACACCCAACTCAGAAATCGAAAAAACACAAGCTTAAGAAATGTACTTTCATGCCTCCAAAACACTCTTTATTCAACATCTTAACAAAAACGCATCAAAACTTTTCACAAATTCACAGGAGATCATCTTCTAACAGTAAGAGAAAAAGACCAAAAGCACAGATTGCTCTCTGCCCTGTAGAAATTGTAAAGTAGTTGTGTTACAATTAACCCCGCGTTAGTTTGTGCCCGTCTTACCCTTTTTTGTTTTTCCTATATGGAAGTTAATATGTACAGGCATCTATGTGCTTATACCATCATTTATTAAAATATCTTCTTTAGAGTTAATCAGATACAAGTCATACAGGTCTAGACCAACATGAGGGTGAGTAAATGATGACCAAATTGTCATTTTTGTGTGAACTACCCTTTGTAAAGGATATACTGCCCCTGTGGCAGCTTGTGACCATTTATTTACCCTCTTTACACTTAGTGTATAAATGGAAGAAAACCTGATTATGTGTGACTACCTCATATTCCTCTAAGATCATTTAAAACATCTTAAAGGAGCCTTGAGTTTTATCATTTAAATAAAAATATGCAATCCAATGGCATAATAGAAAAGCTCGATTTATGTTTAACATTCAGCAAGCTTTTTTCCTGTTGACTGGATGTTCCACTGCACAATAGGAAGCCTTGCTGTAATTCTATAAGCTAACAATAAGAAAGGGCGGCTTACTGGGCACAGCTTGAGCTTGCCATTGGCTTTTATCAGAGCAGTCAATGCCGAGACTTTAATAAGCCGGCAGCATCACTTTTACTGTCTGTTATCTTGTGCCGAACAATATCCTAATAAACCCTCATTTTATCTTAATTATAAATAATTGCTGCCATACCTCACAATTCTGTCACCAAAAATTGGCTTAATGGTTAAGTTATGACCTGTGTCTGCCTTACCTATTTAATAAATAATTATTGCCGTCAATGTACCTTTTAATGGACATCTGCATGCCTTTCAAACATGCAAATGTGTTGAGTCACTTAAACTAAATGTCATGCTGAGATCTATATAATATTATAATGCAATATAATATAATATAAATTCAGAAATGCTGTGTTGCTCAGCTTTTGTGCCTCTTTGCATTCTGTAAGAGAAACACCTGCTGTGCAGATAAATTGAATTTAAAAATGAAATTGCATTTGCTTCGTATTATCTGAACAGTGTCTGTACAGTACAAGTGTTTTTCAAGAGCATTTTCTTTTGAACTTTGCAAAATAATTATGACTTTCATGTAGCCTACAATTAATGCAACACATCATGTAAACCTCAAAGGGACCATACTGTAGGTATTTTTGAAGTTACTTTTAAAGGAACTAACAAATAATAGACATTTGTACAAGTAATGTTGTAGTTCTTACAATAACCTCACCAGAAACTACAGGCTTAGTTGCATTGCACACTAATAAAATGATTTTATAATGACAAACTTACAATTGAAAAGTTATGGTAATCATAGAAATTCTTTGGTCTTTATTTATACCATTCCAGCATTTATGGCTATATTCATGTTGAGAACCAGTTAATTCCTATACACAAGTTTAATCCATACACAAGTTGAGGTAGGTGCAATTTGGTATTTCCAATTTCACCTAACTTGCATGTTTTTGGCCTGTGCACCGGAGTACCTGGCGTAAACCCGCGCTGACACAGTGGGAACATGCAAACTCCACACAGAAAGGCCACCTGCCAGGGGACCTAGCCACTGTGCCACCCTCATTGTTTGGTCTCAATGTGTAGAAGTACCTACTTAAGTGTCTTAAGTTTAGAAATTGTTGTGTAACAATGCTACCAATTACACCTCAGTTTTTTGCTCTTTGTAACCTGAACAAACATCAGCTGTCAGTCTCTTCTCACTCATAACCTACAGGCTTTATGAACATGAACGCTAACTCAAAGAGTAACACACCCTGCAGCCATCCTGGGGCATTTCATCATGGGTGTGTGTTCCAATTATGGCATGCAAGCAGAGCCGAGGATATAATTCACTGTCTGTATCTGTGTGTAATGGTGTGAGCGAGTGTTTCTAGGCCAAGTTTTGCCTAAGACTGAAAAATTTAGTTAATTTCAAAATATCATGAAGTTTAAACAACTCAATTATGCAAGTCAATTCAACCCACTTTTTAAAGTTTTGACTTTTGATAAGATGAAAAAACTTGGAAAAACAAGTTGAAATTGTTTAACTTAAGTTAAAGTAACATAAAAAATAGGGCTGGGTATTGGCAAGGTCCTTACGGTACAGTATGATACATATCACAATACATGGATATGATACAATGTATCACCATAAGATACAATACGTTGCTTGCTGCAATACATTGCAATTCATTGTCTTCTTTTTCATCAAAAATGTAAAAATAAATAAAGCTGAATATTTTTTTTTTACTTTTTTTGCCAAAGTGCTTCCACATGTCCGCTTTAAAAGATGCAGGTGTTTCTAAATTTTCTGCCATTTTCTCACTCCCGTTAACTTCTGAGACATTGACCGAATGGCCGTATATGACAGACAACTGTACAGCGATAACTACAGCAGCGGCAGAGGAGGTCGTTTGACACACACAGAGGGATCAGTTTTTTTATATCGATACCAGAGATTGAAATATCAATACACTATTGTGGAAAATATATGAATATGAAAATATTTGGTTCCAAAACGAGAATTTTTTGTCAAAACATGGGAAAATTTTATATTATCTTATAATGTTTTTATTGTGATACTTAGCTTTATTTTTTTGTTACAAAGGCTTAAATCAAAAACAAATCAACTGCAGTTTGATTGATATTTATTGAATTGCACAATCAAAAAGAGATTTCTGGAAAAAATAATTAATTTAAAAAAATTTGAAATCTTGTTTTGGAACCAACTCTTCATATGTTCATATGATATAATTTTTTACTGTGTATGTGGCTCATTCAGTCAAATTTAAGAGTCTGATCTATTCATTTGTAATGTAGCCCACATGTTGTAGTTCTCCACAGAGTTCACTTTTGGATGGTGATATCTGTTGATTAAGAGTGTCACAAATTCATACACAAAAATCGCTTTAAAAAAAAATAGGTTTTATCATAGTTTTTTCCAACTCCATTGACTTGTATTAGATGTGCTGTGAGGTACGGTATTACTCCACTGCCAGAACGGAAATGGAGTTGTTTGTATTCTTGCAATTGGCAAAGGTGGATTATCGCCACCAACTGGGCTGGAGTGTTTATTATTCAAGCTCTCAACGGAAGAATGTATGGGTGTGGAGAGGCGTTTGGAAAAATAGGTCCACAAGTTTACAACAAATGCTAAAACAGCTGTTGGAAAGCATCTTTTGCAGTGATTTTTGTGTGAGCATATCAGTAAACACCCCTGACCACTCGGTGAGTTTCACGTCTTTGTAAGCGAAAGTTTAATGCATTTTAGGAAGGATTGTTCCAGTGCACCTATGCAGCCATTGTGGGGGCGGGGTGATACCACAGAAGCCGAAAATTCTCCGGCCAGCATCATATGTCCAAATTTCAGTCAAAACCGTTCTAATTCATCATAAACAATCTGAAAACAGGGCTTTAAGTGTAAAATACCGAACTTGTCATTTAAGTTTCAACTTAGAAACAACTTATTTCAGTTGCTTAAGAGTTTTGAAAACAGCATTTAAACATGACTTATTGGGGTATAGTCTCACAATCTTGTCTGACGGTTATAAAAGGGCGTTTTTAAGGTGCATAATACTGACAGGAATGTTCATCTGACAGGAATTTTTTTTTTATCAGGTGCGTGTACCATATTTTTCCACTGGCAGTACGACTAACATGACTCTAGGTTCAAGGTGAGATATTATATTTCATAAAAGTCTAGTCTAGTTTTTTGTGCTTTCAAAAAAAAGTAAAAACCGATAATCGAATCGTGACCTTAGAATCGAAAATGTTATCTAATCGAGGATTTGGAGAATCGTGACACCCCTACTGTTGATCAGAAGCAGTGATGTAATATTCATAGGTGGCCATATCACCATGTTGAACTGAATGCGTTTTTATAGAGGTGGAGGTGATAGACACAGGGTAAGTTTTGCCTCTCCTCAGAGGACATGTGTGACAAGGAAAGGTTAGAAAACCATTTGATACCTTCGGTGCTCCTCTTAACAGTGACACCGAGCTCATTACAATACCAAATGCAGCTGACACTTCTTCTTACCCCTTTCCAAATCCCTGATGACAGCATCCCTCCTGTCTGACTGAATGATGCTTACGGTCATCAGTCACTGCGCTAATGTTGCCCGAATACTGAGGCTATCTGTGGGACTAAAAGGTAGCTCACATCATATTGCACAAAATGTATCGGAGTGATATGCGTGTTATCTGACTCACGCAGGTCAGGGTTTAAAGATTTAAAGACAATTTTAGAGCAAAACAAAAGAATTGGCATACACATCCCAGAAAAGGTTTTAATGAGCTGCACTATTTTTACTACTTCATGAATCTCACCAAAAGATGCCCTGATGGAGTTAAGTCCTTGCAATGACCCATTTTGCAATTTTTTACCATTAAATGATGACTCCAAAGTAAACGTTTTTGCATGGTTATTACATTTGAACAACTAGCAAATTATCTGATTTTAACAAAGACTGCAGCAGTAAATAATGCCCATAATTGCATACACTGTCAGGTACAAAAAAACTGAAAGTACACTAGGACGCTACCCTAAAGGTCTAATATGTACATTTAAGTACAGATATGTACCTTTAGGGTACCAATTTGTGTATTTAAAGTACCAGTAAGTACATTTGAGGTACTAACATGCACCCTAAAGATGTCATTTTTTAAAAGGGTACTGTTCCAGTGACAGCTTTTGTACCTTTTATTTCTGAGTGTGTACAGCCATTGATTTAAAGGAAAACACCACCGTTTTTCAATATTTTACTATGTTCTTACCTCAACTTAGATTAATTAATACATACCTTTCTTTTTTCAATGCGTGCACTTAATCTTTGTACAGTGCGTTGTGAATGTGTTAGCATTTAGCCTAGCCCCATTCATTACTTAGGATCCAAACAGGGATGAATTTAAAAGTCACCAAACACTTCCATGTTTTCATATTTAAAGACTGTTACATGAGTAGTTACACGAGTAAATATGGTGGCACAAAATAAAACGTGATTTTTTTTAAGCAGATAAAAAATAAGAACTATATTATATGTCAGAAAAGGACTTAGTTTGCAGCACTTCGACCTCGGGTGAAGTGATATTGATGGAAGTTTGAGCGAGAGGATGAGTCCTTTATATCTGAACCCACCACGGATGAAACACACCAATATTTAGGCTTAAAACATCCCAGCATAGATTAAACCCAGTGGTTAGGTTTGTCCATATTCGATCGTTTTTAAAGTGTACAGTACTGTGTAACCCTATGCTTTTTAATATTGTTCACCAGTTAAACCTAAAAGACAAACTCTGCCAAAAAAAAAAACATCCCCAAGAGTCTTATATACTGCTCTGGTGTGTCATAACCCTGAGATATTGATCTTTGCACTTCCATGTTCTGTGCTCTCCCTGCTGGAACGAATCCTGGACCTTGACCCTTGACGATGTCCTGCAAAGAGCTCCATCGGGATTTAGGCAGGCAGTCGGAGAGTATGATGAGCCCGGGGAGGAAGCATTTGTTTAAGTCTGAAGCAGTGAGTGTTTTTGGTAGATGGCCACTAATTATTGCCTGTCTCCTGAGTCCTGTGGTATGGTGTGCAGTGTTAGATATACCTTGCGGTTTGACTGGCAGTGGCAAGGGTCAGGGAAGCTTGACCTCCTCTTTATTAAACACTCGTGTGTGAAAATAAAATCACAGAAACCCCCAAACCCATTAAAGCTTATGAGACTCTACTTTAAAGCACCATAGCAGATGCAAGGTCATGGATTTAAAATGAATGGGATGTTTGAGCAGGAAACATCATTTGCTCTGGAATCCACAGTGACTGACGACAAAGAGATCAGATGAAAAATTGTTCTGGGATTTTTGTGTATACTTTGTGTGATATGGATTTTAAAGAGACTGCAGCTACAAAAAGTACAATGGTAATACTATAATACATTTTTTGTGACCCTGTCTGTAAAATCCAGCTATAGTTATATTTTTATACTGTGAATACCCCTTGATATGTTTAAGATTCAACACTGTAGCATGGTACTGTATTATGGTACAGTACCTCTTCGTAAAGGGTTTGATATCTTCACTTGTAATTTAATATGCTTTATTAAAGCAATTAGCCATTTCCCATTAGAAAACTTTGCCTTTATGCCAACATCTAAAATAATTTTTCTCACAAAAGTGTAGGAGTGTTGTTCTCACTTTAATGCAAAAAAGCTGCTCATTAGCTCTGTGCACAGAAGTGTAATGTAGCATTATTCATTAACATCAATATATTCGACTCTGCCGACTCACAAAAATGTGCACAAAATGTAACACAATGCTTCCTTCAAAGAAATGTAAAATGCGCCATGTTGTTCAGATGATGAAATATTTGCATGATGTCATCAAGCTAAAGAAGAACCAGATTTTGAGTCCAGTCTGTATTTACACGCGTCCAATCTGCCCAAATCTTTACATCTGGTAAACATCACCTGTAACCATAGCAACCAGGCCTTTCTCCGTCTCCACTATCTGTCGAGAGCTTCTTTTCTGTGCGGCTGTCAACTCAAAATTGACATCGTCAGGAAGGCCAATTCTGAAAATAGGAAGGGTTCATATTTGAGAAAAACAAAGAAAAAGATAAAAAGAGAGCAGCGGTAGAAAGATGCTCCTGGAAGTTCTTCCTCAGCAGATATCGGCCTCTTATGTCAGATGTTAGATGTCTGCTAGGAAATTTGAACCGACGGTAATAAACATGCATACTCTGTCTTTTCGGAACCATTCCTTCCATTCTTATTTATTAATAGTCATGGTTGGTTTAATAAATACACCACGGCAGATAAAAATACATAGCGCAATGCCACATTCAGCACGTCAGTGGTCACCTATAACTGCCAGTGTGTGGTAGCTGCGCAGTGATTCATAAAATAAACAGAAATACAGGGAAAAAACAGGTGGGTGTATATATAAACAAACTTTTTCTCTCAAAGCAAATCATTTTATTTGAATCATAAAATCTTAAAGTCAATTTCTCTGAATGATTAAAAAAAATTATTGTCAATGAGTGCTATAAATGTAAAATTACAGATTTTTTTTATTTTTTTATTAATTTCTGTAATTTATTGTGCCTGTTATTTTAAATTTTTTTTACAGATTTTTTTTTGTGTACCTTATAACATCAGATCAATATTGGGTATTTCATTAAAATAAAAACAAAATAAATAATTAGATTTTTATGAAGTCAAATTCCCCCCAAATGCATTGCAAGAACTTCTTTGCAGGGTCTATATGGTTCGAATCCCTCTCTTCCTACCATCAAAATGCTTCATATGATCCTTTATAAGAACTATTTTTGACGTTTGCAGGAAAAGCTGCAGTAAAAAGCCACAGAAATGACCCTTAGCTCTGCGATCCAAAGAGTCCAGATCATAATGCAGCATTTATTAGATCTCTCTGCAATGAATCATCCGTCTGCTTCTCACAATAGCTCCTAATGCTTTTGGTTAAAAAGCTCTCATCACATCAGGTTTCCTCTCCAGCCTCTCATCAAGAAAGGTAAATATTAGCTTCTACATGTTTGATGGCATTTTAATACGGCCATCAATACACTTATACCATCTATGCACATTTACCTCTAGCCGGCAGGATGAATGGGCTGCTGGTAAGCTCTTGTCACATTGTATAATTTCCTCATTCCCTCTAACGGCGCTGGTGGACGTCGATTGTAAAAGGCCGAGCGATTAGTGATTAACATGTTTACTAGGGAATATGGGTCCAAGCAGCAAGGTAACAAATGAAGTTGACTTCTCAAGACAAATAACACTACGGTTGCTGTCTTATACAAACAATATGCTTCATTTTCCATCTATACCCCACTCTCCAGAGCACAGAGGAGTGATGCATAAAATCACCAAAACTGACAAGTGTGCACTTTAATTTTAATACTGTTGGCCACAGATGAATGCCTTTAAAATCAGACAATATTAGACGATGCTGCTACAAAGTCATTGCCGGAGCCTAATGGCTCCCTTGTCAGTTTAGCAGAAGTTAAAACATGGCAGTATCTGTGCTGGAGTTACTCTTGTGATCAGCATTAGATGTTATTGATTTGTCATTCTTCTCCTAACCTCTCTAAAGCATTTGGCACTCAGCGTCTAGAACATTTGATAAATGAGAACTCCTTGTGTGCAGGCTTTTGATACAAGACTTTAATGGTGAGGACAGCTTTTTAAAACAATCAAATAGTTAATTTTTAATTATTGTAATAGAAATGCTTTAGTGACAGTTTGTAAAACTTTTTTGGCTGCAGGATATTCATAAATTAACCAAGTAGCTGTTTAATTATAAAAAAAACTTCAATGCAGACCAATTTTCAATAATCAGGATTGTTAAACATTTAAAAATAAAGCGAGAAAGAAAAGAAGTTTACACAATCATCCTATATTGGAATAAACAACCCAAGGCATTATTTTTCACTTTAACTAACGTTCAAAGGCAATCTGACATTTTCCTCCCACATTGCAATTTCCCCAGTTTTGTAAGGCTTATTCTTTGCTACAAAAATCATTTTCTTGGAATGATTGGTTTTCTCTTTGTCAGTGCCTCAGAGGGTCTAAGAAATTTGGCCCCACTTCCAGTTTCTTACTGTGACCAATGCAATATTTATTCTTGCATTTGGATGCAAAGCTCACATTAATATTAGTTAAACCACTGCTTTCCCCAAACCACGTGACAACTAGACAAAATGTACCATGAAGATCTGTTTAATGACAATCAAACATCCCACCCCGCAAAAACTCATTTTAGGAAAGTAGCTCACTGACCCCCCCCCCTCCAAAAACAATAAAAGTACATTTTTTTATAATTTATAAATTGTTATATTATGACTTTAATAGGATTGTTTTTTTTAACTAGTCAGCTTTGCTAGTGAAACAAATGCCACCTAAAATTTGTTTTGACCCTTGTTAAGCAGGGATACATTTTAATGTACTTACAATGTATTTTATGTAGTATATTACTGGTTTAATTTTTTTTTTGATACTGTCATTTAAACCAGGGGCTTTCAATCTGGGAAAACCCAGAAGGTCCCCAGAAAATTTCATAGAAATAGGGACAATGTAATTACATTGAAAGTGTGGCCAGTTATTTAGGTTTGGAAAAATGTGTTAATGTTTCAATTAGGGCTGTCAAAAGATTAATCGCGATTAATCACAAACAAAATAAAGATTTGCGTTTGCATAATATATGTATGTGTTGTGTTTACTATGTATGTGTACAAACATAAATATATGATTTAAAAAAATTATTTAGGTATATTTTTTATTTATAATATACAATATTATATATATAATTATTTTGTATGTGATTAATCGTGATTAATCTTTTGACAGCCCTAATATATATATATATATATATATATATATATATATATATATATATATATATATATATATATATATATAGCTATATACACATACACATATATACACATTGCAATGTGGGAGGTATATTTTTTATTTATAATATACAATATTATATATATAATTATTTTGTATGTGATTAATCGCGATTAATCTTTTGACAGCCCTAATATATATATACACACACACACACGCACACGCACGCACGCACGCACGCACGCACACACACACACACACACGTATATATAAAATAATTACACACAGTGCACATAAAGTATGCAAAAAACCTTTTATTTTATAGGTGATTAATCACAATTAATCTTTTTACAGCTCTGAAAAATACATTATTATATATAAATGTATATATATATATTTTAGAAAGGGGGTCCCAAGCAAAAGGTTCGTCATATTTGGGGATCTCTGCCATCATAAAGTTTAAAAAAAACCTGATTTACATTACAGTGTACATGAACTACAGTGGTATACTAAATTGAAGAGAGTAAAAGGTTGATTATAAGCCCAATCAGGATAAGTTTGTTTAGTGTTGCTTGCTATGTCAGTCTCTTTAGATTTTGTAAAAAAATTAAACCTGACCTTTCTAACTCGCACGTTCTCAATTAATTGCTTGTAAATCATTGTCGGGCATCAGGGAGCTGCTATCAACATCCGAGAGATTCCCGGAACGTCCGGCAGAGGTGGATTGTCTGAGGTCCCCGACTTAAAGAGATGATCTGGCATTGGACTGGAAACGATGGATGCTGAATGGTGAGAGGTCATGAGAGGGAATCTGTCCCATGGCCAACTGAGAGAGCACTTTACCCACTACAGGGCTGAACTTGAAACCATGACCTGTTGAGAAAGAAAAAACAGAGAGGTAAAAAGTTTACATTCATTTAATACACCGGGGTGAGTGAACTGCATCCCAATGACCCTCTACAGACAGCCATTAGCAGAGAGCATAGAGACTGAAAAATTCATGCTGGCACAATCACACCTGCCGTCACAGGACATTTATTTATTATTCAGGTCAAATGTTGAATTAAGAAAATGAGTTTCCTCATTGAAGAGGTTAGGTTAGGTTATCAAAATGAGGTTCTGTGTGTCAATGAGTGTGTTAAAGAGACAATTCTCCCAAAAAATGAAATTTTGATGTTGTTCCAAACCTGTATGACTTTCTATATTCTGTTGAACACCAAAGCAAATGATGACCCTGCCTGTGAAAACCCATCTAGTGTCATATTTTGTGATTTACTGTTTTCTACATAAAATCATCAGACAATACATAATGTAAAGAACATTCTGTGAAAATATAACCTTGATATCTTTATGTCAAAGATGTACATGTAAAGTGCAAGTCTCTTTTCAATTTCACTGCATGGAAATGATAAGAGCAGCAACAATATTTCTCTCCTTGTGTCAAACAGGACGGTGAGAAATACAACAGAATTTTCAAGGGTGAGCTTTCTCTTTAAGAGCGAACTGGGTAGGGTGTTTAAAATGCACTACATTCTCCGACACCCTCAGCTCTTTGCTTTATTGCATTGGGTGGTCGTTTGAAGTCTCGAAGGCCCTGACTATGAGCGGATATGGCTTTGAGCGTCAGACGTGTGCGTGGAGGGTCTTCTGTTCTGCCTTAAACCCCCTGATGTGCCCGGGTATCCATGGCAACCGCAGGGCCTTGTGCTCCGAGCTTGGCTTGAGACAGATCCTGAATAGAAGAGGGGCAACTTTCCATCAGCGTATTTGCCCCTGAAATGGATCCAATTTGCACTCCCTTAGTTTCTCCAAAGCCACCAATACAACAGCTGCACGGAGGGCAGGATAGCTGCGGGGAAGCGAACGGCTATCATTACAGCAGACAATAAAGGAAAAAAGGCAGGGAGAGGTTAATAGTGAGCATTCCTCTGCTCCTATCGGAGTTGTAATGTATTATTAAGGTAGAAGAATATGTGTCATAAATCATTAGCGCGCCATGTGTCAGAGTATCAGGACGGCACACAATGCTTTCTATGACATCTCCAGAGCAGCTTCTTAAATCAGGAACAATACATCACATGATGAATAGCCATGCGGTGATGCCGCTAAACCGCTCTGCCGGCTGTATTGTACCGTATATCTCCTCCTAACCCATTCCCGCAAAACCAGGTCTTCGTATCCTGGGTCGCCAGGCAGAAGTGATTAACAGAGGAATTTAATTAGCCCTATAATTAGCCTAAGGAGAAGGTGATGGGAGCAGATGGAACAAATGCCAGGTGAGTCCTCTTGCCCCTGAGAGGCGGGCATGAGACGACACAGGAGCACACAGGAACCCGGGGAGCCGACTTTAATTAGAGGATAAAAGGCGCTTGCACTGTGGGCTTTACTCTCCGTTCTTCACCAGGACCCAGCTTCATTCCCTCATTAACAAGTTAAGACTCTCTATGAGCTGGTGTGTGTGTGTGTGTGTGTGTTTTAGAGGCGTTGGGAAAGATGGGAGTATGTATAGACTTAATTAGTGTTCACACTGACCTGAAAATCCAGCACCGATGATGATGTTGCTGTAGGTCGGGTGGCAATCAAGAATGAAGTGATGGTCTGGTGTGACCTGCGAACAGTGATGATTTGAAGCGAAGGAATGTTAAACATGAGGATTGTAATTATTTCTGCAAATATTTGACATTTTCATATCCTGAATATACATGAATTTTGTGCAGTGTTTGAACTGAACAAAAATATTAAAAAGCACTCTTAAAAATTAATAAGATATCGAAGCAATAAGCTGAGGCATGCTTGAAATTTCCTAGTAAGTTCTGTTAAAGTCCCTGTAAAGCCAATCTTTCTAAACACATTATAAATGTTAGAAATCTATTTCTGAAACACATTACAAATACTGTAAACATTGTAGAACTGAATTGCAGAGTTAAGCCCGATTTATAGTTGTGCGTAAGTTCTACGCCCTCTGTAGCCTGTGCGTAGCCTGACTTGCACCTTTCAAAAATTTTAACAGCGCGTCAGTTCTACGCAGACAACAAACGCTGTGATTGGTCCACCAGAACCCCTCCCGTCAGGTAAAAAAAACTGCCTCATAGCTATTTCCATTTGCAATGGTGAAAACAAAGAATGGTCAAGTTGAGGAGTGATTTAACTTAAACTGCAACAAAAGTCACAGTTTATTTACTGCCATCATTGCTGGTCTTCTCAAATCATACACAAGAAGTTGTTGTTTCGTCTTCGTTTGTGGGTTAACTTGCTAAGCTTCTTCTTCTTTGACGGTCGCACTGCTACTGTGGTTACACACGTGGATACTGCCTACAGTACCAGCTGTCTGCGCGCGTGTTTGCACGTCAACGCAGACAATGACACAAAAGTATAAATGAAAACCGACGCGGAACCTATACCGTCGGACCTATGCACAACTATAACTAGCCCTTTAGGTCGGTTAACAGTGTTTCACAATTTGAGAGTTTAGGATTATCTGGGCTAGGGTTAAAACAGTAGCTCAATGACGCACTTGAACCAGTCGAGAAGCATCCATTCAAGTTGTACTGTATCTGTATTTGAAAGTTAAGGGGACACTTCTGTCCGCCTACAGTTAAAGATTTAATTTTTACCTTTTTGGAATCCATTCAGCTGATCTCCAGGTCTGGCGGTACCACTTTTAGCATAGCTTAGCATAATTCATTGAATCTGATTAGACCATTAGCATCGTGCTCAAAAATAACCAAAGAGTTTTGATGTTTTTCCTATTTGAAACTTGACTCTTCTGTAGTTACATTGTGTACTAAGACTGACGGAAAATTAAAAGTTGTGATTTTCTAGGCAGATATGGCTAAGAACTAAAGTCTCATTCTGCCGTAATAATCAAGGACTTTGCTGCCGTAACATGACTGCAGGAAGAGCAACGATATTACGCAATGCCCGAAAATAGTCCCCTTAGTAACTTTCAATGGCAGGGGACTATTTTCAGACACTACATGATATCATTGCACCGCCTGCAGCCATGTTACAGCAGCAAAGTCCTTGATTGATTAGCGTGATGCTTATGGTCTAATCAGATTCAATGGATTGTGCTAAGCTATGCTAAAAGTGGTATTGCCAGAACCGAAGATCAGCTGAATGGATTCCAAAACTGTAAAAATCAAATATTTGACTCTAGGGGAGCTGGAAAATGAGTATATTTTCCAAAAAGTGGAGTGTCCCTTTAAAAAAGATGGCAGCTTTCCCGCAAGTGAGCGTGGTTTCAGCGCTGACAGTGGACACGTCCCCACCCCTTGAAAGTGCAGAATGCTGCCTATTTTTCCAAGATTTTGATAACTTATTTTCTTTACTTGGGTGGTTAATAACACATTTTCTGTAGGTGTGACCAACTCAGAACACATTTAATATCTGCTTTTACAGGGACTCGACTGACAAAAAAGTGATTTAGGGATTTATTTCAACATTTTATAGAGGTTAAACAAACTGTTGTGCTTCTCGAAATGCCTTTTACTGTTCCTAACAAAAATGGTACTGCATACTTCTCCAAAAAGAAACCTATTCAAGCAAAATGACTCTTTTTAAGACCGCTGGGAAGCATTTAAAGCCCTGTGTACATTGCTTGGGTCTTTTCTTGGTGTGAAGGATGAAATAATCAATACTGTGGACGGCTGACTGAGATATCGTTCTGTAGAGGCTATCGAAAAAGACAGCTTTATGCAGCATGCTACTACAGTAGGTGCGTGTCATATGGTGTTCTCCAGAATTTTGGGCTTCTGACAGGACAGTGGAGGGTTTAGTCAAGGACTCAAGGACTGTTTATAAAGGATTTAGGTTGCATTGCTCCATAACTGCAGTTTTTATGCATTGCTTTTATGCATTTGCTTGCATTTGAAAGCTGTGTTTGTATTTTTTCTTAAATTCTGCCATCTGTATGAGAGACTTTCATTCACCACTGGCTATTTGTGTTAAGCAAAACAAAAAGATTTCCTCAAGTTTTGGGCAACTTGAGGATCATGAGTAAATGATGACAGTGTGTTCACATTAGTGCATCTTTAATTATTTGTACACTATCCCTGTGGAGTCATTTTTACCTCATAAATTGAAGATTCAAGATTTCGCATTTAAATGACACGTGAATACAGAATCTATCTGAACTCAATCATGTCCCCCAATCCTCAAGTGAGAAAGAGTCAAAAGGAAAGTTTCAGGACACAGTGGTAGATCTTAACTAGTGACAGCACCTGAGGATGAGCAATGAACTGACTCACTGTGTACATGCAGCTCTCCACTACAGCAGGCACCGGCACCAGCCCAGGGAGACAGCGGGTGATGTATCGCGTAAGTATATCGATGTCCCCTCTATCCTTCTGTTTATCTCTCTCATCCGGTTCGGTCTCGCTGCCCATGTGGTAACACACCTGCTCAGACACATGCACGCACCCTATGATTTATTAAAAAAATCTGACCCATGATACATCACAGATCTGTGAGCCATCGCTCTGTATGCTTGGGGAAACAGCAGATATACGTTCTGAAGCTGGGCTCCTGCGACTGAAGCAGATATAATGCATCTAACATGACACAGCCATCTGTGCTCGCCCATTCAGACTATGCTAAGTGTGATGAGACTGAAGATCCCTGCTGGGCCTTGCCACGTTCTCAAACCGAGCCATTAGTACTGAGAGAATACAGACCAGATGAAAGTGCTACTCTGTAAAAGCATCTAGAATTATGCATTGTGTTTACATCTAACGAATTATATAACAAAGAAGTATGTATGTATGTGATGGTCTGCTTTATCTAGAATAAACTATATCTATTGTTACCATGAAAAAATATCCTTAGTGGTGGACTAAAAAGTCCCAGATTAAAATGCATGTTTTAGTTGCCTTTATTTAAAGACACCATGCACTGATATATCTTAACATATATTAATGCCAATGTTTTGTCTCAAGTTGCACACCATTATTGCTTTTTGTAAGGTTTGTTTGTAAAAACGACTTTAATGTCCAAATAATATATATGTCCTAGTCCTGGATTAATCTAAACCTTGCCCCATAGTGTTGTTGTGACACTAAATAAAAAAGAATATGCCTCAATTGTTTTCTATGTTTGACCTTTTTCTGAAGATGATAAAATGATCCAGAGATTATGCAAGATTCACATCGCCCTCATGAGCACCATGGATTAATACGCCCTAACTGCTATACAGTACCAAAGCTTCAACCAAACTTTCATTTTTATTAACAATCCTCCCGTCACTCACCTTCATTAGTCCTGGATACTCATTGGATGGGAGGCCGTAAATGTCATATTCCCCCTCCTTTGGCTCCATTTGAATAAAACAGGGAAACTGATGGTCGACACTGTAAGTGCCTGGGATCTTCTCTTCCCAGTAGCATACATTAATCTTTACAACCTGCCCATAAAGTAACAATGATACACAAATTTTCACAAAGATCAGGCTTCACATCGGTTCCACCTGGAAGTTTTCTAAATGATAGTTAAACAGCAGCATGGCAGAACTAGATTATTACATTTTAACATATACATTAATACAACTCACAAAGTAAATTTAATAAAGAGGAAGAAATTGCTAGTTCTAACTTTAAGGAACTGCTCAGCCTGCCGTCTCATTCAGAAACCATAAAAATTCAACAGTGCACAAATTTATTGCTCATATAGTGTGGTGGTCACCCAAGCGTAGACTTTCAAGCCTATGCAATCCAGAAAGATGCAATTCCAATTCTGGATCCAATTTTAACTTTAACTAACCCAGAATACTTTTCCATCACTTCTCTTGTGGTGTATCACACATATAAGCCATCTGTGGTCTGGAGACCAGGAGCTGTTTATAGGCTTGGGAGGTGAATATTTGGTTTGTTTACATTCACCAATGACTCGCTTTTTATTCTGCCAAGGTCTATAATCCAATCAATCTATGTTGCTTTGTTTCACAAACTATAACCCACAGATGATATTCTGTACTATATTCCAATGTTTCTACTTTTCAGAATCTTCTTTTCAACCATAGACATTTCACTCTATTCATAATTCATTCATGAAAGAAATCAGAAGAAAGAAACATAATAAATGTGACTTTTCTACATAAAATCTTTCTACATAACATAAACATCCTAAATAAAGAACATTCTGTGACTGAAAATATAACCTTGATATCTTTGAATGAGTAAGGCCATGTTAAAGATTCAAATCAATGTGAAATCAATGTGTAAATGTGATGCTCCTATTCTCTTTAGCCTGAAATTTACAGACAGTGTCACAAATTTGTTGAATAATGAAAGCATGTGGTCCATTACCTTCAGTGGAAGCTGTAGTCCAGCACAGGTCATTAGTTTGTTGGCCCAGGGACCCGCTGTGATCACCAGGCTCCTCCCTTTATACAGTCCAGACCCTGTTGTCACAGTGACCACATCACCAGGCTTAATATCAATCACTTTCTCCCCATCCTTAATCACACCCCCATTAGTCTGATAAAGCCCCTAAAACAATGAGAAGAGAAATACAATGCCATAAAAGCATAACACTGGACATTCTAATCAGAACAGTAAGAAAAATGTTTTAACAGGGCTGGGTTTGACTTCGATCAGTTTAAACTGGAAAAAAATGTTTGGGAAAAGTTGTTCAGATTCATGCAACACAGATAATGAAAGAGTTTTCTTTAGTGAGAGCCAACAGGGAGCGTATGACTGTACACTGTATCTGCTGTAGACAGAGCATGTTAAGTCCAAAAGGGACACTGTGGACAAAAGTGCACGGTCATATTCCCTAGGTAGGATGTAAGGGGGATTTAACAAGCTAGTCTGTGGACTGCAGCCGTGTTTTAACTTGAAGTGCTTTTAATAAAAGTGAGGTTAAGGCAACAATAAAGTACAGTTACACGAAAAACAAACCTTTGTGACATTGAGTTTCAAAGAAAATGGCAAGGTAAGAGATTGTAAACTATGTTCATTTTCTAAATATGTTTTTTCAGCAATAAAATGGATAATTGAATAATTATACTTGATTGAGGAGGACTAGAAAAAAGCAGTATTTTGTGTTTTCTTATTTCTTTGTTAAAATGTATTTACATTGCTTTATTTAATTTCTCTGTCTCACAGGTGGGACGTTTGGCATTACATATTTAAAACGATAATTGTCAAGCACTAATCTTGACAAACTACACATCGCTGAAAAGCTTTCAGATTGAGGTTTTCATATTTCATCACCATTTTGCAAAATGATATATGATGATAATGATATAGTACAAGTAGTTTTCTAAAATGTCACTGGCCAACAGGTGGGCCCAAGGTGGTTTTCATATTAGATATCCTATAAACCTGAAATAATCTTGACAAACTATATATTGTTGGAAAGCTCTAATAATGTAGTTTTTATATTTCAAGGTCATTAGATAATATAAATTTAGTAGTGACAGTCATTTTGTTAAATGTCACTCACCTTGTAGGAATACATATTAATTATATATATATATATATATATATATATATATATATATATATATATTCATAATTCTTATATCCTATAAAAAAATCTTTACAAATCTTGACAAACTATACATTACTGGAAAGCTCTAAGAATGTAGTTTTCATATTTCAAAACCTTTTTTTTTTATAATGATGCAGTGACAGCAATTTATTCATTGTTGATTTGTTGGCCTTTGTTGGTAAAACCACTTAAAGTGTGACAAAAACCTTATTGCTTATGATTTTAAATTGTAATTTGGATCAGAACTAGTAGAGACTGATGGCCTTATTTTTTTATTTTGGGAGTAAAACATTTTCATTTTTATGTTTTTTTTTTAAATATAAAATATATAGTTAATTGCATTATTTCTATTTTTAAAAATAAACTTAAACTGCTATAACAAATTTTCATTAAGTATTCACAACTCCAGACAATTCAGTGAATAACTCTAAAGTGTCTTCTTTAAAAAGAGACCAAGATTTTGCTTAAATTAATTGAGTTAAATAAATTTGAAGGTGCACATAACCTTTTCACCCCCCACTCAAAAAGTGGGGGTGACAGATAAAGGGTTAAAGGTATAATGTGTTTTTAGCTGCATCTAGTGGTGAGATTGCAAATTGCAACCTACCTCAATTTCGAAACGCAATGAAGCTACATTAGCTGCCACAGGACAAACATGTTGTCGTCTGAGACAACGTAGTGATGAAACGCGCTCTGTAGAACAGTTTGTCCGTTTAGGGCTATTGTAGAAACATGACAGCGACTTCCATGTAAGGAGACCCGCGGTGTATGTAGATAAAAGTGACTCTTTCTAAGGTAATAAAAACAATACAGTTCATTATGTAAGGTCTTTATACAGCACTGATAATATAGTTATGTAGATTATGTTGCGTTTCTTTCAAGAGATCCTTCTCAAAGTTACACATTGCACATTTAAGCTATGCATTTTTTTTGTTGGTGTGTTATCTGGGAATCGAACTTATGACCTTTTGGCTAATAATGCAATACTGTACCAACTGAGCTTCAGCAATACTATATAAACTATATATAAAAACAATACTGTATACTAAACTGCCATTATTTGATGCATTAACGCAATTTGCACTAAAATAGAGCATTGGGGTGGGTCATATTGAGTGGCTCCTCCCTGTTTTAAAATAGCATTTCGTTTACCTTACAGCCTTGAATCTGATGAGAAGCTGAAATGCAAAATGATGTCATAAAAATCATAAAAAATCTGTATTGGTGGAAGTAAGAGACTTTTAGTTTTGAATGCTTCTAAATGTGAATTTCGTCAATTTTTTAGAGCATACTTGTTTATAAATATCCTTAATACTCATATTCCAAATTTTTTGAATACAAATATTAGCTAAAAGCCCACCTGTACAGCTCTGAGCGATCTATCAGCATACAGGACTCCAGCAGTGGTGTCCACAAGAGCCCCGTTCCCATCAGTCAGATTTACATTAGGAATGTGCTGGTTGAACTCTTTCTTCTCCAAAAACTCCACTGGAATTTTATTTTTTTCCATTGTGGCCTTCAGTTGTGAGAAACCCTTTCTGTTCTCTGGACCCATAACCAGCAGCCCTGTGCGTCTGCAGGAAAATCTTTTTAAGATGGGTTGTGTTTAACTTTAATTTATAACACTGAGAATTGTGCCCTAATTTAGGTACAAGTGCTGTGCACGAGCATTAAGGCTTTGTATGTGTAAATCGTGTGAAGTGCCACCTGTGCAGCGGTAGCTGCTTGCGATGCAGGTGTCTTAATGTGAGGAGTTATGGCACCGTAGATGAGAGGTCGGGAACACAGACCTTAAATCAACAGTGTGTGTGTTATACTGTAGATTGTTGTGCTGCTTTAGGATACTTCGTTCCAAGGCCCACTCCATCTGCCAGCCAAAATGATGCATGGACAGCACCAGTTCACAGGTCCAAATCATTTATCAGAGACTTTGGATGTGTGTGTGTGTGTGTGTGTGTGTGTGTGTGTGTGTGTGTGTGTGTGTGTGTGTTTGTCTGGTACAATAATAAAAGAACTCTATGTTGCTATGTCGCCATGTCACCGCCCTTGTTCCTAATAGGAAAAAAGGCAGGTCACATGACGGCAGGACCTGTCCTGGTGCTTATTAAGGACAATCTTAAGACAGGAGAGAGAGAGAATTAAAGCATCATTCTTCAAGACCTTCCACACATTTTTCATTCGACTCAGGGGCACAGGTGGCCTCTCATCAGGATCCATCCATCATAGGGCTGAGATGGATAAAGGCGAGAAAAAGGAAGATGACTGTGTGATTCTGCATCAAGGCTGAGTGGGCTCGACCCACTTGTGATCCATTACAACCTCTCAGAGACTGTAAAAACAAGGGCTCCTCACAGTCTGTGGATGATTCTTGGAAACCAGAATGCTCCTTAAAAGTTTTAAGGAAGGATATAACAAGTGCTGCTATGGTGTCTGCATGCAAAGAAAATCTTTCTTGCAATACAAAAGAACTTTTTACTATTTTTCTCACACACCTGTATAGTTGCACACCTGCTTCCCTCTCAAGCTGGGCCCACAGCTCATAGCTTTCTTGCATCATCTGTGTATAGAAGTCTTCCTCATACGCTTTCCTTATGATCCTGGTCTGGCCATGAGAGCTCCCTCTGGAGTGGGGCAGTAAAAACTGGGGAGGGGTGAAAACAGTGTTAACATGGGTGTTGCTCTTTTATGCAGGATTTTAGAGTAAATTTCAGTCAATAAACAACAACTTCACCATTCATTCATTTTCATTACATGATAAAGTGTCAAGGACATCACCAAAATTACCTTCATGTTCCACTAAAAAAAGAAAGGTGTAACAACATGTTCGACTATACAGTATGACAGAACTTGGTTTTTTTTTGTGAACTGTTCCTTTAAGAGAAGTCACTGTTTCTTTAAGAGAATAATTTGCTAAAGTTATGCTACCGACCTGCTCAAGAAGTAATGTTTTCTGTTTGTTTTTAGCCAGATGATAGGCTGTACACGAACCCTGGATCCCTGCTCCAATGACTATGCAGTCGTACACTTCCGTTGACATTTTCCAGTTTTAATTTTCTCTCATTACATTCCTCTGAACCCCTCTGCAGTGATGAAGTTGTAGTGACCTACTTTCCGTCTAAGTTGAAAGTTCTCCGGTTACAGTTATGTAATCTGGATCAGTTATATCGTGCGACCGCCTTCTGAGCAAAGATTCAAGGTTAACCCGCCCACTCAAAATACTAAATATCTGATATTTATGGGTACATTTTATCGAAAAATACAACGCGTAATTAAGTAAAGTTATAGCATGATGGGTTGGAGTGAAGAAACAATTATTAAATCGCGTCTCTAAAGAAAATTATGTAGCAGGCGAATTGTGTTAGGTAGTTATGCTACAGAAATATTGTTATTCAGATTTTATAATTTTTATACACAAAATTTAAGTTTTCATGATACCAAATAGGAAGTGTGAACTGTAAATGGTGTGGAGTATATTTTTGTTAGGGTTTTGATTGAATAACTTGGCGATTAGGAGTAATGAACAAAACGTATCAAGTTTATGTTTATAATCTTGTTCAACTTTATACGGCGCCGCAAGGACTGACAAGCGGATGACATCAAAGCACCGCGAGAGCGATTCGAAATTAGTTTTCTCGATGATTTCTCGAATCGCTCTCGCGGTACCTTGACATCATCTGCCCATCGGTTGATCCTGCGCAGCATAACGTCGATCACACATCTGTCTGTGTGGCATTCCCTTCACGACGTGCCCTTCAGGGGTGCAAAAATGACATCGTCAAGACTTACAAGAGATATCAACCTTCGGTATTCTTCTACCATGGAATAAACTTACGGTCAACTTGGCTAGCCTCAGCCAATTAATAATGATCAGTGACATTGCGGCGATGTTGCGACAGTCAGGGACAGTTTACGTTTTGTTTCTTGCAAGAATTTAAGGTTATGTTTTAATCGGGTTATTTAAAACGCTTCTGTTCTCCTCTGTGTATTGCAGTTACGTGTTTTGCATGCTAAGCTTGCAAGCTTCCCTAAAGGGGCCTTGGTTTTACGCATGCAGTTGGACTGTGTGATTGAAAGCGTACTCACACAACCTGAAGCTACTGGAGTTATTGGTTAATATATTATACTGCACCACTTCTCAATATTGTTCAAGTTGCTTTGTTGCTCAACCTGCTACTCTTATTTAATCAGTCATCATCTCTGTCACACCTTAACCTTTGACCCAGATAACATAAATTGTGACAGAAATATTTAGACAGAAAGTTGTTTGTCTGGCATTGATGAACCATGAAATTAATAGCCTTCAATACAAAAGGTAAGGAAAGATATTTAAATATATCAATTAATATTAAAAAGATATAAATATATAAAAAAATCTGGCTTGTTTACAGTTTTTATGAAAAAATGTTTTATGTTGTGCAACTTAATTGCTGAAATGTTTGTGTGAAAAGTAAAAAAAAATGTTGATGTAACTTATGTAATATTATCACTTTTAAATATTTAGCTTGTTTGTTGTTATACAGTTTTTTAACATAAAAAAAATGTTTATCGGTTTAACTACTCAACTTTCTTAGGCTATACACAAAGATGTCACTGGGGCAGTAGCCTACCTAATGCCATTAGTAGGTACAGATATGTATACATTTAGTACCAGTACTGTATGTACCTTTGAGGTACCAATATGCACCTCTTAGGTTCTAATATGAACTCAGCATTGGTTGTCTCCATGTACAGTACTCTGGTTTCCTCCCCAAAACATGCAGGTTAGGTGACTGGAGAAACGTGTGTATACAGTACACTCTAAAAAAACAAACGGTGCTATATAGCACCAAAACTGTTGCTTTGGATCGTAATCATAGAAGAACCGTTTTTAGTGCCATATAGCACCGGTGAAGCACCAGTGAAGCACCTGTGTAGAACCATATAGGGGCCATATAGCACCACTATAGCACCACATATGGTTCTACAAAGCACTATTATGGTTCTACACAGGTGCTTCACTGGTGCTTCACCGGTGCTATATGGCACTAAAAACGGTTCTTCTATGATTACGATCCAAAGCAACAGTTTTGGTGCTATATAGCACCGTTTGTTTTTTTAGAGTGTAGATCAACTTTTGTGGATTTACTTGTGTATAGATTAACCGATTCTTCTCACCATGTATAAAGCCATATATGCTGAAATAGTGTTAAGAATAAAAAAAATGACTGAATGAATAAATAAATAATAAATATGTAGTCTTTTGGTGCAAAGGTGTACTATTTGTAAGGGTACCGCCCCAGTGACAGCTATTGACTTTTTTGACCATTTCTTCTGACGGTGTATTTACTGAAAATTTTATGATTAATGAGTGTTTGCCCCCCAACCAGGTATTAATGGAGAGAGATCTGGCAGATGGTAACAGAGAAAGAGTGACAGATGACATTGAGATAAGTAAGGTAGGAGTTGGTACTATATGTTAAAGGGATAACTTGTCTAAAAGTGGTGCAGTTGTCTCTTTTAGGCAGTTATTTGACAAATGCTTTCTCACAAAGTGACTTGCATTGTTCTTTTCACAGAGACAGCCTCTCTTGGTAATTTGTGTTTTATATGCCGCTTATTCTTTACAGGCATTAAAACTTCAACCTTCAAGTTAACCACCCTGATCCTACACCACTACTTCACATCACCCATGCTTTTGCAAGAATGACTAAACGTCCCTCATGTAATGAGGTAATTTACTACATTTAAAAGTTTTGGCATTCACCATTCAAATTAAAACATATGTTAGAAAAAGCCCTATAGCCCACATTCTGAATATGTTGTTAAAGCCTTGGTACAGTACACATACTGTATACTTGTGATGTTGAAATGTAAGAGAGATCAGGCTGATGCAGCATGAGGAAGTGCTGTGTCTGGCAGGGTTGTGTCTGGGTACCTCTGTGTGTGACATGGCACTGTGGAGTCAGTAGCAGGCTGAACAGATGGATCCTGTGGATGGTATGGTCTGGAGAGGGTCAGATGGTCCTGCCCCTCCCGCTGCTGAGGCCTGTCATGGACAGATGTAGTCTGATCTTCCCCATAGATAATCTGGAAGAGTATGCTTTGTGATTTCCACTGTATGCAAACAGGTTTTGAGAATACCGTTGTCTTTGTTTTTGTCTGTAGTCGGATGAATTTTGTCTAAGAAAAAAAATTGGAGCATGCAGGTCACATACTGTACTTTCAACCTTTGCAGCAAACACAGTTTAAGTCTACCTCGATGTAGTCTATCAGTTCATAATTGTTATATATAGACGTTTTCAGCAGTAACAACATAAACAGACTGTTTTTCTGGACTAAACGCAACTTTCAGTAGACTCCCACTTAGAATCAATAACAACCGAGTCCTTTTACAGTAGTTTATTTCTGATACCAAGGGAAATAAATAACAAGTAATAAATTACCTTCCCTGATATATCATATCTAACATGTATCAACTGTTAGACTGCGCTAATGTTACTGTGTAAAATGTATGTATACAATGTTAGCTACAGGTCCTTAAATTCTTGCCTGGCTTACGGACCAGAAGTTCACTTCGGTTCAGGCGTGTAACCGTCTATTATAGAAACTGATTTAATTTTGAAATATGTTTTTGGCCCATATACTTAAAATTGTTAAATCTTAACCGGCATGACCCGTGTCTGATAGAGTTATGATGTTTTAATGTTGTTTGTGTACGATCAAGATTCCTCTCATTCATCTTTAGTTGATACAGTTCATTTTCCATCTTTTGAAGGATGGCTCCAACATTCCAATTAACCCCTCTCTTCCCCTTCAGCTTGTTAGACTGGATTTGTGTGCCATCAGACCGGCGCTCTCGCCGAGATCTATCAGCCTTCTGAGACATATCTGGAAGCGTATTGATTTTGGCATATTATTTTATGAGTGGGAGTTGGGAGGCTGTAAACGTTGAACAGGCTGTTTCATTGTTCGAGCTGCTAAGCTGCTGTATAATTACATCTGTGACTGTAAAGCTCACTGACTGAGCACACAGCTGGGCAGAAACACAGCTAGTGAAATAATATGACGCCTCGTGTTCTTTATGAGCCAGACCCTTGCTGGGACCCCAGAACCAGCATCTGCAGGCAGTGAAAGTTTATTTCCTGAAAGGCCTTTTGTGGTGTGGGCGCACGTACAGTCTCCGTCTGACATGATGTATCACAAGCCTCTTAAGCATTTTTAGGGTTTACTGCCTTGCTGTACAGCAGCGTTTAAACTGCAGTGTCAGGACAATCTCATGAACATCACCATGTCTTAACATCAATAACTATTTGAGTGCAGAAAATGATGCTGATGCTGATTTTACCGCCTGAGGGATAAAGGTGCTGTCACATTGATAGTTGATATGCACACTCATCAGGAATTGCTGTGTGTTTTTAGCTCTGTGGAAGAAGTAAAGCAAATAACACGGGAGGGACAGGAAACAGTTGGTTGGATGATCTTTCTAAGGAAAAATAATTATATTATTTTTGTGACTATCCACCGTTTTTACCAGATGGGAAATTACCCATTATGCTTTGCTTGTTCGCATAAGCACAATTGTAGCTTTTAATGCATTACCGAGTGACCTGGACAGCTCTTATATGGAGGTACTGATCTGTTACAAATACTAAACGGAAGTGCATTACGCACTGAGTCCTCGATGGCACAGGATTGCCGTGATGGTGCCGCCCAAGGAGAAATTGGGAAAAAGTGGATAGACTGGGCCTTATTATTCTTTTAATGTGAAAAATTATTGTATTCGTTCAATTTTAACTATCTTTTTATTTTTTAAAAAGTGTAGAATGTAAAACTGTATTTAGCATGGCATAGATGATTGAGCCTTAAACGCGATTATTTCCTCCTTCTTATGTAAACCTTGTGCATGCAAAAGACCGCTGAAAAACAGGCCAATATCAACATAACACCGACTGTGACATGACAGTCGTGATGTATGCCCCAACATTAAATTAAACATTAAATTAATTACAATGTCGTGACATTGCTAAAACAAAGGTGTGACTGCTAAGTTAGCGTTATATGCTATTTAATGCTATATGCTAGATTTTAGGCTGAAGTTCTACTATTGACGTTACAGTTACATTTGCAGGTCCATACTGAAAAAACACAAACTTACCACTTAGAAACGTCCATTTCCAATTTCAGAATAGTTGATTATTTCTCAAAATCTGTATCTCTGTCTGATACAGGCTCAAACGTGAGGTCTGTTTGCACACACACAAAGCTACTGATTAGCTAGCCGCCAATCAGAGCAGAGCTCAACATTATTATTCATGACCTTTCAAATAAGGTAATAATAGACCATTTAATTCTGAGAACAAATCCTAGGGTTGTAAATGCACATGTAAAACCATCTCTGTATCATTTTTACACCTAATAAAGTCACACACATATATAGATATCAGAGATCATTGTAACGTATTGTATGCATTCTTATCACCTTTTATTCAGAAATGTATTTTATACTGTAACTTTTAAAATGTCCAAAAACCAAAAGCAAAGAAATGGCAATCTTCCAATGGAAAGGTCATGCTTCAGTATAACAAGAGGCATGAGGAAAGACCTGGCACGCTTTAACTAACGCGCTGTGCTATTCACTTGGCATTTACTCCCACCGATTTATTCCACGCCATGTTTAAATATCAAGTCTCCCTTGTTAATATTCATGGTCTTCCACGCCTACAGAATGGGATTGTCCCCAATCGTGTCTAATGAATAACTTAAGACCTATAAATAATGCATTAGGAGTAGCTTGCATTACTGCTGGTTCTTCTGGCCATCCAGGTTTCTTTTGGAGAATAAACAGAATTGAATTTGGGGTTCTTGTGTGGTAGATCAAAGTCTGAGAGTTAATGCTTCTCTGAGCTCTTACGTCCATTTGTTATTGGCTTCCCTGCTATTAATGCAGAGCTAATGACTTAATTTGACTGTGTGCTGTGTATGAATTGGTGTGGGATTAAACAATTTAATCGCCTTGTTGATGCCAATTGAAATGGCTGTTCTTTTGTAAGGAAATGTTGTGTTGGGGATCACCCACGGAGAATGGGATTACCTTGAATCTTTAAGGAGAGGCATTCTCTCTCTGTTTCTTTTTATCTCTCTTTCCCCAAAATAAAAAGTATATTTTGGGGATATATATATAAGTATATTATATATTGAAGGAGTTTCCAGCTATGGCTGTTTTATACATTCTTTAGGCAAAGTGATCTATTTAAAAATGTATTTATTAGTAATGAAAGTAAATAATGTGTAAATGTGTTTGCACAAATATATTTAAAGGTCACATAACACACTGTCATAGTCTGGACTTTATTTAACCCTCAATTGGTCCTTGGGCTCTATATGACCCCAATCGTCATTTCATTAGTTATAAAATTTTGTGACTTTTCTTAAATAATCTATATCTATACATACAGTACAATTCATATACAAAAAACCTGGGCTTGATTCGGTTATTTAATTATCTGGTCTTTGGGGTCAATATGATGTTGAAAATCTATAAATCTAGCATAAATCTGAAAAATTTCCTCGCAGAATTGAAGGCCTGGTACTTGTGCACAAATGCAATAAAACGCACACTCTCTCTCATGCACGCACGCGTGGGCACACATTCAGTCAAATTTCTGTTGTCATTTTGTAAAAACAGACATTTCAAAATGCATCAAAAACTACAAAAATGTTGTCCTTTCTAATGTTTCTATATACATAAATTCGCAAAATGTATCACTAAAGTAGTGATGTGAGCAGTTGCCCATATCCAGTAAAATGGATGGCTTTCTATGGCCCTCTGCTGGTCAAAGCTATTTGTTTCTGAAACGGTAATTCTTTTAGGTTGATCTCTTACCAAAAAAAGGTGGAATTCTACAACTAACACCTAGATCAATATCCAGAAACAATTTAAATTAAATTTAGATAATCATTTAAGTGATTTTTTCATTAAAAATCTATATTTCACATGCAAGCTAATGTGTGTATTTAAGCCTTGTTTTTCCCCTTTGTCTCGGTTGGATCTCGTCTACAGTATGTATTATCTTAGTAACGTTTGTAAACTCCAAATTAGTTCTGTGTTCCTGTATTTAAACGTGTTTATATGGTATTAAAACAACTTCCTTATACCCATCATCTCTCGTGTGTGGCAATCGTTACCCCTTCGAAATGGGGTTTCTCTCATTGCATTTTTATTAGCCTTTTAGTCCACAAACACATATGCACATTCACATGTATTTATGTATATATGCACGTAAATGTATATCCAGTGCACTCACAGAAGACTTAAACTTACTGTATATTTATACACGAGTTGAAGTGCAGACAGCAGAATCCCCCATACTGTGCTGCAAAATCCTAAAATGAAATGCCTATCTTCAATTATTCAAATACAGACCATCACCACATGCACCGTTTAGAAACATCTCAGGGGTAAAATCACTACCGCTTACACTACTGTACTGTACAGAGGGGAGCAAGAGTCCTAGATGGGGAGGGAGGTCAAACTGAAACATGGTTGGAGGTATAAGCTTTAAGCTTCCTTTAGTTTTTTCCAGGAGGCATGAAGTATAACCAGACTAACATTAAGTCAGAGGTCTCACTACTCAGAGCTTCGTGGTTCATTATCAATTCCCGGCATTATCTTTATAACACACCGCCAATGCTTTTTTCACATTTTTGTTTCAGATGTTTGTGGGATAGATGCACCTGTTGTTTGTTTGGATGTTTCTTGTTATGAAGTTAACTTTCATTTAGGAGTGGTATTTGCTTAATTTGGCCCCTCAGTTGTTACAGTGATTTAACAGATTCCTACTTTAATGTAAATCAGATTTTTTTCTAACCAGGACAGAATATTTAGTTGATTGCTTTGTCTCTATTTCTGCAACGTTGCACTGGGTAACCCCACTACTCACAATTATTTAAACCATCAATTATCTTCTGATTTCTATGCTTCTAGCTGTACCACTGTTGATCAGTCTTTAAAAGGTCAGGTTTTCCTAGCATTTTCAGATGCTGTAGATCCAACACTGACTGACCCCAATTGGCCGAAGCTCGTGAGAATGTCGGAAGCTCTGTCTTCTGTACAATATGACCACAACATTGTAGTGAGTAGAGAAAGAGCAGGTCCCTTCACCCGAGGCACTCCTATATCTGCTCTGCTGAGCGTTGCCCTTTACCTTTTGATGTGAGGTTTATGTATCTCTGTGCACTGCCGACTGCGGTGTAAGGAGCTTAGGGTCACTATCTGCTCACAGATGCATTGCTGGAATAACCAGGGACTTCTGACAGCAAAAAAAATGGTCTTCTGACAGTTCAGTACTGTAGTCTGTGAGTGCACTGGGTTGAGAAATACAGTTATGTAGTTTATTCTTAGTCTTCTTATTGCAGCCTGAGGAATTTTGGTCTGAATTCATTTCACTCCAATTACAAAAAAAAATGTGGTTTTGGAAATAACTGTCTAATGTTATTTTTGGTTGGGGTAACTAACCCTGCTTCTTGAGAGCCTTTCTGTAGAGATGAACTACAACTCAAATCTAAACCAGTTTATCAGGGCGTATTAAAGTGGTTTAGGGCAGTGGTTCTTAACGTTATTCCTGGAGGCCCACTGCTCTGCACATTTTGTATGTCTCCCTTATTTAACACACCTGATTCAAATCATCAGCTCATTAGAAGGGATCTCCATGAACTGAACTACGTCTGTCAAATAAAAGAGACATACAAAACATGCAGGGCAGTGGGCCTCCAGGAATAACGTTAAGAACCACTGGTTTAGGGAAAGGTAAGAAAGGTACAGTAGCTCCCCAAAAGCTGCAACCCTGATTTTAGATTTTGTTTAATGTCCATAGAGGTATACACTCGCTAACAAACATCTTGTCGCTTGTGTACAAATTGACATAAAGTGCCGCTAAAATATATTTCTAATCAAAAAATTTTTTCAAGAAATGGCTCATTTTAATCCCACTAGCTTTTGTAATAATGTTTCAGTGCAAAACAAAACTGTCAAAAAGTATTCTGATATTCACAGCTTGGTAAAGCCCATTGAGTCAATTTTTGCAGACATAAGTGTTGCCGCCTTGTCATATGAGCTTTATCTGTGACTAATAATGGATCAGTTAGGTCTCATGTGTGTATTAAAAGAACAGTACACTAGACCTTAACATCAACTGCAACTAGACCTCTGCAAACATGCCTAAGATTCAAACTGAGACTAAAGTTTTGATTATCAAGAGGCTGAAGACCAGATAAACTACTGATGTGGCAGACACCTTCAATGTGTCTCAGCATCAAGTACAGAGGTTAAAAAAAGATTTGAAGAGACCGGAGATGTTTTTGACAGGTCCAGGACAAGACAACTGCTCAAGGGGACCATTTGTCGGCTCGAAAAGCCAAGGCCAGCCCATTTTCCACTGCAGCAGAGCTCCACGAGACCTGGTCACCTGAAGTCCCTGTGTCAACCAGAACAGTTTGTCGGTTTTTGTCTCGAAATGGTCTCCATGGTTGAATCAGTGCCCAGAAGCCAGCACTAAACAAAAGACAATTGAAAATCCGTGTGGCATTTGCCAAGGCCCACAGCCTGCTAAAAGGATGGACGCTGGAAAAGCAGAAGGTGGATTTTTCAGATGAATCTTCTGTTGAATTACACCACAGTCACCACAAATATTGCATGAGACCTACTGGAGCCCGCATGGATCCGAGATTCACCCAGAAAACAGTGAAGTTTGATGGCGGAAAAATCATGGTCTGGGGTTACATCCAGTAAGGGGGTGTGCAAGAGATCTTCAGTGTGGAAGGCAACATCAATAGTCTAAAATACCAAGAAATCTAAGCTACCTCTTATATTCCCAACCATAAAAGAGGCCAAATTCTGCAGCAGGATGGTGCTCCATCGCATACTTCCATCTCCACATTAAAGTTCCTCAAGACGAAGAAGATCAAGATGCTCCAGGATTGACCAGCCCAGTCACCGGACATGAACATCATTGAGCTAATTTGGGGTAGGATGAAAGAGGAAGCATAGAAGACAAAACCAAAGAATATTGATGAGTTCTGGGAGGCATGCAAGACTGCTTTCTTTGCTATTCCTGATGACTTCATCAATACATTGTATGAATCCTTTCCAAACCGCATGGATGCAGTCCTTCAAGCTCATGGAAGTCATACAAGATATTACATTTGGATCTCACTACACCACTACTTAATTAGTTCAATTTCTGTATAGGCAACAAAACTTTTGTCTTGCCAAAATTTGACCTTTTTGTCTTGATTAAAGGAGAAATCTTTTTTTTCAGTAAAACTAATTTATTTCAGTGCATTAAACATCATTTGGGAGTGTTTTAGCTTTTCATATGAGCTATTTCTAACATCAATTGATTAATTAAAAGTCAGGTTAATAGCAGGTGGTTTTTCAAAATAGATAAGCGACAAGACTTTTGTCAGGGAGTGTATATTGGAGCATGATAGTTTGTGCTTGAGTTTGTAACTTTCTGCTTGAATTGATGTATTGATGTACTGAATAAGACCTCTGTAAGAGCAGTAAAGTTGCAGATTCATTGTTTTTTATTTCTGCCCAAACTGTCTTAAGTGTAATTTTCTGCTTGCTTTTGTTTGTGTTGCTCTTTTTTTAAACAGGTCAGAAAACACAAAAATGCCAAGTGTGACAATTTTTCTTTAGGACAGATGTCGCCACGGTGCAAGGCTTTCATTTCCCCTCAAGCTACTGTAGATGCTTTATGCTTGCCCCTGCATTTATGCGTGAGATGAGCCACGCAGACAGACTGCTTAATACTAGATTCCTGCCCAATGCTACTGAATGGCAGCTGGGTCTGTAGGCTGTTTGTACAGTTTGACTAGCCTTTGGAGACTAGTCAAGCCTCAATCTGCCCTGACATGGACACATTGCTGGGTAAAGCCTATAGGAAATATTTAGTGAAGCCTTGAGGCTTTTGTGTATGTTAGCTTTATTTGATGTTTTATGTATATTTTAATTAAAGTGACATTCCACTTATTTAGTATTTTTATTAGATGGATTTAAAATCTTCTTATGTACTTTACTGTACATAATGTTGCTGATTACAGGGTCAGCACATAAATGAAACTCATTCATACATTTCCTATAAACATTTTTAACCCAGAGTAGGCTGTCACGATTATGAAATTTGGCTGACGGTTAATTGACTAATAAATTGTAACGGTTATGACGATTAATTTCCTGTTTTAGGGCTTTGACGTTTTTTTGTTGTTCATGAAATAATTTTCACACATTGTTGTGATTATTTTAATTAAAGATGCAATTTGTATAATCCGCGCCGCTAGTGGGCACCAGATCAAATCAATAATAATGACGTAGATAAATGATGCTCTGAAGCAGCGTGGACTGATGGGATTTGTTGTCTTTAACTCAAACGCTGATGCCCATCAATCAGACAGGAACGAGAAATCATGTTACACATGAGGTAAAGTAATCAAGTTTTATAAATGTTGTGTTTGATGACATCGTTTTTTTTCATTATGTCAGGTTTCATGTAATGTTCAAAACGCAATTGTTAGTCATAGATGTTGTTAACACAGCACAGAATTAAGTGTTCAGATGAACAAACTTACCATAAAAAAGCAAGTGGCCCGACAGACGCTATTACTTCCGCATTTGTCCACGACACTGTTGTTTGTCATGTGGGTTTACATCAGTAAAGGCGGTAACAAAGGGTAATGTAGATATTAACGTCATTTACAGGCGACTGCACTGCCCCGTGTCACTGTGTAGGGCAGCAATTTTATCATAATTTACAAGTAGTTGAAAACATTATAGATATTGTTAGTATTCAGCTGGACAAAATATATAACACCGGACTAGTGGTTTTTGGATATTTTAATGCAAATATCTTACAAATTGTACCTTTAAATATTTTGCAAGGTTTACCTGGCAGTAAATATTAATACACATAACACATATTTAAAAGTAATTATTGAATAAATATATCTTTCAAAAACAAAAAATTCATAAGAAATAAGCACAATAAACTGTCTGAACAATAACTTAAAATTGTCTGTAATGGCTGCAAAAATCAGTTCCTTAAATGCTGTTTTTCCACTGTATTAAATGGCTTTGCAATGTATCGCGTTATGCTGCGTTTACACCAACCGCGGTAGAGGCGTGAAGCGCAAGTGATTTCCATGTTAAGTCAATGTAAAGACGCCTTGACGCGCGTCAGGAGGTCCCGCGGCGCGGAAGACGCGTCCGCCTCTTTCGCACGTGAAGCTCGTGCGAAAGGCGCGAATTGAGCGTTGTGCACGGTACACGCGAATGGTGCCTTTTGTGCATCTTGCGGTTCACGCGAATTTGCGGCTGATGCCCGAGTTGAAAAATTTGAACTTTGGCGGAATTTCGCGCCGCGTTAACCAATCAGGAGCCTGCTTGCTGTTGTGGTGGCAGCCCCGCCCGGAGTCACTCATTCAACCAACGCTTGATATTGTCCATAGCAGTCACCCGGAGCTATACGACACAAGTTCTTATTTCTATAGATAAGACAGGAATAAAAAGGACCTCGCTTGGAAGAGTGTCAGTGAGGACATTGGGCAACCTGGTAATTGTAATACACACTTCACTTTGAGTCACGTGACGTTTATCGACCCGCACCGTTTATTTTCCCCCTATAGTAAGGTTACCAAATACAAACTGGTAACTCTCTCGATAAATGCACAATCAACATCGGTCATTTTGCAAACAGACAACCGCATAGCACTTGCCCCTCCCACAAGAAGCGGAGTTTGCCTCTGACGCGCGTCAAATGCTTTTTCCGTGCGTCTTCTCCGCTCTACACGCGCAAATGCATCCAAATTGTTCAAGCGGCAAATCACGCACGGTAGATGCGATTTTAAAGCCCGAAACACGGTTAGTGTAAACTCAGCATTACACTGTCAGTTAAGGAGCACCAAGAAACGGGCTCGTTTAAACAGGCGATGCAGCGCCCCCTTGTGTTTTTTAGAGAGCTATGCAATCATTGTGGTGATCTAAAATCATCGCGATGAGGTCAAACAATTGCAATTAGATAATTATTTAATCATTGTGATTAAATATCAATCATTGTGGCCCTAACCCAGAGTTGAGTCAAAAAGGGACAAACCGAGCTGTTAAAAATATTTATATTTGACCCAACAATCTGTTAAAACAACCCAGAATTCTGGGATGAAATAACCCATCATCGATTAAATTACAACCTATTGAGTTGGGTTCATTCCTTTAAACCCAAAGCTTGGTTAAAAATAACCCAGCATTTTTAGAGTGCATCCATCTATTTTCAGATATTAACAAGTGTTTTAGCAAAACATTGTTTTGATTTTTTTAAGATGCATTGATTTTGTTATTTAAGATTACTAATGGAGGCTTGCTGTATAACTACTCTGGGCTTTTTGAAAGTGAGCCTAATGTAAATAGGATTTTCTGAACACTCCAAGCTTATATACACACTTTCCATTATTCGTTAAAATGTTGTATATAAAAGCAATATCACACTCCCAATGGTGCTGCTACGGTCACATATATGCCTGCTGAGATCACCTGTGGCCTCGTGCCTGCAGTCGAATCACAGCTGGGCTGATATATGGTCTCTTTGGTTGTGTGATATTGCTTTAGTGGCCACTGGGATTATTATTTCCAAATGTTTCGGTCATGAGTCATTCCCTCTGCCTCAGGATTCACAAGACAACAAATACAGAATGCAGATATACTCCTTGTATGTCATAAACAATAACAGGAAGGCCATTTCCTTATGGCATGTACAAAGCAGAAATGTACACAAAAAGCATACTGTATGATGTAGCACATTGTGAAATGAGCTCTTGGATAGCAAGGGTGTTGTTTGTATTTGGTTTTGTTGCTTTGCCAGATGGCTCGTTCAGACAGAATTACCTCATCAAGAACAAGCATGCGAACTGCTCAGTTTGTGGTTTGGCCATAAGGACCAACTGTACACTGTGAGAAAAAATAGTGAAAAATTGGTCCCAAGCTGTCACTGGGGCAATACCCTTTAAAAAGTTCCTAATATGTACCATTTAGGTTCAGATATTTATACAATTGGTACCATTATGTACCTTTGAGGTACTAATATGAAGTCTTTAGCTGCACATGTTTACTTTTTGAATAGTCCATTTTTTGACCATTTGTTTGACATTACACAAAAAATAAAGTCTTGCAGAACCAAAGCTAAAACAAATCTCTGCTTTTTGCATGACATCGAGTGTTTGAAGATGATTGTCTTTTGTGTAGCTATTTGATGTAAAGTACACAGAATTTAAATTATTCAAATAGCATTTAGTTGAAAGAAGTTGAACAGAAGAGATGGAGCGTTGATGCTTGATGAGAGTTGATTGCTCGGGTGAATAAGGACGCCTGACGGTGATGAGATCCTATAGCACGGATGTTGAAAGAACTGCAGAGTCTTGACAGTTAGAAATTCTGTTCTCAATTATTGTGGAAAGATCAGAAATGCAGATTTCATTACGGTTCGAGCAGAAAGTGTATTATTGCCTTTCTCGGCGCTGCTGATAAAAGGATGATGGAGGTTTTGTTTTTGAGGCATGTTAAGACAAGCTTTGTTGAACACGAATGAGACTAGATACACTATCTGTGCTAGAGGACTGCTCTCGAGTTGTTCTGTAAGTAATTTAAAATGTTCACAGTATTGCAGTTTTAGACATTTAAATGTTCATAAGAGAATTATCGGCTGGGTTTGGTTGCTTTTGTTGCAGCTCGCCTCTAGTGCAAACAGTATTTAACTTTATTCACAACACTTGCCATTCAGTGACAGTGTGATTGGCAGGCTATGAGCAGACAGGAAATGAGTGCCACATCCTATCTGGGTTGGCTTGGCGGAGTAGAAAGGACTCTTATTAAACCTGTTTAAACCCTGGACTCTCCAGTTTGTTTGGCCGTAACCTCAAAAAGCAAGACAATGGAAATATTGTTTTGTAACATCAAGTGATCCAGCTATTAAAAATAAATCACTTACACTCATGCAATCAAAAAAGCGGGTTGTGTCTCTGAGAAAGGCATGTTTGCAGAGGATAGGAATTCCTGTGAAGTGGCACATATGAGGTCTTGAAATACAGGAGATGTCTGAACCATTTCTTGTCATTAGTCTCTCGCTAACAGCAGGCAAAGGCAATTACTGTGCATCTGAGGAATCTCAGACTTGTGCTGAATAAGTCACAGGCTCCTCATGTTAGTTGTATTTTAGCTTTAGCCATATTCTATACTGCACTCTATATATACCCCACTGATTGAAATTGAAAGGAAACAGCCAATACCAAATCCTAGGGATGCTATGATCCTCTCAATGCATCCAAATTTCAACTCATAAAGAATGACCTTTTTCCTTCTAGCTGCGTGAAACCCAGAATTGCATTCCTTTGTTGACCTTAACATTTAATTTTGCATGCATTATTGTTTAAAGTGCAGATTAATGTGGCTGCATGTGATGTTTAATTAATTTAGATAAATGTGGAATGGTGCTCATGATTTATTACAGAAATTAATCGCTACATAGGAAAATGGTTTTCATTATGTCGGCTTGACTTTGATGATTTTTCTTATACACAGCAGGTAGTTTAATATATATATATATACACACACACACATACAGTAGTACTGTGCCAAAAGTGTTATGCAATGTTATAGTGATCATATTGTTTCTCGTCTCTTTAATAGAATACATCCAGAAAATACAGGAAATGTGTATATAGTATTAAAAACTGTATAAAAATGTAAACTGATGTGTCAGGTTTTTAGGGTAAACTCCCCTTCTACTTGAGCAATACACTGTTAGCCCTCATGTTGTTTTAACCCAAATAAATAAGTAAACCTAAAAAATTTCCTCCACTACGCAAGTTTTTAAGTTTAATGCACAAATTGCACGATTTCTCTCATTCAACAAGAAATTTTGAGTTGAATCAACTTATTTTAGCTTATTTAAGTCTCTGGATTTGAAAATTTTACCAATCATGCATTGCAGCATGCATAAATTAACTGCTACTGTTATATGAGTGTTGTTTTGCTGTTTGTTTCTCTTCATTTATACTACTGGAGTTGTTTTTTGTTATCATTGTAGCTTATTATTTTTGTGGTAAAGTGCAAGAGCTCATCTTCACGAGATTTGATTACTGTCACCATTATTGAGACTTGTGTGTTCAGTGTTGAGGTCTCTGTGTGAAGTGTACACCTGTGTTTTACTTGATGTTACCTTTGCTTTGCAATGCATCTTTTCTTTTGTGAGAGGCAAAGATTGCAAAGTTCTTTTAAACTTACAAGTTTTATAAAACTATGTTAAAATAAGTTTATTATATTGTTATATTACTGGAATAAGACGTTTTACATTCAGTTAACGAAAAATTTAAATGGCCTGTTTTAAGTAGATTTACTTGTTTGGTTAACTTAAAGGTGCTCTAAGCGAATTGAAGCGTTTTAGACCATAAAACATTTTTTGTTACATACCGGAAACATCTCCTCACTATCTGCTTGCTGCCTGTCCGCTGATCAAACTGTAAAAAAACGCGATCTCTGTAGACAGCCCAGGCTTCACAAACGGCAATATCAACAAATGGCCAAACCTAGCAGCACAAAACCAAACAAAGTATTCCAGCCAATAAACGACAAGAAGGATTTGGGGGTGGGGGTTGGGCGCGTTCATGAAAGCACGGAAGGGAGGGGGAGGGGGAGGAGTTAGCTACGCTCTGTCTGTTTGAAAACAGTTCAAACATCAACAGGAAGTGACGTCGCACATTATTCGCTTAGAGCGCCTTTAAAATTACTTTTTTTAAAACTTAAAATTACTTGTTTGTTTAACAAATGTTTTTAGGGCAGCGAGTTACCCTATGTTTTTTAAGTAGAATCATCTCGTCTGGGCTTAGCAGAAAACTCTCTAAAACCTAAATAAAATTAAATCCTAATTTCTCATTTCAAAGAAATTAGTCTTTTTACTTCATTCTGCTCAAAATCGCTCAAGATGTGTTTAGTGCCAAGAAAGGTCACACTAAACACAGACGATGCCTAAAGAAGACATTTAGTCCTGAAAATATAAAATGTTTGTACATATTTCCTGTATTTGCTTTTTGTACCTTAATAAAATAGATTGAAAAATAAATGTGTATGGACATTAAAACTTCTAAAACAACAAGTCTGGTGGTTGTGGCTTAAGACTTTTACACACACACACACACACACACGCACGCACGCACGCACGCACGCACGCACACACACACACACACACACACACACACACATATACACACACACATATATATATGAAATGCTTTATTTGATGCATATGTGAAAGTTTCTTACTAGTGCAATTTATATTGTAGTCTGACAAAGTGATTTAGACATTATTACATTGCTTTAGACGTGTTCTGCAGTAAATTTGAAATAAAGTGTTGTGGTGTTATATTTATATTCTCATGTACCTCTTGTCATCAGTAATGCTTTTAATGGCCATGATTTGCTGCACCAGTTTAGTACAGTTTGTTTCTGGGTTCAACTGATTGTTGGTTTAAGCGCTGACACATAGCTCTTAGCAAGATAATTTAACCTCAGGATACTGGCTTGTAGACACAGGCCTTAACGCTTCAGTGAACTGCGGGCTCAGTCGTTCTTCAGGGGAATAGCCCTGTTCTTGCAAAACTTATGCATGTGAATAGACAAGCAACAGTATAACTAGTTACGACCAAACAGCTGCAATCAAGAAATCAATCATTTTCTCCTTGTTAAGTTTATGTCTAAACAGGTCGTAAATTGAGCATTCTTACTTTTGCAGCGTGCAATCATAATTACCGGTTTCTGTTTCACCACTGAGCTTGAAATAGTAATTATTACACAGAGAGAACATTTCCACATAAACATAAGCGGGCTCAGAGGGAAATATGAGGGAATGAAAAGGTGATGATGGCTTCACATAATTCCAATAATGGCCTGCAGATGAGGACTTCATTAACATTTGGTGGGTAGCGTTCATAACTTCTGAGCACTGCGGCATCACTTAACATTTCTATATTATTGCCACAAAGTCCACTGACTTGTCTCATGTATATTTCATGAGTGTTGCTCTTTTCCTTACCATTTAGCTCTATGTGGAGTGGAAATAATTGAAACTGATGAGCAGGTCATTTTATAGGTCATTTTGGTAGAGCTATGTTTTCAGGTTTTTATTTTTCCCTTCTCTTGTTTGTAGATGGAGACGGTTTGCTTATAATTAGAAATTATTATTCACCGAAATGACACATTCCAGAGGGAGACGCAGACTGCCACAAAGCAATCTAAAGTATTTACAAGTGGCTCTTTTGCAGAAGCCATATAATTAAAAAGTTATTATTTTGAAACATGTTGTCAGTAACAGATTACTCAAAATGTTTTTATTATTTTATATAATTTGCTACCGTAGCTTTGAGGCGCTAATATGGACTCTTAGACTACTTTTAGAAAGGGTTCTGCCCCAGTGAAAGCTCTTGTATCTTGGTTCTGAGTGTATATGCACTGTAAAAAATACAACTTCAAAATGTTCTTCCAACAAAGAATAAAGTAACTTCAACAAAGTTTTTTTTTGTTGTTGAAGGCGGTCAATTTTTTGTGTTTACTGAATGAAATAAGCATTATAACCTGCTAGCAAATATTATTTTGTTGACTGGACTTGGGGAAATGATTTGGACAAACACTTAAATATCTGAGTAATCTGAACAAACAATAAAAAAAACAATGGTCTGAAAGTTCACCACATGCACTGCGGCATGTTATTCTTTGGTTTATATTTATTTTAAAAGATTACTATTTTATTGTTTTAATTTTGCTGGTTCTATTTATGCTGTTATGTTGTTAATGTTATATGTTGTATTTAGAGTTCTTTTTGAGAGAATGATGTTTGTTCATTTTTACCATAACTGGGAACTGTGTGCTTAGTGTAGAGGGCGGCACCGTGGGTTAATAAATGCTCATCACTGTTGCCTCACAGCAAAAATGTGTCTGGTTCAAGCTACTGTAGGGCTGAGTCACACAAAGACTTTGGTCAGGAGACCTTTCTGTGTGAAGTTTGCATGTTCTCTCTGTGGCAATGTGGGTTTACACAGTCAAAAATTAATTAAAGGGGACATTTCACGAAAATCTGACTATAAAGTGCTATAATTGGGTCCCCAGTGCTTCTGTCAACCTAGAAAATGTGAGAGAACAACAGAGTAACTTAGTTTTGGTAAACCATTCTCTGCAAGCATGTGAAAAATAGGTCATTGAAATTTGGCTCCGCTTGTGATTTCAGAAAGGGATAATACCGCACTATCCAACCACAGCACTGCCATTTAGTGCAGAAATCAACTCATTTGAATTTAAAAGGACACACCCAAAACAGCACATTTTTGCTCACACCTAAAAAGTGGCTATTTTAACATGTTATATTAAATTATTTATGGGGTATTTTGAGCTAGAACTTCACATAGATACTCTGGGGACACCAAAGATTTATTTGACCTCTTAGAAAGTCTTGTTAAATGTCCCCTTTAACTAAACAACAAAAACTGTTGTTTAAGTTGCTGTGACAAGAATAATTGTATTAGAAAAACACGACATTGCATGAACAAACATATTTACGTTGGCTAAATGTATCTTTACTAAAGACAGCTGAAATGTCTTACTGCAACTGCATCAAGTTGCCTTACTTTTTTACATTTTCTCAACTATGTATTTTTTACAGTGTGTAATGTTTTTGTAGCTCAATTGTTATGGTTCTGCTGTATGCCTAAAGGTCATGCGTTCGGTTCCCATGAAAAACACACATGCTGATAAAATGTGTACTTTGTCACTTTGGATAAAAGTGTCTCCTAGATTTGTAAATATAAAAAGTGCACTTTTAAGGTTTATTTAAACTATATAATATTGGGGCTGGGGTCCACTAGGGGGCCTCAACAAACTTTCAAGGGGACCTAAAAATGACTTAAAATTGTTTAGAATAAGGCAAAACAAGAATGAAAGAGAAAACAATAACATATCAAGTGTTTGGTTATTTTTATAACAATGCATCTTTCTAATTAGCCTATCTCAAGCTTTTAGAATATTTTATTGGGTTTAAATTGTGAGTGAAGGGGCTTCAAATACTGTTGTGAAAAATTTAAAGACTTTGAATTCAGAAAGATAGAGATGCACGCTGCACAGTACTATTAGATTATGTACGGTAGAAAGTTTGCGTTTAGTTGTTCCAGTGTCTGACGCTAGGAGCTGTCCGCGGTGCTGAAACACAGCTCAGTCTGAGAGCTGCTGACAGCACAGCGAGCGAGCGAGAGCGCGCGCACAAATTTAACATTCTCTCCCTCCGTTTACAATTACAAATCTCATCCGAGCACCCCGTCTCGCGCGGCCAGCTTCTTCCTCGCAGCGCGTGCAGCGGAGGTCTCGCGGCTCATTCGTGTCTTGCTCCTCTCTAATTATTCGCAAAGTGTTTTAATACAAGGACATATTCTGTGAGAGGAACCCGTTGCCGCCAGCATGAACTCGAGAATTTACAAAGCAAACATGATGGTTCTTATTCTGGCTGTATTTGGCGGTGTGGTGAACGCACGAGGGCAAGGTAAGAACTGATATTATTTGGGAATTTGTAGGAAATACTTATTGTACCGTCCGCGAGAATAACGGAAGAGGGTGCGCGCGGCTCCACAGACCCCGACGGTTAGATGGTGTGAGCGCGAAACAAATTGCTCATAGTGTACATTTTTGTACATTTAATGATAGAGTGAAGAAGCGGATTTGTATTGAGGAGGTTAAGATGTTTCTGGTTTTACGAGAGTAAAAATGTAGTCTTATACCACGTATACTACAGTAGCACAACAGATGGACTCGTAAGTCATAAGTCAGCGGCTGAATTGTGATAAAGCACACAAAGAATGGACGACAAAACAATGATTTTTTTTTACTGTACGTTCTGATTTTACGTTTATTTATAGCAGTAAAATTTTGATTCTATTTAAAGCTGGCATCTTTCTGGATCTTGCTTTTACTTTTTCCTTTCTGAACTAGCTGTAACTTCTTTCATAAAGTCAGATCACTAAATCTTAAAGCAGATTTAAAAATAGATATATCAAAAATGTGATCATGTCTGCTGAGGTGAAACCTTAAGGTTCAACAGGTTTTGTAATTTCCAATTTCCAGTGTGATTGAAGTAAAGTTAAATTTTAAAGTAAAATGTTGTATACTGTGAAATTTTCAGATCTGCTGCTCTGTTTTCATATTTGCCTTTCACTTATGTTATATAGGGGCAAGGAAGTTTCATGCCCTACTATTTTTTTCCAGAAAAAATTAAAATAGATTTATCACACTTAAATGTTAAACATTTGTAATATAGTTCTAGACAAATCCATTACCAGGATAAGTTCTTACTGTATCTTCAGTGCAGTTTTGAATACTTTTACCTTTAGTTACAGATTTACATGCCTGAATGTAACATAAACGTATCTGTGATTTTTCCTGGTTTCCTGTTTTCACAGTTGTTTTTTAAAATTTGCAAACATTTTGAAGATTAAAAGTGCACAAATTAGAGCTCATAACATGCGTGATCACAATTTTTTTTTTATTATAACTACTTTACTAATTTATTCAAACATAAAATATATTAATAAATGCTTAAATATGTAATACACACATCGCATGGACCACAAACGTGCCATAGTCAGCAAAAATGTTTTGTCTTGCAAATAATTGTCACTTAGAAACTAAATTCTCAGAGCTGTTTTTATCCTATACCTGTAAATTCCTATCACAGACATTTTTTTCCATCTGTGAGCAAAACAAGGGATAATCTGTTGTTTGTGAAGCATTACTATGTCTTACATACTGTAGTATAAATACTGTATGTGGGATGCACAGCACTCAGTTTTACTATTGTAATTCTATCCAATCAAGTGACATATTTCTTTAAAAAGAAATCTTCCGTACGATTGACTAGAATTTTGTACATCAGTGTATTTTTTTATTGATAGGCATGGCTCATATTTACACAGTTTTGCATGTAGGCGTTATTTTCACAATGTGTTACACCAGTCTTGATTTTAGTTCTTTAATAATAGAATCTTTAGACTCATCTGTCACTTCGTTGCAATCATGTCACAATCCACTCATAATATATTCTGAAAAAAATCATTTGCAAATGTGAAATCCTTCATCGTTTTAGTTGACAGCATTTAAATTGCTCCTCATTAACTGATTGAATTAGGCAAAGCTTTCTTGTTTTGCCTTTTCCTTTGTCTCAGTCGCATATAATCTGTCTTTACTAATTGCAACTTTTGCTTTATTGGTTATTGATTATGTACAGTATTGATAAATAGATTTTTTGGACCTTTTGCTTTAAGAGATGCACGAGAAATTGATTTCTAATAAGTCACCTTCAGGGCGTAAGATCCATGGCTGCGTTTTGAATGGTTCTTTACCTTGAAAAGCACTCTAACTAATGCGCACCTCCATCATTTCACACCATGCATAAACAACATGCTATTACTGTGTAAAGTACACTCTTAAAAATAAAGGTCTTTACAATGCGTAGAAGACCCTTTTCTGTCTAAATGGTTCTTTAAAGCACCTTCAACATCTAAAGAACCTTTCTGTTTCCCAAAAGGTTCTATAAGGCTAAAAATGATTCTTTGGATTCTAAAAATGTATGAAAGAAATTTTATGGTTTAAAGAACCTCTGTGAAGAACCTTTCTAGCACCTTTATTTTAAGAGTGTATATTTATGCAAACATGCAGGTATCTATCTATCTATCTATCTATCTATCTATCTATCTATCTATCTATCTATCTATCTATCTATCTATCTATCTATCTATCTACCTACTTATCTACCTACAGTACCTACCTACCCTCAGGCAGTGTGTGCATTCAGACATCTCCCGCCTCTACTGAGAGCATGAAAGTGCATGAAAGTGTCAGTGATGGCTTGATTTAACCACCATGCCATTCAACTCAATGGAGATCAGGCCTTGAAGTGGGTGAATTCTACAGTTTGACTCCATTACCTGAAGCACCATAGAGGCGGGGTCATTCCCATTTCCTCCCACTCTAGCTTATCCTGCTCGGAAAAGCTATCACAGTAGCACCCTGTCCTTTAGTATCAATAATATCACTCAATAAGCAGTTCATCAGTGCCCTATTACCCTTGTGTGTCAAGCTCGACTGTGCTCGAGAAGAAAGATGGAGAGGGAGGGTGATTGTCAGCTTGACCCCTTGACCGCTATGCACAGACACTCTGGTTCTGGCAGGGCTATGAGGCCTTTGCTCTCCTAGTCTTTATTACGGACCTGATAAATGAGTCGGGCACTGGGCTGGATGGCCTTCCAGAGTCACACTGGCAGGCCCGGTACTTCTGTAATGCTGATGAATGGTCAACTGGGACGCCGCACAGCAGACGAGCACTGTTGGGAGAAATCTGGATGCTGCCAGGATGCCCCCTCACCTCCCACCATAAAACTGGCACGTTCTTGTACGCTTGTCCACAGACCATTTAAAAATCTCAACTAAAAACAAACTGCATTCATTTTGTGCTTCATTACTCATTCTTACAGTGATACAGTAACTAAGCTACTTCAAGATCATTTGAAGTTTTTTCATGGCTGCCGTATCGGAACATCTGTGTAATCGAGATGATCAATGACTTTGTCAGGCACCCAGAGGCCAGATGGTAAAGATGGAAAAATACAGAGTTAAGATGCAGAGATGAGATTAAAACAACATGATTAGGCAATATATGGATGATGTGAGGCCAAACTGTAGCCCTGCGAATGTCTAATTATAAAACTCGTATTTTATTTGAAAATCCTTTGCCGTTCGTAGTCTAGTCTTTATGTTTGCTCTTGACCTGAATATGCCATAGTCTATATCGTCCTCCAATTATTCTCCATGCTGTTTTGTAGAGCAACACATGCACACACACACACATTGAAGCATCCTAAATAATTAAGGAAGGAATTATGCTTTTGATCATAAAAAAAAACATTACCTTTAAAACAAATGGGAGACCTTGTCATTGTGCTTGTCGTAGTGCTCACATCCTTTAAACTGCTGTGTATATATGTTTGTCTTTATGGTCAGTTTTACTCACTGCCCGAGGCAGGAGCGTCGGGTGTAATGTTGCTTTATGTGCTTGTCTTGCCCCTCCATAACTCAGCCAGCCCTGTTTTTAAATCACATTTTAAAGAATTCTAGGAAGCACATTATAGTCCACAATTTAATTCAGTCTTGTCCTTCTACAGAAAATGAATGGGTAGAAATTGTCGATGAGAGCATGTTTTATAGATTAAACCTCTTATTAAATAAATCCAGAGTCTCATCGGATCTGATTGAATCCCCTCTCCCACCTTATCCTTGCATACACATAAACACAGGGATTATGTTTGTATAGTTTAACTACACAGTGCATATTATTTAAAAAAACAGGAAATACAAATTTATTACAAGGCCGATTTTTCGTAATATAAAAACAAAAATGATGCATAAAACGTTCAAATATTTTTATAGATACACTGGTTCATAGCTGTCACTGAGGTGGTACCCTTTCAAAATTTAAATTTTTGCACATGAAGAGTTAATATTAGTACCTCAGAGGGACATATTGGTACCAAATATATACATATATGTACCTAAAAGGTACACATTTAGATCTTTTTAAAGGGTACTATCCCGACAGCTAGGGTCTATTTTTTGACCATTATTTGTCTGACAGTGTACTGTATCATGTTAGATGATGTTATGATGCTGATGCTATGCTTACTTTGAGAAGAAGTGACCTTCGAGTGAGTTCAGGCCTAGACATAAAGTGCGTCTTTACTGCTTTTTCAAACCGAGCTGAATAGCCCCAAATGTTTTGAGCTACTGATAAACGACAAAGTCCCTTTATTCCTCCCCCTCCTCCACCTCTCCCTGTCTCCTCTGCCGAGGAAAAGCAATTTGCTCTTGGTGATCCGATGCAATCAGTTTTGCTTCATGGCTTTTGGAAAAAAGTGAGGGGAAAAAACAAACAGAAAGGAAAAAAACTTGCGAAAGCGGACATTACTATTAATTAAACCGCACGCTCCCGAGTACCGACGAGCGTGCGCTGGAACCGGAAATATTCAGCACCTGTTTTGTGATTACCAGTGATTAACCTATTGCAGTGTGCTTAGACTCTCATCAAGAGCTATTCAGCGCTCCCAGACCTTCCTTCAACCCTCCTTTTCAGAACGTTTGCCTGAAAATGAGTGTTATTGTGTCTGCGCCTCTGCCCCTCCTTTAGGACAGAAGTTGTGAAGCATGCTTTGACAGTTCCCAGGTGCGGAGGGGATGGTAAAGCTGTAACATTTTCTCTCTCTCTCTGCCAAAACAGTCTCTGAGGCATGGCTGATGTTTCCACAACCCTGTGAGGTGTGCATCCCAATCGTTTTTTCTGGAGCGCCGCTCCTCTCGGGTTCTGTTCTTTCTCTTCACAAAACCTTTTCCGTTTTGCCATGTGTATATTCGCCTTTTCGCCTCTCGCGCTCGCTCTTCATCTCGCACGAGAGCTCGTCTGATGCGCTAAACATCTGCGGCGCTCAAAGGCACCTGCTTGCCCCCTCAGCCTCTATATTCCGACAAGCCTCCACTTCCATTGCTGTTTTTTTTTTAAAGCTGTTATTGAACCGAAAGCTCATGTCATCACATGATTATGCAGTTCACCAGCAGGGCAGGTTATGATTGGCTACCTCCCATCTCTGTCAGTACTACTACCCTGCATTTATATTTCTTCCCATAAGCAATGCACAGTTAGGGTTCCACCTAAGCGAGCCAGACAATGTTGGTGACGTCCGTAAGTGGGATGTGGGACGTTAGCAGCACGCTGTTGATGTGTAACTCATGAGGCTATACAATAAAGGCTTTCAACCGACTTGTGCACACAAAGGCTGGGAGTGGATAGAAGAAAGCTGGTGGATATTCATTACAAATCAATGGACCAATCTCCCGTGCCATCGGCTGGTGTTCACCTCTTTAGAGCTGTTGTCTGGCCATCTCCATTTAGCTTTTTATGGGTGATCTATAACATTCCTAAAATTTGCAATGTTTCTCACTGCAGCAAATTTACTGCAACAGCAGGCTTGCGTTGTGCTGACACTACTAGTGTTTTTCATGTGTAACAAATCAGTCGTGATTATATTGAAGCGTAAGAGACCATATTGAGGATTTTTTTTAAAGGTCCCGTTCTTTCTGTGTTTTTGAAGCTTTGATTGTGTTTACAGTGCGAAATATAACATGTGTTCATGTGTCACGTGTATAAAAACGTGTTTTTCACACAATTTGCTTATCAGTTTCACTGTCCTCAAAACGGGCTGATGTTTTTTTTTGTTTCATGAAGTACCTCCTTCAGAAGTACGTATCGAGTTCTACTTGTGTAGTTTGTTTAGTGTGTTGTGATTCGACAGCAGCTTAGCTTGCCTTTAGCTTAGCTGGCGACTCACGTATTCCTGTGGGCGGAGTTTCAAAAAATTTTCTACTGACGTCATTAAAGCAGGAAGTAGAGGACTGTAGTCCACACCGGCCATTCACTGTAGCTTTGAAAGGCGAATTATGTTAAAGAAAATATATCGCATGGCAGTGAACTTTGAGCTTTATAATTTTACAGGTGCTCTAACAGCAACATTACACACTTACTAGGGTTTACAAAATGGGATCATAAAGAATGTTACCTTTAATATCAGCCATAAACTGTACATTTCTAGAAGCTGCGCTTACCTAACAAAAAAAAGTTGCAAACCTAAACAAAGACCTTGCGCTGGTCCGCATGCTAGGTGTATATATAGGACAGAACACATTGCTGGGTTAAAAATTACCCAATGCTGGGATGTTGTTACCCATCCATGGATTGTAATTGTAATAACCCAGCAGTTGGGTAAAACTGACATTTGCATAGAATTGCTCACAAGCAGCAAAAATAAGAGCAGTGCCTTCCAGCACCGCTGCATTGTGCCGTGCTATGACCGGTTAAAATGTGTGCTGATATGCAGGTGCAGGTGGTGTAAAAAAGTCTTTAGTGTTAACAGTATTTTTGGATTTTTCTCTCTTCCTTGCCTCTGATATCTGCAGGATTGACCCAAACCTCTACTTCACCTTGCCTTGCCTCATCACTGTAATTATTCACACTGATGTGCGCTGAATGAGGTTATCCTCCAGCCTGTGTAAAATTGATGCAAAAACTAGCAGTTGATTTAACATGCATGCAGTGACGCTGTGATCATTTTTCACGTTGTTGGCATTACAGGTAGGTGATGTCTCAGCAAATGCATCATGGCTGCCAGACTCTGTACCAGTGGTCAGATGCGTACGTGTATGTCTCCCAGACCTGACTTTAAATCGATCCGTTAATCAAAGGAAAAGTAAAGTGAAAAGTGAATCAGCCGCTTCTCGTACCTCATGGATTGGCAGATCTGTATGCCTGGTTAATTGGTCCTGGCGTTTGTGGCGCTTGCAGAACCACAGGCTCTCCGGCACAATTAGGCCTCCGACAACCTTTCAGTCCCTTCCTTGCGTTTGAAGTGCCAGCTCCCATCTAGAAACTACTTTATCTAGAGCGTTCCTCAGCAGGGTGCAGCAGTCGGAAAGATGGCAGGTAATCACCACCGGAACGCTTGGAGCGGAGCAGGAGTGCATCCTTGGTTTCTACATCAAAGCTTTGTGCCGAATGTCTCATGTCATACAGTGTATTTACGTGCAAGGTGCCTGAAGAATAGCAATCGATATTGTGATGATCCAAATCAAGCTATAATTTTGGGAGACGTCTTATAGAATATGCCGACACAAATTTCCATAAGTTGTCACTCACTAGGATTTCAAAATGTTGGATCATCTGTGCCGCATGAATGATACATTATTTGTCACATTTTACTTGAGGGAGGATTAGGGAGGGGGATTTGCATTGAGATAGCATTGGTGACGACAGACCTTGGAGTAATTTCCTTCCCATTTAGCATTTACCATAAAGTCCCTCATTCTCCATAAAACACTGATTGATGGCTTGCCAGGGATTGGGCCTAGCATGCACCCCCAGTGCTTAAGGATATTCAAATTGCACAGTGGCCTTGCTTTTACGGGCCTCGCACAAGCAGGATGATTTAAAGGTGGTAGCGAGATGTGCTTCAAGGCGCAAAATATTGAACACCATCAATGATGGAGCAACTAAACAAAATGACTGTCAGTTAAAGCAAGATATTATACAAGCTAAACCCTTCTACTTGTGCATGTTAATGGTCACTGCTCTTATCTGCATCATTTTAGTGAATCAAATCTCTGAATGCATGACTCTTTAAGTGTTTATGGAACGTATTACATATTTAAGTATTCTGTATAGTTTAGTGTTTTAACTTTTGCCAGGGTGGAAAATGGATGCTAGCACAAGTCTGCGTAGGTTTTGATTTCATAAATGGTACAGTATACTTAAAACCATTTTTTTTTTCATTTAAAGGTGCTGTGTGCAAATTTTAGCGGCATCTAGCAGTGAGATAGCAACAAATGCCGAAAGGCGCCTTTCCACGGCACACAACATACGGAAGCAATTGTCGGAGTTTGCCCCATAATGGCAGTCATAATGAAGTTTCAATTTTAACATAACATGGGAGAAAAGCTCATTCCAGTGCAAGAGGCTTCATTCTAATATTTACCATAGTGGAATAAATAAGTGAATGCAAAAAAATGAAACAATAAACAGCTATGAATATATGACAAAGACTGCCAATATTTTTTGGAGAGATGGAGACAAGATTAAAATAATAATGTACACATATTAAATTAATAATGTATTACTTATCCGTAATCAATTGTTTTTTTTAAGGATTCAAGTGTTACTAATAAAGTTAAACAAAAAGGAATAATTATTTTAACCTCACATACAGTTTTTGATTGGAATACACTGAAATACATAACTTCCCCTCGGCATATCGCATGCGGTGTAGTCGCACAAGTTCAACGCTCAAAACAAATCTGAAAATTACGCTTCCGCAGATGGTCTGCGACTCTCCATAGGAAATAACGACTTCGGTTTATCGGCTGTCGTTTGTCGTGTGCATCTCGAAAGTTAAAACTCTAGCAAAAACGACATGTAACCAAATGTAAGTTTATTTTGGCTAGAAGTGGATTACTCATCATAGCCATACTATATTGGGTCTGTTGTTAACCTAGACTATAAAATGACTATTGCTTGCTAAGTTGTTATGTCACGGGGTGACGATCTTTCAGGGCGGAACCAAAAGTTGAGGAAGTTTTGGTTCCGCCCGGATGTTTCCGTCCAGACCGGAAAACGGAAACACCGGACATCCGGCAGATTCACGGAGGCTGTAATCAGCCGATTGGGCACAGCTGTGCCTAGTTGAAGAGATCGCCTGGCAATTGGATGATTATAGTACAGAGAGGAGTATATAAAGCACAGTTAGAACACAGTTAGAGTGCTTAGTGTGTGCTGGGAAACGGAGCTGTGCTCATTGTTGGACGTGGTGGCTGTCTGTGGTTCTCTCTCTCTCTCGTTGCAGTCTTGATTGTGGATCTGCTGGAGTAAACAGGAAAATCCTATGGGTAAAAAGGAACTTGTTCTAACCAATATTGAAGGAGTAAAGCAGGAAGAAAATTGACCTTCTGGTACAACGTAAACAAAGGCTATTCGCCGTGAGTATACCCTTTTTGTGTGGAGTAACTGGCAAAAGTTAACTTGTGTAACTATTGGAAACCTCCAGGAGAAGGAGGGCGGCCCTACCCCTATAAGAGTGTGGTGGGCGAGCCGTTAGAAGTATAACTTCACACAGCCACCGCAACGAGACTTATTGTGGTCGTATTTCCCATCGCCTTATCGTAGCCCAAGCGCAGTGGAGGACACCGGGCGCTTCCCTTGTTGTGGTGCACTTATAGTGTGGTGAGTGAGACTGTGTATTAAATCCTTTTCACGTTTGGAGTGGTGCTGTGTATATTGCTGTGGGTTGCTGTGTGTCTTGTAGACGAAGCCCCGCATCATCCATTTTCTTCCACTGGGCAGAGGACGGAGAGGCCAACGACTACAGAAATCACTGTTACTATAAGTAGTGTGCTGTTAGAGTGCGAAGGGACGCAGACTAAGAGCTGTCCGTGACCGTGAGTAAACCATTGGAGAACATTTTGTGGTGTGAACTTACCTGTGTCTGTTTACGTCGCAGAGTTAGAGGCGAAAGGGTCCGCCGCCCCGTGGTCTCTACGAAAAGGGCGCCCCCGTCTAGGAATCGATCGGCCTATGGGCATTGGAGATAGGGCAGCGCTCGACCCGGTGAGGTGGTGTGTGACCTTCGCCCCTCTGTTGACCTACGGAGGAGAACCATACCTACCCAGAAAGCTGTAAACAGCAGAGCCGGTGAGGAATACTCGAAGTCTCAGCAACAGTGTCTTTGTGTTCTAGCGGCCACCTGTGGAGAGAGAGCAGAACGAGAGTGAATCATTGAAGAGCAAACTGTGAACGTGATACCTACCCAGAAAGCTGTAAACAGCAGAGCCGGTGAGAAATACTCGAAGTCTCAGTAACAGTGTCTTTGTGTTCTAGCGGCCACCTGTGGAGAGAGAGCAGAACGAGAGTGAATCATTGAAGAGCAAACTGTGAACGTGATGCCTACCCAGAAAGCTGTAAACAGCAGAGCCGGTGAGAAATACTCGAAGTCTCAGTAACAGTGTCTTTGTGTTCTAGCGGCCACCTGTGGAGAGAGAGCAGAACGAGAGTGAATCATTGAAGAGCAAACTGTGAACGTGATACCTACCCAGAAAGCTGTAAACAGCAGAGCCGGTGAGAATTACTCGAAGTCTCAGCAACAGTGTCTTTGTGTTCTAGCGGCCACCTGTGGAGAGAGAGCAGAACGAGAGTGAATCATTGAAGAGCAAACTGTGAATGTGATACCTACCCAGAAAGCTGTAAACAGCAGAGCCGGTGAGAATTACTCGAAGTCCCAGTAACAGTGTCTTTGTGTTCTAGCGGCCACCTGTGGAGAGAGAGCAGAACGAGAGTGAATCACTGAAGAGCAAACTGTGAACGTGATACTTACCCAGAGAGCTGTAAGCAGCAGAACCGGTGAGCAATACCCGAAGTCCAAGTAACAGTGTCGTTTGTGTCCTAGTGGCCGCCTGTGGAGAGCAAGGAGAAACAATTGGAGAACAGACTGTGTAACGTGATACCCACCCAGAGAGCTGCAAGCAGCAGAGCCGGTGAGAGACACCTCAAGTGTAAGCTAACAGTGCTTTTGTGTAGCAGTGACTATCTGTGGGGCATAAGGAGAACGTGGACGGACGTACGACAGGGAACGTAAAGGCACGTGGGGCGAGGACCCCCTGCCGGCCCAAGGAAAGGTACACCGACAGTGGAGATCTTCCTTACCAGTCACACCAAAATTATTCTGCCTCCAGGACGGAAGAAGGAGGGCGCCACGGTTAGCAGGGTCCAGGCTGGAGTCTGACGTTTCCCGTTCTCCCCCAGCTTATGGTGGTTGGCACCCTTGCTGCCCTTGGCCTGTCTGCCGTGGCTGCAGTCTCCCTGGAGGGAGAAGAAGAGGCCTATTAGTTTTAATTTCCCCTTTCCCCAAATTCCCAGTTCTTTTAAATATTTAAACTAAATAAAGCTTGTTTTAAATTTTACTTACCTGTTCCCGTGTTTGTCTGGTCATTGGGTTGGCTTTGGGGACCTCCTCGAGGTGGGAGTTGCAAAGGGGCGTGGCTTTAGAGTAAACAGCCAGCCCCTGGTGGTGACAGATTTTGGCGTAGTCGGCAGGGCCCCACCTCGAGTTGAGTAACCAAGGTCACCCAATGACTGACAACACGGGGCCTGCAGCCCCACCCCGTGCCACATCTATTATCATGGGAAGCCCATGGATCCAGAAATATGGAGGAGCAGAGTCGGAGGTACGACTGACCGAATGGAAGGCCCAATTAGAGTACTTGGCCGACTTGCAGGGCCTTAGCGCCGCTCAGCGGCTCCAGTTTGTGTTGAACTCCCTAGAGGGAGAAGCACGGCGAGAGGTACAAGCCGCCCCCGAAGCAATCCGAGCCACCGCCCAGACTGTGTTCCAGTTCCTTACTGAACAATATGGCGACCATACCCCCGTAGCTGTCCTCCGTTCACAATTTTTTAATTGTAAGCAAGGCCCCCGACAACCTATTAGAGCTTTTGCCCTCAGGCTGCGAGAGCAGTTCACTCGCCTGCAGGCCCGACGAGATCATGGGCTAGGAGACGGAGAGACCTTGTTACGCGACCAGTTCCTCCTGGGGATGAAAGAGGGCCCCGTGAGACAAAGTCTGAGGGTCCAGTTTCGACGGGACTCCGGGCTTACCTTTGAGGACCTAAAGAAGGAGGCACTGGCCTTGGAAGGTGATGAGGTCGAAGTAAGTGAAACCCCTGTATGTGCAGCCGTAAGTGGGAACACCGCAGCACCACCTGAACACGCAGATTGGAAGCAAGCCCTCAGAGTAGAATTGTTGAAAGATGTCCGAGAGCAGATGTCGGAACTATCTAAGGCTCTTCTGGGAGAACTTCGTCAAGGTAGGGCGCAAGAGGAACCGAGGCCGGCACCCCGAGAGCGAGTCTACTCTGAGAGGGGCCGAGAGCCACCGGGGCGCCCAAACCGTTTTAACCGGCCCCGCTTTGAGTGGGATGACCAAGGGCGGCCAATCTGCAATCGTTGTGGAGAACCAGGGCATTATAGCCGTCAGTGTGGGCCTCGCAGGGCATCGGAGGGGGGTTTTTAGGACGACCGGCCACAGTGGGTCGTGTGGCCGGGACCCCTCGAGGAGACCCGGAAAGACGTGATAATTCAAGAGGCCAGATGGTGGGGCATAGCCCCATGGCGGAGGTGAAGGTATGTGGTAAGACGGTACAGTGCCTGGTAGATACAGGCTCTCAAGTGACATTGTTTGCCGAAAGTCTCTCGCAGGAAGTATTCGGGAAGCAGAGAACCCAAGGAGGAGAGGCCCCCTGGCTGACGTTGCGGGGCGCCAACGGCTTAGAGATTCCTTACATTGGCTATCGGCTGACGGACTTAGAAGTGCACGGGGTGTTAGTCCCCCAAAAAGGGGTGATCATCGTGGAAGACAGGTGTTTGGGAGTCCACCGAGCCCTACTAGGGATGAATGTGCTCTCCGAGTGTTGGGAGGAGTTATTTCGGGCTAGGCCCGGCCCTAGGATCTCCCCTGTTGAGAGGCCCCTATGGGAGCGAGTGGTCGCCGACTGTCGTCGGGTCCAGATGACCCAGGTCCGTAGAAGCCGGGAAGAGGTAGGAAGAGTGATGTGTCGCTATGCTTTATCTATCCCCCCTAGGAGTGAGGCCATGGTGTGGGTGAGAGTGGCCCCCCGAGGAGTTGGCCCCGAAGAGTGGGTATTGGTTGAACCCCACGCTGATTGCCCCCAAGTGGAAGTAGCACGAGGCCTAGCGGCGGTCCACCGGGGGAGGGTCCCTGTAAAGGTTCGAAATGACCACCCCTACCCAGTGCACTTACACCGACACCAGCGGCTGGCCCGACTCACGGGGGTTGCACCCCATCAGGTGAGGGAAGAGAGAGATGTTAGTTTCCGTCAGGTGTGCCCCACTGTCATCGAGGTGGCCCTGACGCAGATGGAAGCCCCCTCAAACAACGGGGAGAGGGACATGCCGAGACACCTGGTAGGTGAGTCCCTGCAAGGGGAAAAGCTGGAACAGGCGCAGACACAACGACTCCAAGCCCTCCTTCAGAAATGGCAACATGTGTTTGCAAGACACGAGGAGGATTACGGATGCACTAAGGTGGTAGAACATCATATTCCGACTGGAGATGCAGGACCCAGCAGGGAGAGATACCGGCCGATCCCACCCACTTTATATACAGAGGTACGCTCACTATTGCAGGGCATGCTGGGGCGGGGCATCGTCCGAGAAAGCAGTAGCCCATGGGCAGCCCCCATCGTACTGGTGCAGAAGAAGTCGGGAGCTTGGAGGTTTTGTGTGGACTATCGTAAGCTCAACCTGGTGACTAAGAAAGACGCTTTTCCCCTACCCCGGATCGAAGACTCCCTTGCGGGTCTCACGCGGTCTGCATGGTACTCCACTCTGGATCTGGCCAGTGGGTATTGGCAGGTGCCAGTGGCCGAGGCCGATAGGGAGAAGACCGCTTTCACGACCCCGTTTGGACTATTCGAGTGGGAACGGATGCCCTTCGGGCTCTGCAACGCCCCAGCCACGTTCCAACGTCTGATGCAGCGCTGTTTGGGAGGTCAGTTAATGGAGTCAGTCTTGGTATATCTAGATGATGTAATTGTGTACTCCCCAGATTTCGATTCCCACCTCCGGCACCTCGAAGAGGTTTTCCAGGCAATGGAGAAATATGGGCTGAAGTTGCAACCCGATAAATGCCATCTGTTGAGGCGAGAGGTCCAGTTCCTGGGTCACGTGGTCAGCGCTGCTGGGGTGGCTGTAGACCCTGGGAAAGTCTCTGCAGTAAGAGATTGGAGTGCGCCCAAGACTGTGAGGCAAGTACGTTCATTTCTGGGGTTTGTGGGATACTACAGACGGTTCATAAAAGATTTTTCCAAGATCGCTAAGCCACTTAACCAGCTGCTGGTCGGTACAGGGCGGAACCGGGGACGGGGATCACCCCCGATTGACTGGGATGGGTCCTGTGAGGGGGCATTTCAGAGATTGAAACAGGAATTGTTACAGGCTCCTATCTTAGCCTATGCAGACTTTACTCAACCATTTATCTTGTATACAGACGCTAGCAACCTGGGGTTGGGGGCGGTCTTGGCTCAACGACAAGCGGGAACAGAACGGGTGATTGCTTACGCAAGCCGAAGCCTCCACCCAGCTGAGAAGAACGATGCAAACTACAGCTCATTTAAACTGGAACTGCTGGCCCTGAAGTGGGCCCTGAGCGAGAAGTTTAAGGACTACCTCTGGGGTGCTAAGGTAACGGTGATTACAGACAATAATCCTTTGGTACATTTACAGACAGCGAAGTTGGGAGCTGTGGAGCAGCGCTGGGTGGCACAACTTGCCAATTTCGAGTATCAACTGCAGTATCGGCCTGGGCGAGAACACACGAACGCGGACGCCTTGTCCCGATTGCCAGAGGCGGACAACCCCGGTTGCCGGGGAGGCAAGGAAGAAGAAAGCCAGAGGGAGGGCTATCTGATAGGGGCCGTGGAGGCCCCCGGAGGCCAGCAGGAGGCGGTACCGGAGAATTGGGGCTGGGACCCCTGTCGGTGGAAAACGAGGCAGGCCCAGGATCAGGATGTGTGTCAGGTAAAGATGTGGGTGGAGCAGGGCCGACGGCCAACAGCGTCTGAGAGGCTGACTCAAACAGAGACGGGAAAAAGACTGCTGGGACAGTGGGACAAGCTGGAACTACAGGAAGGGGTGCTTTGCCGGAAGGTTAGTGACCCGAAGCTGGACGAAGAGGTGCGCCAGATCGTGGTGCCCGCCGATCAAGCAGCAGCCTTGGTGTCCGCCTACCATGATCAGCTGGGGCACCAGGGACAGGAACGGACAGTATCGTTGCTGCGCAGGTTTTTCTACTGGCCGGGGCTGGAAGCGTCAGTACGCAGCTTGGTCCAAGCTTGCCCCAGGTGTATGTTGTTTAAATCTCGACGAGAGGCTCGAGCGCCGATGGTGCCCATACATGCCAAAGCCCCCCTCCACATCATGGCGATGGATTTCCTGACACTGGGCCGGCCACAGGACCGCTATCCGAACATCTTAGTAATCACCGACCTGTTTACAAAATACGCATGGGCAGTTCCCACCCTTGATCAGACGGCAAACACCACCGCAACGGCTCTATGGCGGCACGTCTTCCAAACGTTTGGATGTCCAGAGTTCCTGCACTCAGACCAAGGGGCAAATTTCGAATCAAAGGTGATCCGAGAATTATGCCAGCTGTATGGGTGCACGAAGACCCATACGACGTCGTATCACCCTCAAGGAAATGGCTGTTGTGAGAGGTTTAATCAGACCCTGTTGGGGCTCCTAGGGACCCTGGACCAACGGAAGCAGAGCGATTGGGTGAGTGCTCTACCGAATCTTTTGCAAGCTTATAATAACAGCGTTCATAGTACGACGGGGTATGCCCCCACTTATCTGATGTTCGGCAGACATGTGCGGATGCCCACGGACCTGGTCTTGGGAGTGGCCGCTGGCCAAGAGGAAGGGAGCGTGACGGAATGGGCAGGGCGCCACCACCAACGGCTACACTTTGCTTACGAGCAGGTATCCCAGAAGATACGGGCTACAGGGGAAAAGAACAAGCGGCTGTACGACCGGACGGCCCGGGACGCCCCCTTGTTACCAGGAGAGAGAGTCTTGGTACGAGACAATCGGCGGCAAGGCAAAGGAAAGCTGAGTGACCGTTGGGAGCCCACCCCGTACGTAGTCTGCAGGCAACAGAGGCCGGGACAGCCGGTGTATACCATCCGGCCGGAAGGAAAGGCCGGCCCGGAACGTGTGGTGCACCGAAACATGATTCGCCCTTGCCCAAATTATCCCGAGGTCGCGAAGGAGGTAGTGGCAGAACCGGCACCGACGGCCCCCTGGATGGAAGGATGGGCTGTGGTACCAGGCCTACCCGTGGCAGCACCACCCCCGGCCGCCCCAGTAGAGCCAGAGCTAGCACCTGAGCCAGTTGAACCCCCGGCCGCCCAGAGACAACCAGAGCCAGTACCAGCGCCAGCTGAACCCCCGGCCGCCCAAAGACAACCTGAGGTTGTGCCCGAGCCCGCCGGACCTGACTCCCCTGTGAGGCGCTCCCAACGGGAGAATCGAGGCCGACCCCCTTCCCGTTACGGTGAGTGGACTACTCAAGGACATTCCAGGGACTGGAATGCATTGGCGGGGGAGGATGTCACGGGGTGACGATCTTTCAGGGCGGAACCAAAAGTTGAGGAAGTTTTGGTTCCGCCCGGATGTTTCCGTCCAGACCGGAAAACGGAAACACCGGACATCCGGCAGATTCACGGAGGCTGTAATCAGCCGATTGGGCACAGCTGTGCCTAGTTGAAGAGATCGCCTGGCAATTGGATGATTATAGTACAGAGAGGAGTATATAAAGCACAGTTAGAACACAGTTAGAGTGCTTAGTGTGTGCTGGGAAACGGAGCTGTGCTCATTGTTGGACGTGGTGGCTGTCTGTGGTTCTCTCTCTCTCTCGTTGCAGTCTTGATTGTGGATCTGCTGGAGTAAACAGGAAAATCCTATGGGTAAAAAGGAACTTGTTCTAACCAATATTGAAGGAGTAAAGCAGGAAGAAAATTGACCTTCTGGTACAACGTAAACAAAGGCTATTCGCCGTGAGTATACCCTTTTTGTGTGGAGTAACTGGCAAAAGTTAACTTGTGTAACTATTGGAAACCTCCAGGAGAAGGAGGGCGGCCCTACCCCTATAAGAGTGTGGTGGGCGAGCCGTTAGAAGTATAACTTCACACAGCCACCGCAACGAGACTTATTGTGGTCGTATTTCCCATCGCCTTATCGTAGCCCAAGCGCAGTGGAGGACACCGGGCGCTTCCCTTGTTGTGGTGCACTTATAGTGTGGTGAGTGAGACTGTGTATTAAATCCTTTTCACGTTTGGAGTGGTGCTGTGTATATTGCTGTGGGTTGCTGTGTGTCTTGTAGACGAAGCCCCGCATCATCCATTTTCTTCCACTGGGCAGAGGACGGAGAGGCCAACGACTACAGAAATCACTGTTACTATAAGTAGTGTGCTGTTAGAGTGCGAAGGGACGCAGACTAAGAGCTGTCCGTGACCGTGAGTAAACCATTGGAGAACATTTTGTGGTGTGAACTTACCTGTGTCTGTTTACGTCGCAGAGTTAGAGGCGAAAGGGTCCGCCGCCCCGTGGTCTCTACGAAAAGGGCGCCCCCGTCTAGGAATCGATCGGCCTATGGGCATTGGAGATAGGGCAGCGCTCGACCCGGTGAGGTGGTGTGTGACCTTCGCCCCTCTGTTGACCTACGGAGGAGAACCATACCTACCCAGAAAGCTGTAAACAGCAGAGCCGGTGAGGAATACTCGAAGTCTCAGCAACAGTGTCTTTGTGTTCTAGCGGCCACCTGTGGAGAGAGAGCAGAACGAGAGTGAATCATTGAAGAGCAAACTGTGAACGTGATACCTACCCAGAAAGCTGTAAACAGCAGAGCCGGTGAGAAATACTCGAAGTCTCAGTAACAGTGTCTTTGTGTTCTAGCGGCCACCTGTGGAGAGAGAGCAGAACGAGAGTGAATCATTGAAGAGCAAACTGTGAACGTGATGCCTACCCAGAAAGCTGTAAACAGCAGAGCCGGTGAGAAATACTCGAAGTCTCAGTAACAGTGTCTTTGTGTTCTAGCGGCCACCTGTGGAGAGAGAGCAGAACGAGAGTGAATCATTGAAGAGCAAACTGTGAACGTGATACCTACCCAGAAAGCTGTAAACAGCAGAGCCGGTGAGAATTACTCGAAGTCTCAGCAACAGTGTCTTTGTGTTCTAGCGGCCACCTGTGGAGAGAGAGCAGAACGAGAGTGAATCATTGAAGAGCAAACTGTGAATGTGATACCTACCCAGAAAGCTGTAAACAGCAGAGCCGGTGAGAATTACTCGAAGTCCCAGTAACAGTGTCTTTGTGTTCTAGCGGCCACCTGTGGAGAGAGAGCAGAACGAGAGTGAATCACTGAAGAGCAAACTGTGAACGTGATACTTACCCAGAGAGCTGTAAGCAGCAGAACCGGTGAGCAATACCCGAAGTCCAAGTAACAGTGTCGTTTGTGTCCTAGTGGCCGCCTGTGGAGAGCAAGGAGAAACAATTGGAGAACAGACTGTGTAACGTGATACCCACCCAGAGAGCTGCAAGCAGCAGAGCCGGTGAGAGACACCTCAAGTGTAAGCTAACAGTGCTTTTGTGTAGCAGTGACTATCTGTGGGGCATAAGGAGAACGTGGACGGACGTACGACAGGGAACGTAAAGGCACGTGGGGCGAGGACCCCCTGCCGGCCCAAGGAAAGGTACACCGACAGTGGAGATCTTCCTTACCAGTCACACCAAAATTATTCTGCCTCCAGGACGGAAGAAGGAGGGCGCCACGGTTAGCAGGGTCCAGGCTGGAGTCTGACGTTTCCCGTTCTCCCCCAGCTTATGGTGGTTGGCACCCTTGCTGCCCTTGGCCTGTCTGCCGTGGCTGCAGTCTCCCTGGAGGGAGAAGAAGAGGCCTATTAGTTTTAATTTCCCCTTTCCCCAAATTCCCAGTTCTTTTAAATATTTAAACTAAATAAAGCTTGTTTTAAATTTTACTTACCTGTTCCCGTGTTTGTCTGGTCATTGGGTTGGCTTTGGGGACCTCCTCGAGGTGGGAGTTGCAAAGGGGCGTGGCTTTAGAGTAAACAGCCAGCCCCTGGTGGTGACAGTTACATACTGGAGTTCTGTATTTCACATCTTTTTTTATTTCTGTAAAAACAAACTTTGTCAGGGATGGTATATGTAATAAATATTAATGTAACATTCCCCCTTACTGATTTGCTGACATGCGGATTATAGTTTATTGCTTGGACAGTTATTCAGCCCCTTGCTAAACAAATTCTTTGGCCTGTGCTTAGCAAAATAAAATATTTTAAGGTGACATAGAATGATTGAACGGAGTATTTATCCTTGTTCTGTGATGTGACATGTAGACAAAAAATGTTTTGTTTGTGTCTGTAATGCCTTAGAAGCTTCCTAAAAACCTCTCTCAGATAGCTCTATTAGGGTGGGGGATTTTAAACAAGTGGTTTTGCACCTATTTGGCTCCCCCTACTGGCTTAACTTGCAATCTCATTAATGATTGGCTGACTTTGCTGCCACTCAAAAAATGTAGCCAATTATTTTAAAGTTGAGGGGCAGTGAGATGCCTGTGATGTCATAAGCATCAGTTTTTCAGATTGGGCCGTTTTCTGGCTGACATTTCTAAAAGAGGAATTTCTATGAGACTGAGATGTTTAGCATGTCTAGCACTTTTTGTATGTTTATGAATGCGGGTAGACTACCATTATTCAACAAAGACAAGGTAAAAATGGTTTTTCATTCTCTGTCCCCTTTAAAAATCAGTGATCAGATCTGAAAAAGTGGTCAGTTATAAGTGAAAGAGTGATTTGTATCCCTTCCAGTTGTAATGGTTGCTATGGTACATTCCTGCCTTGACCGATGTGAAAGATAATTCATCTGCACAGAGACTGTATTCACAACCCTTTAAAACTAGCTCAGTGTAAATACCTTGCAATGTCTATTTTTGTTCTTCTGTAAGTCAGAGCTCTTTTCTCCAGACAATGTAATGAGCATCCTATTGCAGATTGTTCAGTGGAGAGAACCGGTCCTGCGGTGCTCCAGTCCAGTTAATAAACTTAGCAAATGTGGAAACCTCACATCCAGCCCTTAAGAGTCGCAGACATCGGCATAATCAGGATGAATCATGCAAATCCGGTGTATCCGCACAGGACTCGTTCGCGGTGAATCATTCTGCTCATTATTTACCTTTATTGACCATTATTTCTGCGGTTGGAAACGATGCCACGTCAAACCGAAAGCTTAATAGATGGTGATGTAGGGTTTAGAGAAGCTAAAGAAAGACAAATATACCTGATATTTTGTTTAATCACAAGCAAACTATTCCCTTCAAAGTGCAGTTTGTGTAATAAAAAAAGAAAAAAGCTTTTAGGCGTTTAAATAAAGATAGCCTAGATTTATGCTGCAATTGGCTTTAATCTCACGATTTTTCACTGGTTTTCTCCCTCCGAGGCACTGTGTGCTAACAGGCCTGGCCAAAGCGTTCTGTCTGCTAGTTATGATTTTAATGATTAAAGCTGAACGTGGCTTTTGCTTGCATACCCTGCCAGAGTTTTTTTGCCGGAAATATGCTGCGCTCAGAATAGCATGGTTTTCATGCTATTTACGAGATTGCAGGAAATGGGTGAATGGCATTATTTGCCCCTTACTGAGGGCACATTAGCTCGACAGGCAGTGAAGTTTGTGAAGGAGCAGATGCCAGACTGGAATCGAGTAAATGCACTGCACTGTACAGCCAGCTGCAAGCCCTGATTGAAGCCCTTTTCGCTTTTGAGCACTTATTCATTAATTGATTGATGCATTCAAACGCAGCCTTTCATTTCGAGCCCCTTTTCCGCTTCCACTGTGCCTGATATTTGAATTGGAAGTGCGGATCCAGGAGTCAGACATTGGAGCATTAGGAAGTAGGTATATTTTTAAAATATAAATGTAAGGAAAAATTGCAATTTAAAAGCGGAAAAGGAACTGTTTGCTCTATAAATAAGGGCTTTAATTGCAAACCCTCTTGTGTTCAGTAAAACAAGACCCTTTCATTCTCTTCTCAGAGTAAAAAAACACAAAATGGCCGACGCTTTGTGTGGCGCTGACAGATCCGGATTGCACATCACAGCTCCTACAGGCTTTTAATGAATCGAGGGAGACCAGTGATGGTCACATTGATTACCTTTGTCATCCCATTCTGTTCACATTTCATTGTGTTAGTGGCCGGCAGCTCTGGGTTTTCATCTCGCATGTAATGACATACAGTTTGAAGACTTGCCAATCAATGTTCTCGCTCTGCTTTTCAGAACCCACAATATTTCTCACTGTTAGTTGTTATAGGTCATTGAAAAACTGTGAAATGACATTTGCTATAGCTGTGTGATGAAGTGGCGTTGACACTAATCACTGCATTAATATTAATCCCAGTGTTTGCCATTTATATTCCATTTTTTTTTGCCTTGGCGAAGGTGTAATTAATGCCTGGCTGGGAAACAGCAGGCTTTGGTGGTATTTCCTGTGGGTGTAGTTGCCCTTATGTGGGAGCCATTCATGTTCCACTGAAATTTCCGCTGTTTAGCCCTTGGGAAGTTCAGCGTTGAGGCAGACGTATAGATGGTGCATATTATTGATAGACCCAAACTGGCTCTTGTGTACTGTGCTGTTCTAGCGGCTGATCAGATTATACTGTACCTGGAAGGTTGATTTAAATAAGAATCAATATCCAGGGTCCAGATAATCCGTTCAGAGTTGTATGAATGGTTTGGTTTCATAATATGCGGGCTCATGATTGAATTTAAGGGGGAAAATGGGAAAATCTGAAAAGCGGGTTGGCATCTATTTGCACTTTGTTTTGTATTTGCTGATGCAATAATATTGAACAGTGTGCAATGTGTCAGGATGACAGCAATGAAAGCGATCCACTTAGTTCTAGGGACATTCCTCTTAATAAAATCGGCGAGGGTGATGCATCTTTTCACACAACATGCCACAACTGACACAAAAATATAGAGAGGCATTATTAAAAATGACGCTATTAAAAAACAAGAGAGAGAACGGCTGTGCAGTCGGGAGAGATGAGAAAATAGTTTTGTGTTTTTGAAATGTCCTTGAGTCTGCGTGCTTTCTAGATTTTTTCCAGAGCTTATAATTGGCCGCTATTTTGACAAATGTCTCCAGACACAAAAGACTAATCAAAGATTTCTTTGAAATGGAAATGTCACAAGTCATATATTGATCCGAGTAACCTATTATTTCTTGTTTGTTTCAGCTACAATTTTTGAAGTGTGCCCTCATTTTTGTCATGGGTGAACGAATCTCATGAAACTCATGTCTGAGTCATATTGCATCCCAAAATAAAAAATGTTTTGCTTATAAAAATTAAAAGCTGTTTTTATGAACATTCATCACGATCTTATTAGAATTTGTTCCTATTCTATGGGATGGCTAATTCATATGAATTCTTACAAAGTTAATTGTGCAAAATTTCGAATTAATACAAATTAGCCACCTGGTAAAATAAGAAAGAATTTCAATGAGATTGCGTTATACATGTAGTTTACTGATGCTGTATTCATAACATTCTACACGATACAAAAAGAATCAATCTGATTACAGTAATGTAATATACTTTGTATAAATGCACTTTATACCGTATACAGGGTTTCCTGTATGAAATTTGTGAATCTGGGGGGGGAAATTTCAAGGCCCTGGGAAGTTTTTGAAAACATACATACATAGATACGGGTCATTGAAAGTGCTGAGGGTTTTCTGGAAAAACATCCATATTATTCCCTGTATATTGAAGGATAATATCATAAAAAAAATGTAACTTTTTATGCACACATGCTAAACTGTTCACTTTAAATGCTTCTGTATGCGAATGTTGATTCATACCAAAATGCTTTTTTGCCTAGTTGTGTTTGACACATGAAAACGTCTCTGTTTACGTATGTAACTGTTGTTCCATGAGAAGGGAACGAGATGCTGCCTCTCCCTTGCCATACTTCCTGCGTCCCTGTAACACCATCTTTGGCAATATTTCAGATAGTGATATACTTCCTGGTTCCAGCGTCACCCTGTCTTTGTCGTTAATATATGATATGTGATCTACACATTCAGACGCACTTATCCCTGGAGGCGTCCCCAAAGTGTCACCGCATTGACACAGCACCAGTTCCTTTGAAAGGGAACTGTAACAATGTATCTGAAAAGGTAACACAATGTAACCTTGCTCTGACTTGAAATGTGTCCCCACATTTAGTCCTGGAATTTGAGGGTATTGGACCTGGAAAGTAACATTTGTGCTGAAATTGTCCTCCATGAATAATCTTGATCAGATGGCGGACGGACCTACCTGTTAGACGCCGTTTGTTTAAGTCTATATATTTTAATGTGGTTTTTATACATTGCATCATATGAACTGAACTGGATGCACGTTTAGATTTTTACAATGAAAGAATTGTCATATTTGGTTTGCACTATGTTAAATGACTAATGAAATCAATGTATCAATGAATGTTTATTGTGCAATGTAGTGTGTTTGTGATGCTTATTTATGCAACTTGATGTGTTTGCGAGTTTGTTTGAATACAAATTTGTTGTTCTAATATAGTTTTCAAAGTGCTGGGAGTCGATGCATGATGTATGAAATAAAGATGCTGTTTGAATACATTGTCTTGTATGGTGAATTAAAGGAAACTTCATGCATAAGTTCAGGCTTTCGGATCCAATGGGTTGTTACGCTTATTTTTGCCCAGAAGATGACATTTTGTTTTGATATTTTCTACAATTTCTTATTTTGGGATGAATTGTGACCTGGCATGTTTTTGAAAGGCTAATGTAACGTGAATTTGCATAACACTGCACTCAAACCAGCAAATTTCCGTTATTCAAAAAATTGTGGAATTTTGGCTTATTTGGCTAGAGCACGCCAGCAACAATATACCTAATGTATTTTTCCACACAAACCAAAGAAAAAGAGTTTCAGGAATGATTGACACATCCCTGTGTCTAAATAAATCAGCCATATTCCAGCAGTGTTATGCATTTTGACTGACATGCCATCACTCATGAGTTAAATAAAGGAAGACATTCAGGGTATGAAGGCGCAGTATGTGCAAACCCCTCACACAATGTTCTTTTCCACTCATTCCTTCCACATCATGACGCTGCATTAGATTTGAATGTTTTCATATTAACATTAACGAGATGCCCAAAATATTCAATGCATGAACAAGTACGGTTCATGTCTGGAGCGCCTCGTTGCTCTGAGCTCTGTGTTTTTTAAAATCCTATTACTGTCGGGTACGGCTTTTCCATACGTCAGCTTAAATATGACTCAATTTGACAGGGTGGTGTAGCAGAAATGTAGAAATCTTTACAGCACAAAGCGCTTGATGAAAATGCTCAGATCGGAAGACTGTAATGTGTGTGATTTCTGTTTGCCGATGAGGAGCGCTGGGATTGTAACACTGTTGTAGACCGGGAGTAAAAGAGGCTTGAAGCTGACCCCCAGGCAGTCTGTGGAAATGCAGAGGCTGAACAGTTCAGCTCACAGGGAAATTGGCCAGCTCGCTTCAGACCCCCCCAGGCCTGCCCCAGTACAACCTCCATTAAACAATGTGTCCGTTGTCAAGCCATCTCCAGCGCGACCCCCACCAAACCTAATCTAGTGCGCTGAAGCCCTGCCCCCTCATACGGGCTTCACCAGTTAGAAAGGGGAGGTGATGCTATGGGCAGTACTGTAGTTCTGCCTAGTGTACAGTATACTAGATGAAGTCTTGTCAGTTTTGTGGTTGGGATTATTGACGCAGTTAGCTTTATTGCTGTCTCAAGGGTTTGTTCTGGAAGGCGATGTTTAGTAAATCTCATGCTCACCGACCTGGACTCTCTATAGAGATGTCTAGCCTACTCAGAGGGTATTAAATTGACCATTACAGTTGGTCATTACACAATTTGTGCCTGCGGAATTTCGTAGTAAACTCGGCAGATTTCTGCGGAATCCGAACGTTTATCATTCCCAAAGACCTGTATGACGCCAGCATCATGTTTGTTTGATTGTGAAGCGTTTTGCCAATTTCAATGATAGTTTTATCTGCCAATATGAGTGTAGTACTTTTCGTTCTACCATTAAATCCTTGTTTCAGATTTTCCCTCACAGTCATTTGTTTTTTTTTTAGCTGCTTTAATGAAAGAAGAGAATGAAATTCTTCAGTGAGTTTGTAAATCTCTGTGGCTCAGGAGAGGAACGGGCCATTACAGTACGATGTCAATGTGGCTGGATTTGAGGATTAATACGAGATCTGACCAGCGCTGAAATCGGCAAGACTAGGAATAAAGCTGTATCACATGTGAGAAACAGGCAAGGCTGAGGAAGACAGGACTAGTTTTGACAGATCATCTAAAAAAACATCAAAGTGGACGAATGGTCATGAATCTCTACACTCACCTAAAGGATTATTAGGAACACCATACTAATACTGTGTTTGACCGCCTTTCGCCTTCAGAACGGACTTAATTCTATGTGGCATTGATTCAACAAGGTGCTGAATGCATTCTCTAGAAATGTTGGCCCATATTGATAGGATAGCATCTTGCAGTTGGTGGAGATTTGTGGGATGCACATCCAGGGCACGAAGCTCCCGTTCCACTACATCCCAAAGATGCTCTTTTGGGTTGAGATCTGGTGACTGTGGAGGCCATTTTAGTACAGTGAACTCATTGTCATGTTCAAGAAACCAATTTGAAATAATTCGAGCTTTGTAACATGGTGCATTATCCTGCTGGAAGTAGCCATCAGAGGATGAGTACATGGTGGTCATAAAGGGATGGACATGGTCAGAAACAATGCTCAGGTAGGCCATGGCATTTAAATGATGCCCAATTGGCACTAAGGGGCCTAAAGTGTGCCAAGAAAACACCCCCCACACCATTACACCATTTCATACATGAGAAATTGAACAGGTGTTCCTAATAATCCTTTTAGGTGAGTGTATATTGGAGTAAGATATTAAACACTGTTAGTAACGTAACAGTATTTTGACGCTTGGTTACCGCAATACCACCACACACAAATACAGTATACTGTACCATATAAGCATGCTGGTATGATTTTTTAAAAAGATTGTGCATTATTATACTGTAAAAACATAATATGGAGTTTACTTGAGGTAAAAATCTAGCAGAACACCCCCGTAGCATAACCTTCAGAATAACACACAACATAAGTTTAAAACCTTCTGCTTGGTCTCAAAAGAATGAGTCAGAGAAAGTAAAATACTGCTTTTCTCTAAATATTTCATACCTTTTGCTTTCTGCATTGTCCTCCCAGGCACACGGTCTCTGCACGCTTGGTAAAGTTGAGTTGCCCAGGCTGTGTTTAAAAACACTCAGAAGCTGTCACTAAGTGTTTTGCCTTTGTACTTGCACACATTCACTTGTGTGGAGCGTCCCCCGGTGTGCTCTGTCCTTGTACCAGCGTGAGGATGAGACAAAGCTCGTCTTTCACATAAACTGATGTTGAGGTGGTCTGGAGCATATGGCTTTCAATTGACTAGAATAGCATGGAGAAAATAAGGTGACCCCTTCACCTTCAAGAGTTTGCTCAGAGGGCCAGAATGTCTGTCACTAAATAGAACTGTGAAGAATGTTCTACATTGGCTGTCAGATGCAAAATGTGTCTGGCTCTTATGTTTATGTTCAGTAATTCTACTTTAATGGCAACGAAAAGGTTATACATTAGTTATAAAAATGCCTTTAGTCATTTAATTGGTTTTTAAAAATTTTTGGTTTAACTGTCTTTTGCTGCAAAACCCTCTAAGTGCATGCAAACATTTTTGGAAAAAAACAAAACTTTTGAAAAAATCCACTTCTTTTAGACATAGTAAGACATAGTAAACAGTTGCTTAATCCCAAAAGGTGCAACTATTGCAAATCAGAATGTAAAAGTGAAAAAACTATACCACACACTAGGAGACGTTGTGATGCATGTGACCGCCATATTTGGATTGTATTAAGGTCCAAGTACTCACAAGGGACATAAGTTTCAATGTGATGCACGGTCGTTTCTCGCACCATCGTTTATTCAGTTTGTCTTCTGTGCACTTAGAAAAATTGACGTGGCCTGGGGCTTGGATTAATCGGACTTGAAGCTAAGGTGTTTGATGAATGTATAATACATGCCAAGAGCATTCGGTTTATATCATTAGCTCATTTTTGACAGAGGTGGCATAAAGCAGCTTTTGCATCTGAGCTCTTAATATTTATAAACATGTTCTATGCAGCCAAGTTGGTGTCCACTGTCAACACAATTTACAGGTATGCAAAAATCGGTTCACACTGAGCCCACAATTGTTGTGTGACACATTTATAGCCAGTAGGCAGATATATAGTATGGGGATATTATTAATAATAATACTATTATAAAAAGTGGGATTTTGGGTTAGAATTTGTAGTGGGTGGTGCTACCAACTCTGACATCACAGTAATTTACATTTTTTGTTCATGGCATGTTAAGTAAAATATTTGGAATTACACGGGAACCTTTGCTTGTCGTTGTATTGTATAGCACCTGGTTAGGACACAGTGTGTAAATATAACCCACTTTATCATTCTACTGTGCTAAATAGCACTAAAAGCTCATAATCATAGGGTAACCATTTTTAGTGCCATATAGCACCTATAAAGCACCTATGATGAACCATACGGGGGTGATATAGCACCACTATAGCACCAGATATGGTTTTATATAGCACAATATGGTTCTACACAGGTGCTACACAGGTACTACATAGGTGCTACAGTATATGGCACTTAAAATGGTTCCCCTATGATTACAAGCCAGTGAATCACTTTTAGTGCTATTTAGCACTGTTTGTTTTTAGAGTGTATGTCAAACAGGAGAAGAGAATAAACCTTGAAAATATTGCACAGTGATTTTTACTGTTATGTGAGAAAAGTCTGTTAACTCTTTCACCGCCAGCGTTTTTAAAAAAAGTTGCCAGCCAGCGCCAGCGTTTTTCATTATTTTCACCAAAGTTTAATGGCTTCCAGAAAATGTTCTTCTTTAAATATATAAACAAACAATATACCAAATGAAAGAACAAAAAAAAACCTGTTTCATCCTACCTTCAGTGGTTCTTTTGCAATCAGCTTTTGAATATGGGTAGGTTTCTGCAAAAACACCACATTTTGAGCAAAAAGCAGAGATAATTCCATTTTTGTGACGGACTTTTCATAGAGATCCCATTCAGAGCGATCTTTCAAACAGACACGGACATGCAGCCGCTTGCCATAGGACAATACTTCCGGGTTTAAAAAGTTGCGGAAGGTGGATAATAGCGGTATTGCGGAAAGACGGAAAATCTCGTCATTGGCGGGGAAGCGTTTTCTCTTAATTGACGAGATATCTCGTCAATGGCGGGGAAAGAGTTAAAGAGACAGTTCACCCAAAAATGAAAAATCTTTCATTATTTTCTCACTTTCATGTTGTTACAAACCTGTATACATTTATTTTTTTCTGGTGAACACATAGGAAGATTTTTTGAGGAATGTTTGTAACCAAACCGATCATGAGCAATTTCACTTCCATAATAAAAAAAACATACTAGGAAAGTGAATGGTCCTAATGAATGGTTTGGTTACAAACATTCCTCAAAATATTTCTTTCTTGGGTTGAATTTCTGGGTGAACTATGTCAGAAAATGTGAATGTTGTGCACTGGTACAAACCTCACTTGCAGTTAAATGTCTCTTCATGCATGCTTAAAATAATATGATTTTAAAGTACAATTTAACAGCTGTTAAATGACTTCGAACCGAAAGCAGAAAAATGAAGCACAAATCCTAATTTAATAATAGTAATTGCTCTCATCATGCTTCTCTGTATTGAAAGACAAAGGAAAGTGCAGGACTGCCCTTCTTGAGTGGGCAGGTTTTAATCAATTTGTGAAAGGCCAAGAGCAATCTTATGGAGGAGAATGAAGCACTGCCTCCTACATAGCAGAAGGTCAATGCAAGAGGAAAAATAGCTGAATGTATTTCTGAGGTAACTTTATAACAGCTCAGCTTTCTATAAAATCATGCTTATTTTATGTGGCATATATGTGGCATATTAAATACACTTACACGAGACGACCCAGAAAATTGGAGATGGTCCTCACTGCGGAACACAACATCCAGGGGGCGGGGTTGGATCTAGATCCAACTCCTCCCACTTTATATACTTTGTTCCGCCAAATGAACCAGTATATTTGCGTTGTTGCAGCCCGCAATTAGTTGCAACCTGTGGTCACCAACGTTTGCGCTTATCAATTTAAGTGTACGTTTGATTAATAATATAGTTGAGAAAGATTCATAATTTAGAAAGTATCACAGTTAGGTGTAAGGGGAGGTAAGGACACGTTCCCGACAGTTTGATATCACTGAAGGGATTTATTTGTACATTATCCCACTTATTACACAGCTATTCCTATACGAGTAAATATATAAACTTATTTATTTGATATCTTTTATTAGCAAATTTAAAAAAAAAAGTAAACCTGTTTCCTAATGGCTGTAAGCAAAGACGTTAAAACAAGTTCAAAGTCCATACAAGATAAACATTCAATTTATTAATTTCTAAATAACATGCCATAGCCTATATATCTTAATAATTATGCATATTAATACTGTATCCATTAATAGGTCTTAAACTGCATGTGGTAAGATTACTCGTAGTAGGCTTACCCGAAATGTTTTACTCCAAAACATTATAGCAAAAAACTTACATTTCACCCTAAAGGCAGTACTTTTATTGTAGTCATAAGTGAAGTTAGTTATTATGTCAAAATAATAACTTAATTTAGTTACGACTAAATGCGGAAATGGTAACGCAGCAACACGTGTATGACGTGTCTTGTGGTAAAACTGGCGACCAATGGGATCTCTGGATCGGGATCCAGCTCCGCCCCTGGATCTAAATCCAACCCCGCCCCCTGGATGTCGTGTTCTGCAGTGAGGCGCTACTGGAAAATTGCCCTTGCCCTATTCTTTATCGCTTGTGTTTCAATGTACTGCATCTTAAATATGAAACACTTCTATGTTATACCTAATAGAGAGGGATTTCTTGTTGAGACAAACGGCTTGAGCCATAGAGCAGCTTGGATGGACATCAGCCATTCACATTCAATTAACAACTTCCTACGTTTGTCACAACTGCCATTCTTACAAATCCTATCACAAGAAGACTGGCACTTGCTCATTTTTTAATGCTGCCTTTCTTACAGTTTTGCTTGTTGTCACTTTCTTTTGGCATCTCTCCACCATCGTCCTCATACATTATGCGTGCACCTGTCTTTTAATTTAAAAGTCACTGTGTGCTGTTTCGGACCAGCGTTTGGGAATTGAATTTCGGAGTTGCCTCACCTAAAAAATACATTGTTCAAATTCATTAAAATGTTCAGCCTGGTTCTTTGTCGAATCTTCAGAGAACGGATGTGCTCATGAGAGATAAGTAAGCTTGATGAAGTGTATACTACCTGCTGAGCTGCTTTTGGCCCTGGCCCAGCAACTTCTTGTTTTTCTGCAGGGAGCTTTAGGTGAAGCAGACGAGACAGCTGTGTGTTGGTCTCTCTCTCTTTCTCTCTCTGTGTTTCTGTCTCTTTTTGCCCTCCATGAGCTCCTCTCAGACAGGGTGAGTACAAATCTCCTCAGCTTGGCTTAATCCAGCAGTGTTGACAGTACGAGTAAATAAAAAGATACGTTCAAACACAGTACATCCTCTTCTGAGATTTGTCTGCTCTTTACTTACTATTCCTCAGAGAAGCAACTCCGTTCGCTCTGTGTGTTTAAATCTTTAAGTGATCTAAGTGATTTTACAATTGAAAGTAAAGCACGTTATGGCATCAAACAGAATTGCAAAAGTATGTTTTTCAGACAGACTTTTGTCTACACCTCATTTCACCCCTCATGGCCCGTTCGCTTCTGAAGCATAGTGTCTTACTAATTTATTCGAAGCATGATTGTAAAAGCCAACTTGTGTTGTAATGGCTGAGCACACCTGTCAAGAAAATAAGTCCAGGAGCTCCATTGAATCCCAACCGTTGGAAATGTTTTTGTAAATTGCATTGTGTAAATGCAATTGCAATGTTCACTTTAATGTGATGCCTTTGCTTTCCCTTTGTTTAGGACACACAGTAGCAGACATATCTATCTATCTATCTATCTATCTATCTATCTATCTATCTATCTATCTATCTATCTATCTATCTATCTATCTATCTATCTATCTATCTATCTATCTATCTATCTATCTATCTATCTCAGAGCATGTTTTAACTCCTCAGCTTAACTTCTCCATCCCCTCATCCATTGACCTCATCACCTCTCTTCCGTGGCCTTCAAACGCAAGCATCTGAAGCTGCAGACAATTTGGAGCGGCATTAGCAGTTCCCTGGCCCCTGGCCTAGCCTTGCTGCTCTTAAGCCTGTGTAGTCCAGGCTGTATTGGTCCATCCTGTAGCCTTGCCTTTGCACCCTACACAACCATTTCACCCTATGACCCCATCTAGAGTGGAGGATTATTGCAGCGCGTGGAGGGAATACCAGAGCGAGCCGCTGACCTTGTCTGCAAAACTTTGTTGCACTCCATACTGTAGATTTCTCCTGATTGTGGGCTTATATTTGATGCTAGTAGCTTGTATTTTTAAAGCAGTTAATATTCGAAAGACTAACAGCTGCCAGAGATGCGGATTAACGCTTCTTTGCCGAGCTGTAGTTTATCCCATCCTGATAGGGGTCCAGTCTCCGCCCCTGCTGTGGTGCACGCTGTGTGTTCAAACAATGGACAAGTAGATACGTCTAACATAGGGGCTTAGGTTGTAGATTATCTATGTGAATGCATAATAGCCTGATGGTTTTTAGCATGGTTGAGACTTTAACACAGTGGCGCGATCTTCTATCTCTTGCTTCTTCAGCTCTAAAAGCACTTCATAATGAAAGAAAGAGGTGTGCAACGCTTACTCAGCTTGGCAACGGTGTCCTCATAACGTCATTTAAATTAATGGCTTCTTGCAGAATTAAGGTAGTAATGTCAAGAGGCACCAAACATTGCAGGTTAGTATGTATAGCGGTTAGCCAGACAGTTTCCAGGGTGTTTTAGTTTTAAATAAATCTTAGACCCTCTCACCTAAGCCAGTTGCCCAATTGTAAATGAAAAAAATTTTTTTTTGTCAGAACAAAGGAAAGGCACCCTTAGTGAGCAGAATAAAGAACTATGCTGATACAAATATTGCATCCGGCCAGGATGGTATAGAGTTCATAAAAGTCAAATGCGGTGATGTGCGAGTTCCAGACAGTAATGATAACAGAACAATGAGAAAGACACAATGAAACTAATGAACTGGAGGTTTGTGTTATTGTCTGGAAAGCCATGCGTTCCTGCGATCTGTAGCTACTGTAAGAATGCTTCTGTGCTATCAGCAGTTTCCCAGAGCGTCCGTTCCTGACCTTTAAGCTGTATCTGAGCAGCTGTTAATTCCAGTGGAGTGTCGGAGAGCCGTAAGTGCAACTATAGAGAGAAATTGAGGGCCTGAGGACCAGTGAGGGCTAACTCCATTATTTTAGCATTTACTAGAAGGTGATAATTAAAAAAAGATGAAATTTCGTCTGCCGTGTACGAGTTTCGGCTGCAGCCAGAGGATATACATTTATCTTATTTATTTATTAGAATTTACATATACCAAATCTTCCACACCTGGTCTGAGTTTACACTGTAAAGTAAATTTGGTTGTCACCCCACACTATCAGAAAAAAATGGTCTAAATTTGCACCCCAGATGTCCTTGGGGCAGTTTTCTTACTCCTTTATAAGATAAGGGTCATAATACTGTAGGTACCATTTAGTACAGATGTGTATACAGTATACTTACTGTAATATAAACTCTATAGGTCCAAAGCTGTATTATTTTAAAGGGTACCGCCCCAATGACAGCTGGGAAACATATTTGACCATTTTTTTCTGACAGTGTTGGGTGACAATTGAATGTAAATTTGGTAGTGAGTAATTTGGAGTATCAACATTGTCGGATCCTAGATGCACCCAAGCATGCCAAAACGTCTTGATCGGCCCCCAGTGACTGGTCCTAGTATAGGTCATTAACCCCGCCTCCCCCATGTTATTCAATGGGACTTGAGACCAACTAGACAAATTATTTACACTTCAAGATTTTTTTTCCAAATCTGGTTTCTGTCATTTACTGGATTTGTGTGATTGAAGTGTTTGTTTTTAAAATAAGTTTGTTTTTAGTTAGTTATTTAATGCTATAAAAATGGTGGTGTTACGTCATGATTGACAGCTGTAATATGCGCATTCTGCGAGGGCGGGGCCTTGATTTCACGGCTTTACTTCCTGCTCACTACTTCGCAGGGCTGGTCCCGAAATCGCTACTGCGCAGACTCAAGACCCAAGATGTCCCCTATCGAGACACTGGCGGCTTCACTTTTCACCAGTGGAAGAGAGCGAACAGGCGTCGTCCATCTTTTTTTACAGTCTATGGATGCACCTATGGCAATTTGCTAGAAATTGCAAAACGACAAGTAGCTTGAAGATTAGCGTCGATGATATGTTTTTTTTTATGGCTGGTGCCATTACCGATATTAAGAAAGCAGTATGGCCAATTGGCCGATATGATATTGATATAACACAATTATAGTAAATGAGAGACAAACAGAAAATTGGTAAATATTATAATTACATATTTTATTAATAATTTACAAATATTAAAGTACTTAAAATGATAGTTCGCCCAAAAATGAAAATCTGTCATCATTTGCGCACTCTCAGATATTTTGAGGAATGTTTGTAACCAAACCATTCATGAGCCCCATTCAGTTCCATAGTATTTTAATCCCATTTCTCTGTCTTACCCCTTCCCCTCACCCCTACCCCTTATTTTTGCATGTTCACGTGAGAGTAAGGACCAATCGAGATAGCCCATTCGCTCTCGTGAACGTGCAAAACTAAGGGGTAGGGGTAAGACAGAGAAATGGGATTGAAGAAAAAAATACTATGGAAGGGAATGGGGATCATGATCGGTTTGGTTATTTTACTGCCTGTCAAACTTTGGCTTTACATCTGAGCGTCTTTTCATTGCAAACAACAAATTTAAGTTACAGAAATATTTACTGGCCAATTGAAAATATTTTTTGGCCAGTGTCGATATTAATAAAAAAAATCAGCCACTGCAATATATCGGTCTATCACTATTGAAGATGTTGTGACAGAGCATTGAATGATGGGAACTGTAATCTTTACCACTGCTGCGGATGTAAATCAATCCAGCGGAAATCACAAATCATGTTTATGGATGATGTACGTGTAATGAAATAAAGTTTTATATCCGTTATTTTACAATGCAGCATATGTCTGATATCAAAGTACGGTGAGAGAGATTTAAAAAGCAGTACTGTCAACGCACTCTTGCGATACTTGTCATACACAGATCAATCTTCGGTCACTTTTGTCACTGTAAATATCCTGTGTGTACAGAACTGTACTGAACAGGATTGAAAAATAGTGACAGCTGTATTATCTGCTGTGTGTACGTGGCCTTTATAAACACAAACCCAAAAGGTTTGCTTTGAGCTCTCAAACTGCATCAAATCTTTGGTCTTTCTAGCGTCTGATGGCAGAATCCATCTTGTGGACTTTACCGTCTGACTCCACTTATATTTACAGTGGCTGCCATAAGAGCAAAAAGGTATTATGAAAACAGCTGGAGTCTATATGGGTGTGAAATGCAGAGGCTGAAATTTTTTTTTTACATTAAAACAACTGTGAATTTCCAGACTGCCATGGGCCTATAAATACATCTCCCTAAGGTACTCCATATGCAAAGCACAGAACAGGTATTTTTTCAAGGGATGGCATAGAAATATTTGCAAATTGGACATGGGAAGGCATGCAAGTTTACTGTAAGAATGCTGATGCAGTGTGTTTGTAAAAAATATATAGCCTGTTTGTACAGATTGTGGTTTCTAGATTTATTATAGTATCTACTAGTGTCTACAAGATGTTCAAGGTCAGAGCATGAGGATGCACTCATTTTATAACACAAACTGACACTTTTAATGTTATGCTGAAGAAAAGCGATTCACGAGACACAAGCAGACCAAGATTTGATATAAATTGCTCAAGGAGCCATTCTTAAGTAAACGTTGCATTAAATTGAATATGACAATTTTCAAAGAATGTTTTTACAAATGATTCCGCAGAAATTCGAATAAGGCCAACGCTGTTTGTATAAACTGTATTTATTTTACTGAATTTGCTTGTAAATCTGTCTGAAAATGAGACGTTGTATCGGTTCTACCTAAACATTCTTACTATCGATTGCATAGTTAAATGAAATACGTGTGAGACTTGCGCTTTTACATTACATGTACATTTATTCATCTAGCTGACGCTTTTATCCAAAGCGACTTACAATTGCTATATATGTCAGAGGTCGCACGCCTCTGGAGCAACTAAGGGTTAAGCATCTTGCTCAGGGACACAGTGGATTCGAACCCAGGTCTCTCACACTAAAGGCGAGTGTCTTAGCCACTGCGCCATCACCACCCCGTTTACAGTTGCTTATAGGACATCAGAAATGTGTATGTGTGTGTGTGTTTTGTAAAACGCTATTACGCTGTAGAAATGCATTTTATACATAAATGTTTTACCGATAGTGTTGGTTCATCTGAGGTTTGAAGGCCAAGTTGTATTTCATGCTACATTTCTTGTCATCTGGCACACAGCACATTTAAGCCTCAGCCGAGTGCTAAAGGGAGGACAGAGCGGAATAATGGCTGTTTTTACACACTCGCATCCAAACGGCAATTAGCCTGCATTTCACGCCACATTGGCTTCGTGCTTACACAAGAGTGGAGGGTTCAGGGAACACCCAGTCCACCCAGGCTCTGGTGGGGGGGTAACGGTGCCATCATTTCTCCATTACAATGTAATTTGTCCGAAAACGCATCTCTGCCTTATTTTTATCCGTTATACCTAACAAGGAAATGGAGGGCTGGTATTCTGCCGTAATGTTTTCTTTCATAAGGTCTGATAGGCATTCAGACATCATTTGCTGGAGTTTTGGTCATGGTTGGCTCTATTTCAAATGATTCGTCCTCTTCTCTTGTTTTCTATTCAACTGGGTGATTTTGGAGTGGTGGTAGCTTAATGTGATCAATACAATGTCAATACAAGCTCTCAACAGCTGTCAGCATATTTACTTTTAAATCTCGGTTATTACCTTTGACCCCCAAGAACAAGATTGTCATCTGATATTGACTATACTAAGATTTAGATTTATCCTACGATTTTAGAGCTTTTGATTATGGCTCAAACTGGCTGAAAGCGTTCCAGGATGGAGATCAGGTCCTGACAAAGTGCACAGGGATTGGCCTATGGTCTCAGAGGCTTCTGTGCAGTTCAGTGACTTTCAAGGTAAAGCTGGCTCTTGATCTCCATTTGCCATGCTGGCCTCGCTGTAAAAAGATCAAGTTGGCTGTTAGATCAAAGCGTGTGGTTTCAGAGCAGCTGTGCATTGGGCGAACAGAAAGGGGAGGAGGGTCTGGGATAGCAAGGAGAAATAGAAATTACTCAAACCTTTAAATAACCCTTGTATAACCCAACCCTTTGAACTGGGGCCCTGATCAATTAGGGCACACACACACTATCCAAACCAAACCAAATGCCCCAGTGCAATTGTCCCTCCTCTCTACTCCCCCAGAAGCACAAACTCAACCTGTACTTTTTTGATCCAAGACCCGGCGCGCTTTCGTCATTAGGATGCGATTGTTTTGAACAAAGCAGGAAACCCATGAAATCATATTAAAGAGCATCTATTGTCTGATTCAAGTTTTTATATTTCCTTTGGTGTGTAAGTGTGTATTAGTACATGCTAACGATATGCAAAAGGTACAAAACTCCAAAGTAAACAATGACACGAGTTTTCGCCTCCAACGTAAATCTCTTTTCTTGGACTACAACAAACACAGGGATTGTAGGCAACAGTTTACTTCCTGGGATTGGTGATGTAGACAAGGCCGACATTATCATAACTCCTCCCACTTCGGATTTACAGCCTGTAAGTTAACTCTTGTTAGCAACCGAATCTTTCAAACATGGTAAGGAGCGTCACATTTCCGGCTGACGTTAGAGATATTCAGACAAATCACAACGTACAGATTAGCTAGCCAATCAGGGACACAGAGCTTTTTAAATCTGTGCGTTTCAGGAAGAGAGTTATATCTGGAGCTAAAAAAATTATGGTATTTGGAAAATAATGTGCTTTAACCATAAACCACGCAAACACAATGTATTATACCAAATACACAAAATAACGTTGTTTTTAGCAGTGAAATAGGTGCACTTTAAGTCTTTAGTAGTATTGAAACAAAACGTGTGGACAGACAGAACATAGTAGGTCCTGTTTATCAAAGTAGTTTCTCAGAGCCAAAATTGGATGAAACGATGTGGAACAATATGGAGTGTGAACAAAAGGAAAAACAACTTAAAACTTTTTTTTACTCTGTTTTATTTTATGTGGGTTGTGTTTATTTTTATTTTATGTTTATCTCTTTTATGATATTCAGCTGTGATTTAGGATTTTTTTAAAGAAAATAATTATATATATACTGTATGTAAAGTATGTATCTATTATTGTGCATTTTAGGGCATTTCATTGGACAAAAATGTATTGCAAGATGAGTCATCAATATCAGAACTTTGGTTCTGTTTTCCCAAAAGAAAAAGGTTATTTCAATAAATATGTTGAATGTATTTTTTTTTTTGAGTAGACTAGTACTGTATATGGCTTCAAAGATAATAGACATGGACTAAATTTCATTGGGTTTTCCAACTTGTACTGGCCGACTATTCACTGAATTTCTATTCCCCGGTGCCAGACGTCTAAATTATTAACTGCAGATCATGGAAGTGCTTTTGGCTACAATTTAATGTATGAGGTGTGAGAAGATACCACTGAATATATGAGACAGCTGACAGATCCATAGCAGCACCTGAGGTGCAGAGTGAGTTTGTCAACAGCAGCAATCAGCCAGTGCTCAACATTCCTTTAAGGGTTTTGAATAAGCGTTGTCAGCCATCTGCAGGCTGCCCCCTTATGGCCTTCCATTGACACTGCCTGTCTTCTGGGACCTAATTTAAGGTCAGTCGCTTATTGTCTGCTATGATAAATAAAACATCTCGCCATTGACTTAAGGCCCCTCAGTTGTTGTGTGGTCCCTTAGGTCAGCTACTGAACATTTGTCAGCACTAAAACGGACTCCTTTGTAAGAAAACTAAACAACAAACCTTTGCTACAAAGGACACTTACATACTGTAAGAAAAGTTACAGTACAGTAATACGATCCTATAAAGTGGTCTAGTACAGTTTTAGATGTATATATATAGCCTATACTAAATCCTATTTTGTGGGATTCTGTTTAGTACAGGTGCGCGGGGCAAAAACTAACGCAGGGTTAGTTGTAACACGGACTGTTTACATTGTTTCACAAGGTTGAGCGTTTTGCTTCTCCGTATTTTTTTCATGCTGCCAAAAGATGATCTCCCGCAAATTATTGGAAATGTATAATGTTTTTCCAGAGAATTATTGATGAATGAGTGTTTTGGTGGCATGTAAGTAAATGTTTTCATCCAATGTGTTTTTCGGTTTCTAAGTTGGGTGTGTAATATACCAAATCCAATGCTATGTTATATTAAAACTAAAACATAGCATGATTTTCAAATGTCTGCAGGTCTTAGCAATTTTTTTTGTGGGCTTGAAAATATTTTCACCAAGCAGGATTAATTGTAACGCTGTGTTACAACTAACCCCTCAGCACTTACGATATGAAAATCGCTAACGTTAGTGTAATTCTTGCCGTTGTTTTAAATAGGCTACACACGAATGGCTGCCAACAAAATAAATGTGCCTGTCATATCAAAAATCGTATGTCAAATTTATTTTTGTTCATACCTTTAATATTGATTTAATGAGGTCACGTCAAAGATTGAAATCATAATGAAATGAATGGCTAAAATCAGACTTTGATGCTTATATCCCAGAATTTGATTTTGAAACTATGGTTTTTACAGACTGGGTCACATATAAAAAAATGTTTTGTCATAATTGTGCTGCTTTTTCTCACATATTTAGACATTTGTATCCATTTATAATTTAACTATTGTTAGAAAAGGGCTGTATGAATGAATACAGTGTAGATACCTGTCTATTATAGACAGATATATAAACAATATCCACTTCAATATAGACAAAATAGTATTGAAATATTTGCCTGCAAACTTAATTTTAACTAACCCCCTGCCTGTTACAATTAACCCCACCTATGGGGTAAGTTGTAACGTTTGCACTTCTGTCACGTTTGGGGTAATTTTCCAAGAATGGTAAATACTAGAAACAAACGTCAAATGTTCATTTGTAGCAGAGATGTGTTTGTTGTTTGTGTAAAAATATAATTAATCAAACTCAAATATTTTTTGAATGATTGAGCCAAAACCAAAAGCGCTCTCCCCTATATAGTATATAACTTATAGGGGCCCTATCTTGCACCCAGCACAATTGACTTTGCCAGTGACGCATGTATCATTCGTATTTTGCTCCTGCGGTTCAGCGCAAAAAGGAGGCGTGTTCCGGCGCAAACAATCCCTGATGCTATTTTCCAGTTTCAAAAAACAATTGCGCCACTGACCAAAAAAAAACTAGTCTAAAGTCAGTGGCGCGTTGTGCGTTGTTCATTATGCTATTTTAAGAGCGCATGCTTGACCATAATGTATAGCGTGCACAACGCGCACACACTTTGCTTTTCTAATCTACACAGATGCAACAGTTATTTTTGCATAGAGTTTATTGTGTCACTTAAGTTTAGAGATTTGTGATTTGTGGCAAGTGGAAAATATAAAGTATTTGCTATGATCAGTAGCTCATGTTAGAGCATTGTGTTAGAGCAGCGCAAAAGGTCATGGGTTTGATTTCCTTGGAAACACACTGTGATAAAATGTATAGCTTGAATGCAAGTCACTTTGGATGAATCCTACAATGTTGTTTAATGTGTTGGTGTTTGCACTATTGTGTTTTTCATGTTAGGGAGAATATAATGTAGCATCCATTCTTAAAAATAAAGTTGCTTAAGTTATTGACAGCAATGCCATAGAACAGGTTCGAGCTAGCGTCCTGAAAATTTTAACTACGACCTTAATCAAATACAGCTGAAGCAGCTAATTAAGGGCGGTTTCTTAATATCAAGAATGCCAAGTTCAGATTTAGAAAAATGAATATTGCATAATGGAACAGCAGAGTACTTGAGGTCGTAATTCAGTCGTACCAATACGTGCAGCCCTGGCTATTCTTATTTTATTGTATTTTTACAATAAAACAAAATATGTAAAATGCAAAAACCCTGCTTGTGTTCTTACTGAAAATATGAATATGTGGTTTAGGCAGCATGCTCTGATTAGCTTGAATGTATTTATTGCAAAATGAAATATGATGTAAAACCACCATTTATTTTAATACTACAAAGCATTTCTCCAACATAAAATAAACAGAAGAAAAAGTACAAAGGCAGTGATTTACTAGAGTGTTAAGATTATATAGAAAATATATGTGATTTAAGTTATTAAAACTTAACTTTAACATCAGTTAAAATGATAATGACAAATAACACACTTTATATACATAATAAAGATAAATAAATTGATTAGACCGAAAACTGCCAGTTAAATATATCCAAAGGGAATATTTCATGTTTGACCATCAGACACCAAAGGGCAGAGCTGCTGACTGAGCCAGCGGCAATTTTCAGAGGCTGCCCTTGGCAGTGTACACAGTGCTGACCACCCGCTGATCACCTGGAACTCACATATCCAAAATAGTGGAGGAAATTTTAATAGGTGCCAACTTTACTAACCGACCACATATTTGAAGTTTAATTATCTATTTGCTCTTTAAACTACATTTTATGTCACAGAAAGAGTAATATTTTGAATATCGTGCAGGTTTTAAGCTCCATTGCCGTTGACGCTAAATGCATTCAGGGAAACTTGGCTGTCTTAAGTCCACACAAGTCACCTCCTGATGCATCCTCCATAAAATTGGCGGATCAAGAGCAGATCATGGATGTTATGTGGACTTGGCTTGATGCAAACTTAAATTTGGAGCAATGTTTCTTTATAGAACCATTTGTCTATTTTATGGCAGTGGTTCTCAAACTTTTTCAGCATGCGCCCCCCTTGTGTGCAATACATTAATTTGCGTACCCCCCAAAGAAAATGTATGAAAAATTTGTTCTAAAACTTGACATTTTAATTAAACAAAACATATTAAATTATACAAAGTAGTGCTGTTGTTTTTTTTTAGGTTTATTTACACATAATTCATAATAGATTAATTTATTTTATAAAATGTAAAAATAAAATAAAAACTGGGGCCCCCCTGGCACCATCTTGCACCCCCCACCCAGTTTGAGAACCACTGTTCTATGACATTACATTTTTCATACTTAAAACCATTTGGTGAAGGGTTTGATTACAGGTTTAGAAGGGGCTAAGTAATATCTTATATTACAAATTGACTATGAGATTTATTTTCATCTTTAAAAATATTCTGTCGCCTTCATAAAATCGAGTCATCATACCTGTATATGGGATCATTTAAGTAATTTACCCAATTATATATAATCATCAAATTAAGTGATGTAAGTGAATTACTTTTGATTAATTCAAGCAAGTGAATTCACTCGAGCTATAAGTAATGAAGAGATATGTAATTATACAGCATTATTCTATTTAGACATATAAATACATAACACCTTCAGTACTATAATTAAACTGTCATTATTTTTCATGCCCACACATTGTCAACTCCTCCACGAGTCTCAATTAAAAAACTGACCTTGTACATTTGGAAAGGTGTTCACTTATCACTACAATTTAACTAGTGATTCTTTAACAATGCACCTACCATTTCTAGTAATATCCTGGTTCATTTTAAGTTTTTAATTGCTTTCGGGTTATGGCATGACCAACTACACCACCAGTTGAAGGACCTTCCACTCCCGAGTCCAGTGGCTTGTAAGCAAGATTCTTGTTGTTATAAACCAATGCTATAACTTTGAACAATACCTTCCTAGAGCTAATTCAATCTGCTGTGGCTGAATGGACTGTGTTGACTGCTCTCGCAGGAGTAAAGCATTAGGCTTAAACACACACTTGAGGAGAAAAGAGGACATACCTAATCTTTTTTTGGCAGAATCATTGCCGTTGATCACCGAGCATAGCGAAGATGTGCCAGCACAGCGCGATTGTGCTAATGTAGCAGATTAATGTAGCATCACCTCTTAATATATGTTTTTACAGCCTTTTTCTCCTCTCTGGTTCAGTGTTCAGTGTGATGTTCGACTTAGGGTTTGGTGAAGAATGCAACACAACCGTAATGTTAACACCGCTGAATAACCTCTCTATCGCTCGGAGAGGGCAGCAGTCTGGGACTGATTAAAGTCAAGGTGCCCATCTTGCAAACAAGGGAGGCAGCTTTTCCCTAGCACTTTATCTATAATAAGAAAACCTTTTTAGACAAATTGACAGAGATGAAGATAATGGCTTTTATAATTCAATGAACGTGAAAAGATGGCCAGTTCAACCTGGTCAAGCATGCTGGCCACAGAAAATGATTGTTTTTTAGTTCACTTTATTCATTCAGTTATGATTCTTATAGTATAAATGATGTAATGTGGTGCAAGTACTACTAGAGCTCATTTTTTTCAGGTTGGCATTGAAATTAGTTTTTCTTTTTTTTTTTGAGCATGCTTGTCCTTAGTGTATGAATTCGCATCTGATGGTTGACAGTTGTGTCCTTTGAAGTTAGAACAAGAGCATTTGTCTTTGCCTGATGCTTAATATAGCAGCGAACAGCATGATTACAGAGAAGAATAGATGTGAGCAATGACATCCTTGCAGCATATTGTTTGTCTTTACAGTGTAGAGAGTATATGCGTCCATGCATTTTGCTAATTAATGAGTCTTATAATAACGGTACAACAACCTCTGATTTAATCTTCACTTATGTATTGACAGCTTAATGTTGTTAGTGGTTACTTTAATGAGCCTTGTCCATTAATTCTGGCATGGAATTGAATCCATATGACGTGGGAAGTCAATTCAAAGTCAGAATGTCGAAGGCCTTCTAGTTGGCATTCATCATTAACATGAAAGCATAGTCATGTTGCCCATCTGCTAATCTACTGTAGCTCTTTAGAGGCTATATTTCCATTTGTCTACACATGGGAAGGGACATTTTCACATTTACGTTATTGAACAGATACAGTAGATACAGTACTCAGATCAGTACTCAGGGGTGTCAAGAGCGGTGAACATATTTAATCCCATAAGTGACATCTGGGTATCATTTTGATAATAGAAAGTACACTGTCTATTATACTTTCTATTATGAAAATTATACCTGGATGTCACTTATGGGATTAAATATGTTCACCACTCTTGAAATAAACTGGCCATCTTTTCACTTGCTTGGTTTTGCAAGTCTATTCAACCTACTTTTTTAAGTTTTTACTGGTGATAAATTGACAAAACTTAAAATGTTATAATTTGAAGAGTTTGGTTCCAAAACCCAATAAACGAAAAAAAAATAGTTACCGCCAAAATCATTATTGTATCAGATCAGTATTAAAAAGTATGTACTTAATTTTACGCAAAATCCAATTTTAGTTTTGTAACAGAAAATAGTGGTTTTCATCTTGTCACTTTCTTGGTATAGAAAACACGTTTTTACCGAAATCTGTCAAAATGGATTTATTGCGGTTTGGAACCAATCTCTTCATTTGTTAAGTTAAAGTAACATAAATATATGTGTTACAGTGCAGAGAAAAAGCAAGCGCCTACTAACAGTAGGTTCTGCCCAATATTTTGCCAACCATGGGTTAAAGCCTCCCAAGAATTTTATCAGCTAAAACTCATTTTTGAACATCACATATTGAGTTATTTAAAATCAACATATGTTTGTTTGTTACTTTAATTTAAAGTAACCCTAACCCATGATATCTGAAAACCAATATTGACATTTGAAATCACCTAAACAAACATCTAATCCCCTACCCCAATAGAATCTGTACCTTCTTTTGATAGACCCGCCCCACTCATAGCAATTATACCACATGATGATATGATATTAATAAATACCACTTACCATTTATAAACTAAATGGTCGACGACGATGCCTAGAATGTTGGTCTTCTAAGGGGCTGTCCACACAGAGACGCGTATCACTGTATACGTATAATTTGTTATCGTATTGGCGTTTCATCCACGCGGATCCGGCGTTTTAGGAGACTGAATCCGCTATTTTTTGAAACCGGGTCCTAAATGGGATAAATCTGAAACCGACACCCTTGCGGTTTCGTCTGTACAGCCAATCCGTATATTTTGTAAAGCGAAAACGTCATCACATCACGTGTCGGAAGCGTCCCACGTAACAGCAACAACAATAACGATGGACTACGTGATTGTGTTCGTGCTACAGAAGCTACTAAAGCCTACTAGCTTTATTACAGCAAAATCTATTGCTTCTATGCAATTGTGGTGACCAACAAGCGATAATGGACAACACCATACGTTGGTTATGCAAATGCTCAAAGTCTTCTTCTCCGTGTATAGTGTATATCTGTGGCAGAATTACAGCGCCCCATACTGGTCCGGCATATATACTACACTGCTTTCAGTCGGTTTCAGTGGTTTCGTGTTTAAAGATTATTTTTTTAGAGCAAGGAAAAAAAATGATCGGATAGGGAATGCACCGGCTTCGTGTGGACATAGCCTAAAACTCCATGGCTAACATGTTTTACCATTTTGCGCTCATCCAGGCCTCGGGACTGCCAAACAGAAGTTGCTCTCGATCACATCCTTCTTGGATATGAAATTGTTTAACGCCAAAAGTTGCTTTTTTAAATAAACTGCAAAGGCTGCATCGAAAAGTAACTTCGCATCTGCTGCCATGTTGGATCCATAGACATAAACACTTTGGTGTGTCACATAGACGTTGTCATCGTCTTGCTGCCCCCTCCCCGTTCTGTGATTGGTTCCCTTTTTGAGGGGAAAATTTGGTCCATGGTCTCCATGCTACACTTGCAGCATGAATATATTTGCACGCTTGGCAGCATTGGGAAACACAGGCTTATAAGTTATGTCAACTTATCACAAGACAAAACTTAAATAGTTGGTTGAATTGACTTGCAAAAACAAGTTGCTTTAACTTCATGCTCTATTTTTTTTTTACATATGTAAACGTTTTACCTGTCACATAAGTTGAAGAAACATACTTTTTAAGACGTTACCAATTTAAGTAATTGTTTAAGTCAAACCAAGTTTTTACTTTTTACAGTGCACACCCTTGCCTCATTTAGTATACACAGCCACTCAGTCACGCAGCTCAGACCATAGATATGAATATGCAAATTAGTCTCCACCTACACTCTTTTTTTGCACCACCATATGGTCACCATAGATATATATGTACATAGTTTTTACATTCGGCAGTTTCATACACCTAACTGCTAAGTTTGGTTTTACACAATGCATATGTAAACTGCGCATTTGCAGTCTAATCTTTAAGCGCTGATGTTAACAGTGTGAACTGTTAACATCAGCACAGAAGCAGAGCTAAAGCAGCTGTGCTGCAATCATTTCAGCGCCAAGTCTATGCATTCATACATGATATCCATACATGATAACTACTGAATGCATTCAACTATGCTGATATAATTGGTTACATGTTTGTGGCGTTGGAAACCAAGGCGAATGAAACTGTCTCCAAATTTACAGAGAAAATACTCAGCAATTGTGTTTGCACAGGGCTTGTCTTAAAGCATATTAAAAACACCACATAGACATATAAACAACAATAAAAACCTGTTTTTCCCACAGTGGGACTTTAAAACAACCCATTTTAAAAATCTTTCGTTGCAAACCTATATCCTTTCAAACTGCTTCAGGTGTTACTCCCTGGCAAGCATGTGCCTTTAAAATATCTATTTTTGCCCCAACCAAATAAACGAAACTCTGATGTTAAACAGACTTTGGTCTGCAGCACATGCTCCAAGTGTGAATGTTCTCTTAAAACAGCTTCAGTGAATTTCAGTTGAGCTATCATACTCTAAACCATTAAGTTAAGTCTTCCGGTTCGCTCTGCTGGGCAATGATTTCCCTTAATTAAACAACCTCTGGAGCAGTCCATGGCTCTCTGGGGAGGACAGTCGTTCCCGCCTCACACAGACGCATGAAGCAGAGATCTCTTAAACTTTATGAATACAGCCGAGTCATTTTCTCATCTCCCTGAGGGCTATTAGGATTTAGCTCAACTTATTTTCTTCCCAGGCTCATTCAGCTTGAGGGTAATCCGACAGGAAACGCATCCCTGGCCCTCATGACTATACAAAGGAGAGCTTATGGTGTCAGCGACAATGATCCAAAATGTGATCAGATATCAGCCTCCGAGAGGACTATTAAAATTCTCAAACTGAGATTATGTGAGGAGACAGGAGGTTCGTGTTTAAATGGTGATACATCTTCCTCTAATCAACTATGGGCTGTGCTATACATCATTCCTTGGAGCATTTGGACAGCTCAGCTCCACTATACAGACACCTGAATGTCTGACCCGCCCTCTAAAGCTCCTATCAAACCTCCAAACAGCTGTCAGGGGCTGTTCCAGAGGGCAGTCGTAACAACTGACCTTGAGACGGCAACTCCGACTAATGTGCAGAGAGATCGACGAGATTCCTCTCCCATAAACCTCCTCTCAAGGTCTATTTCCGACAACCCTCTGCATACGCTTTTGTAAAATCAATAAAATATCGTCTATGTTGACACACCTGGGGATTTTGGATAATAATGTAAACACAGGAATTGAAAAGTATAAACAATGTCCTTGATAATTTTGCTGAATTTTCGAATGCGCTCCTGTAACAATTCCACTTTTAATCAGGGTTCCTACGGGTCCTTGAAAGTTTGTGAATCTGGGGGAAAATGTAAGGCCCTGGGAAGTTTTAAAAAATATACATACATAGATACAGGTCATTGAAAGAGCTTGAATCTATTTTATGCAAGAAGTTTTTTGAAAAAAAAAAAAAACATATAATTCCCTATGTTGTGTGGGATACTATCATAAAGTTCTAGACTTTTTAAGCACACGTGCTAAACTGTTCGCCTTAAATGCTTATATCTTCTGTATGCGAATGTTGATTCATACTGTACCAAAATGCTTTTTTGCATAGTTGTGTTTGACAGATTAAAACGACTCAGGTTACGTATGTAACTGTTGTCCCCTGAGAAGGGAACGAGACGCTGTGTCTCCTTTGCCATACTTCCTGCGTCCTGTAACGCCGTCTTTGAAAATATTTCGGATAGCAATATACTTCCTGGCTCCCACATCACCCTATCTTTGTCGTTAAGCCTCACCATTGGTTAAATTTGATATACACATTCAGACGCATTTACCCCTGGAGGCGCCCCCAAAGTGTCACCGCAGTGACGCAGCGCGAGTTCCCTCAAAGGGAACTGTAACAATGTATCTGAAAAGGTAACACAATGTAACCTTAAATTTGAGGGTATTGGACCTGGAAAAACCTTGAATGGTCCCTGAATTTAAAGTTAACTAAGGTGTGGGAACCCTGTTTGTGAATCATGTTGCCTGAAAACTGGGGCCTTTTTTTCAGAGAATGACCAAAAGTAACACATTTCTCATGGTCCTAAAAAATACTTTTGTTTTTTACCCACATTTAGTTTGATTAGATTATTAATGGCTGGTCATTTAACCATTCAGAAGATAATAATGGGGCAAATTATTTTTTAAAGAAAAAGCTTTATAGGGAACAAAGTGAACCAATAGGCTATTAAGAATCCCAAGTTTTTGCAATGAAAAGGACTAAACGTATCCACATCAGAACCAAATCCATCTGGAAGAAATTGTTCTAATAAATCTAATTCGTTTCATTTGATTTGATTTCCAAGCAGCAGTGCAGAGACAGCAAACTGATGCTGTAAGACTTGGACAATTTCCACATATCAAAAGATCTTCAAATTTAAATCCAATTCAAATCACTGTCTCCATAATTGTTCTTCCACAGCACCCACAGCGTGCAAAAGAATTTAATTGCCTGTGGAGAAAGCAAAATACGGCTCCATTCCTCACTCAGTTCATGTGTACGTCCCAGCTTGCAGCCACTCGTGTATCACCATGATGGAAACAAATGTTGTCGCGTGGCGCTCGCATCCTCAGCGCAAATTGGAACCCCCCTGCCGTTATTAATGAAATTCCCCGCAAATATGCAGCATTACTTATGCTCAACATATCATAATCAGGATGATGCTGATTAAGAATGCTCCTTGTGAAATGAGGTCCTTAGGATTGCATGAATAAAATACTTGCTGAGTGTTGAAATGCAATTATATTTGTTGTGACTCTTTTAGCTTTTCACAGTTTAATGACTTTTGTGAAATTGCAATTAGTTTAAAGTTCCTCAGATGTAATTTCCCCAGACTGACCCTTTGTGCTGTAGTAAATCACGGGCCTTCTCTATAGCATTTTTATTGATGTCCTACAATACAGTAAACAGCACATATGCTCTCCAATAAGCAATGCTCACAATCACTATGATTGTTATTATCTGTAAATATATTTGTAAATCAAACTCTTTCTGAGCCTAGCTTAATTTATTTCCAATCGTTTAATCTCTACGGATATATTTATCCAACAAGAGTTTCTATCCCGTAAGCACGTGCGTGACTTTACAAGTGCTTTCAGCTTAGACAAAAGTAGACAAAAGCCGTAGTCGTAGGCACAATACAGTCACCGTGAAGTGGGTGGCATACCACACTCTACTGTAAGTGTGTCAGATCCCTGCAATAAAATCCAATTATATACCCGTGCGGATGCATACACATGTGAACCAACTGTGTGTGTGTGTGTGTGTGAATGAATGTCATTAACACAGATGTGCCTCCAATGCCAGGAACATGTCTCGGTGGGACGCGGCCTACTGAAGGCGTTTTGATAAACGGCCTGTGTTCTGGGCATCCGTATCTCTGCAGGGGACCCAGGGGACCGTCTATGTCTCAAGGGGTGCGTAGAGACATCTGTGTGGAGGACGGGAGGGGGGGCGTATCTGCCGCACCACACCACGCCTTTTCCCTGATTACAGCTGTAAGAGAGAAATTACTCTGCAGTATGTGGGAGGAGTGAATCAGTCTCGTATTCAGCAAAGAATCTCATTTGCAAATTCAACTGTAATGTGCCACTACTCATGTGAATGGCTCTTTAAGTTTGTCTCTGCCTCTCAACGTATGATCTAGTCCTTCACTTGCTGCGCCAGCACAAAAACTCACAATTTCAGGGTAGAAGCACACTGCGTTTTGATTAACATACTATATACTATAGGAACTGTGTAGTAGGGTAACTGTGTGGTATCGTATGCAATAATTTTGTATGTAAGGAATATTAGGATGGCTTGCTAAATTGTGTGTGAAATCCAGGCTAAAGCATTTAATCTAATTTTGAGATTAGGAACATTAAAGATTGATTTCACTCATGGCCTTTCTCCATCAATATTAAAGGATTAGCCTATTTTCTTAAAAACATTTTAAGATCATTTGTTCAGTCGGGAAGAAATTGTGTTTTTTTAAGGAAAACATTCCAGGACTTTTCTCATTCTAATGGACTTAAAAACCCAAAGGTTTTAATGCAGTTTAATATTGCAGTTTCAACACACCTTCAAAGGACTCTAAACAATCCCAAACAAGGTATTATGGTCTTATCTAGCGAAACAGTTGTCATTTTTGGCAAGAAAAATAAAAATATGCACTTTTAAACCACAACTTCTCATCTGCTTCCGTAATTGCTTAATGACGTAGAATGATGCGGTTCTTTCAAGGTTACAATGCAGATAATGCTGAAAATTATTGGCTTATATTCTTTAGTTCATGCTTGTATGACTGTGGCGAATAAACGTCTGATGTCTTTACTGTTATGATTTATCGTGTTTAGCCGAGGTGTGTCAAGAACTTGTTGTTCACCGAAAGTATACTGGTGATTTACAAAAAGGACAGTAATAAATGATCAAAATGCATCTGTTTGTTTTATTCGGCTGTTTTTTATTCAAATTAAACTGCAAGGACAGTGTAAGTCACTTAGGCATGCTGTCTGTTTGCGCGCATATGACCATAAATGAGTACAAATCTCACAAATCTACTTAACAAAGTGGAGCAGGTTTTCATTTGTGTACAGTATGTGTCTGTGGTGTAACTTTTAATACACCAAACTAATTTAAGCCAAATGGCTCTAGTTGACATTACATCAAAAAATGCAGTGAAATACCTGGAGCAACGTATTTAGGGTTGTGCAATGTAGACATGGGTAAATATGCGAGTGAGCCTGGGTGGATCTTGTAGTACAACCAAAACAGAACAGACTGACACGAGCGTTTTGGGTGGTAAATCCAAAGAGATGAAGATGTTAAGTCAAGAGACTTCTGTTTTGTTTGGCTTTTCACAATACACATCTTTTCAAACAGCTTGACAGAAAATCATACTGTATTGGCATTTATGCCGCTCAAGATGCCAAATGCAAATACAACATGATAAATGTTATAATATTCATGTTTATTTTTGTATTCTGAATACAAAATTGTCATAAATGAAAAAAATAATACAATAGTATTCTTATTTTAAATAAATCTGAAAATTATGCTATTTTCTTTACAGCAAAACTTTATTGTTGTAATGAGAGTGAAATATATTTGCGTTTATATTTAGCCATTCACTTTAATCCAATAACAACTTACAGAAATGAGGGAAAACAATACAGGAATTTGTCTTACATTTACAAATAGTACAAACTACTGTATTTATTATCTTCAATCTATTACCTGTCTGCCGTGTTATTTGGGTCAATGAAGTGATGTTAATTATTTTTTCAATTAAATGTAAAAGGGTTAAGATTTCAAAATAAATTGCAGATTACTTGCATATATTAACTTTTTTGAGGACCTAAAGTCTAAAATATCTGGTTTTATTTCATTTTGAAAGAATATTTGGGGGATAATTGCTAAAACGTCAATGTGGTGTAACCGGTCTGTGTCAATTGGTGTAACTAGTATTTTTTTAATGAAAATATAAATATATTCAAAAAAAATGTGGAATAAAATATAGTCATCTAGTTAAGTATAAGATTTTTTTTACATAATTTTTACATAATTTGTCAAAGATTATTTAGAAAACAGAGCTGTTTTCAGCATATGTCAGGACAAATATTACAAAAATGCATTAAAATTTAAATTTAGAAATAACTAATAAAATGATATTTTACTTTTTTTGATGATTATGCTTACATGCCATCAAGGTGGATTCTTCGAATTGGTTGGATGGGATTTAGCGTTTACACTATTTGACATTTTCAGGTCCATTCAGTCTTAACTTTCATCAAAATGGTGCAAATGTCATTTTTCATTTTTCACACTATGGGGCGGTTTCCCGGACAGGGATTAGACTAGTCCTAGACTTAAACACTTTTAAGAGCTCTCCAAACTGAAAATAACTTGCACTGACATATCTTAAAATACATCAGTGCCCTTTGTTTTACCTCAAAATGCACACAGGTAATGTTTTTAGTAAGGCATGTTTGTTAAAACTAGTTATATTTCCTAATTAAACTAAGGCCTAGTCCTGGATTAAGCTAATCCTGGTCCGGGAAACCGCCCCATTGTGCATTGAAATAAACCTGATGCATGCTTTAAAACAATTTTTTTTTAAAGATTTTTGAATTTCTCATCTTGCCAAACCATTTTTGTCACTGACCCATTTGCAAACCTCTTCTTTTATTTTGATGGTACAGCGATCGTGTATCTAAATCATAGATCAGACACAAAAACAAACTTTGAAAAGAGACTGGCAGGGGCTGAAGGAGATCGATCTATGTTCAAATCAACCAAAAACAACCTGCTTGGGACAAAGAGAGATGCTTTCAGTCACAGGAGTGAGAAAAGGGCAACAGAGACAAGAATGATGGACATTAATGTTGTGAGATGTAGCTTTGCTAAAATTAATCCACTCTCAGTGATGAATCGTTACAGATCTGTAGCCATGTGCACTTTAACACTCGCATCTGCCGTGCAATGCATCTTTATGCTCAGTCACTTCTCCCATCCGCTGAATTTAATCATCAGCAAAGGCTGACGATATGAGTAAGTCATCTTACCCCCCGACCAGCAAAGCCGATTGAGAAATCTGCCTCTATTAGGAGTATCTCTCAGCAGCCCCGCTTATAATCTGCCTCTCTGGTATAGCTCGTGGTGAATGACAAAAAGCACCTCTGGAAAACGAAATGGATGGGTATTACAGTGGGAGGAAAAGCAAATGGCAACTGAATGTAGGCCCCCGATTACAGCTGGTGCCATTGACAGGCTAGAACATAATGATTAATAATTTTCCTACAAAAAGGCCCAGGCTCCCAGGGCTCGGATGAGAATGGGGAGCAGTATTAAAATGTCAACAGGATTCAGCTGCAGAAGCCGGCCACTTGAGCCCATTCTGGGAAATAATGACTCTCCAATAATCCCAGTGAGAAGTGGAGATGTCAGTGGGCCACATGATCTGCATCAGTACCTGAAAATAAGGGATACTAGATCATAATGTCTACGTATTTCAGCATTCTGTTTTAAAATTTGTATGCACTTCGGTTTTATATATATATCAGGTTTTATGCTGTAATAATTGCTAGTATTTGAATGTATTTGATTACATTTGTTCCTAATTATGTTTTAGTTAGTTACTCTTTAAATATAAATGATTTTATTTATTGAAAGGTAAATCTACAAATAATGATTCATATTTAAATGATTCACATCTTAACTTACAGCTGAATATGCAAATAAGTTCAGCATTAATGGACATTTTCTAATAAATCTTTTGTAAAAACAGGAATAGCCATTTCTTAATTAAGGAGAATGAATAAATTAACTCTGATCAGATAGCTATTTGATTTGTTTAAACATTAGGCCACATAAATGCATCTTGGCAAAACGGATATTAATCCAAAATGAAAATACACTATTCATTACTCTGCCTTAAAAAACTTTAAACGATGCTTATGCAACAAAAGGCAGCACTTATTATATGTTTACTGAATATTGGGCAGGGGACACGCGTCTCCTTGCTTGGCATGAGCTGGATCGCGCAATACAGAGCAGCAGGAGATTGAGACGGTGTGATAACTGATAGGACCATGACAGGGAGGAACGCTTCACAAAACGCTCTCTCAAAGTTTTATTTCTTTGATTAATATAATCGAGTTTGTCATTGGACTTTTTATTGGTTCTAGAAAGCTTTTTACCCACTGTCATCGCTCCTTAAAGCAATAAGCATGTCGTCTTTGTTTGTTTGGCTCTCTTCCGGCTAACTTGCGAATGACGTGCTTACATTTGGGAGGAGTAAAGTGCTGACGTATGTGGCTTCATCAACCAGATGTATTTACACTTGTCTAGTTGCATCTTATATGCGTTCCAGACCACCTACTGAAGTGGTTTTATTGATCGGATTTAAATCCGTCTTGGAATGTTTTTACACCTGGTCTTTTTACTATCAGATAGCTATTCGATCAGAGAAAACGCATGAGGTAACCAGGTGTAAAAAGCCCCATAGATATAGATATATTGGGTGGCTCAAGATGGTCCCCGGTTCAAGTCTCAGCTGGCTCGAGTGGCCCTTCTGTGTGCAATTTGTCAGCATGGGTTTATTCCAGGTACTCCAGTGTCCTCCCACAGTCCAAAGACATTCAAATTTTACAAAATCTTACCATGAATACAGCCATGGATGCAAACGGCACTAATAAATAAATAAATACCCAACCACATATTTACTGTCATCAATGAAAAGCCCATTAAGGTTATGTTAAAGCATTCTTAATCTTGACTTATTGATGGAAAGTAAGCTACTATGATTTCATAGAAATGTAAAACATTATGCAGATATGTTATATACTGAAGGGTTATTACATTGCCCACAGTAATAATATTGTGTGAATTATGTATCACAATAAAGTGTATTATTGAATAACAGCACAAGTCTAATATACTCATGGAGACAGAAACTCAGTGCCATTTTTTTTAGAAATGTTAGGCAAACAGACAGATGAGGTAGAGGAACCCTGTTGGACTTTATATATACATAATGAGATGAGACTCTGCTGGAGTGGATATCCTGAAGTCATGCTTTAATGCTTTCATTAGCATAGCCAAGCAGAGATGCCCAACAAACAGAGAAAATCCAGTCATTCCCACAGCTACAGTACTTATTTTGTGTGAGTAAGCATAGATGTGAATGTTTATGATTGGAATGCTGGGACTCTAAAATAATAACAATTCTAAAATTATGAGTCATAACCAAACCAGACGAAATCTCCAAGTGTTGTGAATATTAAACAGTTGATTATAGTTCAATGAATGGCTGCACTCAAAAGCTCGCTGAATGAGGAATTGATTTTTTTTGTGTTGAAATATTCTTCTCTGTAGCCTCCTGGGATCAATGATGATGAATTATGCTGTTGTTCTAAAAATTACACACTTGTAATGACTCATAATGAGCGTAATGTTGGCATAAAGTATATAGCCGAACATTAGCTTTTGGTCTCGGCATCTGTTTAGGCGCAGATGTGGCGGGCCTTTGAATGCCGTTGGAGTATCTCTTCAGTCATTATCATTTGGGTCTTGCCGCAGGGGCGTGGAGAAGATTTGCAGTTTGTACCCTGAGAGGAGAACCATAAAATCCCATTAAGCCACTTATATTTCCTCAGACAAAACACTTTCCTAAGTTAACGTTGTGCTCTGTTTAGTCTCAGACCCTTCAAGTGTTCAGTAAGTTGTCACTTACTTTTCAGTGAACACTGCTTTGAAAGAAGCAGAAATTCATGCACTGTCAGAAAAAAATGGTCCCTAGCTTTCACTTGGGCTGTACTTTTTAAAAGGTTACTATACTGTATGTGCCATTTAGGTACAGATATATGTATATATTTTGTACCAAAATGTACCTTTAAGGTATACTGCTCTACAAAGCCAAAGCGCAGTACTGTAACTACTGCAGTATACTAATACAGTATGCATGGTACCACACTTTAAAAAATTCTTACAAAAACGGTCAAATGACTGGCAGCAGTGGTTTCCAAACAAAAATCTATCTTAAAATTAAAGTAAAATTTCTTAATTCCATAATGTCCAAAAACCAACAACGTCTGGGTTACAATCAAGTCTTTTTAACCACTAGGCCACGTTGCCTATAAATAAGAGACGCCATTGTAACCCAGAGGTTGTTGATTCGATTCCCATAGCTGGCAGGAAGTTACTGAAGTGTTTTAGTGTTGCAGTGATAGTTGGCCAGTGTTTGTGTCTGTCAGAGTCCAGCAAAGTTCAGCACCAGATCCGACCCGTCACCCGTGATTATATCAAAATTATTACCCAACCCCCCCTCCCCCCAGACCCGTTAATATTTGGCCTGTTACCCGACCCGTACCAGCATAAATCGTACACGCATAAATCACACACGTTAATTTCATTCCAATTAAAGTGCTTTACTTTTTATCTCATACCTCTCTCAACATCACAACAGCGTCATGAAGGGGCTAATGAAACAGGCTAAAGTGGTTTTGTTTTGCGCCATTCAAGTAGCCATACCATTGGCACCTAAATAGGCTATGGAACCTGATAACTATACACAAATAGACATATGAATGAAAAAAAGAAAAAGAAAAATACAACCTACCTACTCAACCCCTGCTGTGCTCCTACAAGTCTCGTCTCGAAATGCTTTCTAAGAGAAGACGTTCCCAGTTTCCGTCTATCAACGGTAAAACTTTATGCAACTCCTGTAACGCTCGCTCCAACCAGGGGTGCGTTCAACTCCAGTTTTAGACACGCACTCGCAAACTTCCCTAAACACTTCCCCTTGGGGAATCCCTGTCGCCATTTTGAAGTTCATTCCACTTCGTCAAGTGGACGAGGGAAGTTTGTATGGACAGACCCTCGCTCCCTCGATTTTGACCGGGGGACACTTCAAGCAGCTCCATATCCCACAATGCATCACGATTGTGACGTCACTTCAGCAACTGGCTCTTTGCACATGGAGGGGGCAGTCTCCACTTTCCATGTGATCAAGGTCTTAGTGTGATCCATTTGAACCTATTTCAAGTGTTTCAGCAGTAGTGGGCAGTGGGCACTTGTACAATGTAAGAAATGACGTACATCCGAGTGAACGAGAGTTAGCGAGGGAAGGTCATAAAAAACCGAACTGGAATGCATGGTAGGCTACGAGAAGCATCAACAAAGGTCGCACACTGTCGCAGTGGTGGTGACGTGAAGGGTCAAATGTCATATGTTGGGCGTGTAATGGTAATTTAGACATACAAATATTGCACATATTTTAATTCACTCTACTACATGCCTGCACGGAGTTAATTATCCGCCGGCATCCCTCTCGTTAATTTTAGGAATGTCACAATCCACTCGTTTTAGACACTTTTATGCGGGTATTTGTGAGTACCCACGGGTACCCGACCCGTTGCAGGACTCTGGTGTCTGTGTGTGTTCACGACTTGGAGTGGATGGATAAAATACGGAGACAATCAAATATCTTTGATTTTTTCTTTTATTGGTCACTTGGTGTTTGATCATAATAATCTGGGAAAAATCCGTAAAATATCAGTATTTGACTGCAGCACTTTTAAAAGAAAAAATCTGTAAAATTGTTGTTTTTGGACATTATTGGAATTAAGAAAATTTAACTTAATTTATTTTTTTTGTATGGAAACAGCTGCTGCCAGTCATTTGACATTGCTTTTTTATTAAATGTTTTTTTTTTTTACAGTGAATATGTAGTTATTTTGGTAGGTGTACCTTTTGAAAGGGTACTGCCTCAGTGACAGTTTAGGGACCATTTATTGACCATGTTTTCTGACATGGTGTACTGAATCTAGAATTGGAACCAAAGACCTTAGAGTATTGTTGGTTAACATTATACTTTGTTTTGGTTCTCCTAAGTAGCATTTTAATAAAAATGTATTGGCTTCACTTTAGTGTGACAGGCCCAGCCTACGCCTCATATGTTGTTACATGGAAAGCTGTATTAAATTGCCTGTCGTTGACTTCAACCTTTCAGTTGTTGAGGAAAGGGAGGCCAGTTACAAAGAAAAGAAACGCTATGTGTGGCATTAATTCACCAGCTGTTTTTCAGTTTGAATGCAGAATTTACTCAAACAGATAATATTTTTGCTTCTGGGCTGGCTAATAACTGAGATAATTAGTGGAAGTGGAAGGCATTTTCAGGATATAAGATGTCCACTCTAAAAAATTGGTGCTAAATAGCACTAAAAGCTCATAGGGGAACCATTTTTAGTGCTATAGAGCACATATAAAGCACCTATGAAGAACCATACGGGGGTGATATAGCACCACTATAGCACCAGATATGGTTCTGTATAGCACAAAAGGCCACACAGGTTCTACACAGGTGCTATATGGCACTTAAAATGGTTCACCTATGATTACGAGGATTGCCAAGGAAGCACTTTTAGTGTTATTTAGCACCGTTGTAGGAAGCATTTGGAGCTGTGGATCATTCAGATTAGTAGTATAAATAAATTGTACATTAACCATCCCGACAGCTCCTCCCCAGTCAACAGCCTCCAACCCCTTTCCCTAACCGCTCTGTTTTATCTTGGGGTGATACTTCTGTGTATTCATCAGTTTTGAAGGCAAATCTTGTAGCGGCCTGGATTAAGCGCTGAACACCAGAAAGGCTGTTATTATGATTGTGAGAGTGTTGAAAGCGCAAAGAGAGAATTTTCTCCCTCTGTAAAGGCTCTCAGCTAGCTTTAAACATGATCTGATGCGCACTACAATAGAAACTAATGCGTTTAAGCATAAGTTAAGATATGAAATTGTAATGTAACATCACCTGTTGTTGCTTCATCTTTATTGCAGTGCTTGGTTCCCTTAAAGACCCTGATGATCAATCAGTCTTCTTGAGAAACCATTTGATCTGCTGGTAAATTGGAAGTAATTAGGTCACTTTAGACCTCACTGCATTTTAATCTTTGAGGATTTTAATCTTGATCACGAATTTACTGACATGAAAGCTCCTAATGCTTTTTCAATATAGATAAGGACAAGCAGCTTGATCTCTGCTTTTTCCATTTGTATCTTTTAGGGAGAAATTTATAACAAAAGAATGACAACAGCTTGGTGAAGTTTTTCTTTAAAAAATATCCCACAGTTTTAGCTGTCAGACTTGAATTTGAAAGACGCTTAATACCACCTCCATGTTGCCTATAAATTATTTTATTCATTGAAAAGGTATCTTGAGCATTTAAATTAATCTACAAATAATAATTCATATTTTAATGATTCATAAACGGCTGACTATGCAAATAAGTTAACCATTTCAGTCGGGCTGAGTACCAAAACTCACTTGTAACCAATCAGCAGTAAGGGGCGTGTCTACTAAACAACATCGTTGCCTGGTTTTCGTATGTGTGGGGTGGGTCTATCAAAAGAAGGTCCAGATTCTTTTGGGGTAGGGGCATGTTTGTTTAGGTGATCTTAAATATCAACATTGGCTTTTAGAGATCATACACCCTGCCTTTAATCCTTGCCATTCAGAAATGCTGGTTTGTTGGCAGAATCCATTAAACGTCACAACAAACTTTCGGGAAAATCCTCTAAATGCAAGACGAATGTGAAACTTCCATGGTTCACATTAAAACTTGAGTATTGAGTCCCTTTAGTATTGTGGCAGCCACATGCATCACAGCCCCCCCCATGTGTAGTTCAGTTTCTTAATTTTTACTTTTTTTTTTTGCTTTCATCATTTGCAATATTTCTAGTTTTATCTTTGGTGATTTTGCAACTTTTTACTTGCCCAAAGAAGTGAGGTTTTATCAAAGAAGCTAGCATGTATCTTGCCAAATTTGTTAAATACCAATTACCTAAATAACTAAAGTGACATTTAAAGTGACCTTTTCATTGCCATTAAAGTAAATATACTGAACTTAAACATAAGAAATTCTCATTTAAAAGAAAACATGTCAGACGTACTTAGAGGGTTTTGCATCTAAACTCTTTACTCACTATCCTTTCATTCTGAAGCCATGTGACTTTATTCTTGCGGTGAACATAGAAGAAGTAATTTAGCAGACTGAAATTGAATCTTTTGAGTTTTAAAGCAGCAGTCTCTAAGCAATAACATTTCCGCTAGGTTGTTTCCGGTCTCCATCATCTTTTATCGTACGTATAAAAGCTGCTTTGCTTCTATGCAATGTATTTCCTTTTGTGTTGCACAGAGGTAATACTCAGGTCTGCAACAACGTAAAGATTAGTAAATGACACGCATGAGTACATGATGACAGATATTACGTTTAATTCATCCATCATCTCATTTACAAACACATCTACACCTAAAGAATGACCGCAATTTGCTCACCTTTTTGTAGCAAACAAGCGTTTTATGTCAAGTGCACTGGTTGGGGCCATCATTTCTCATTGATGGAATTCTGCCTCATGCTTATGGAGATGCAGGCAGGCACTAGACATCAGGAGGCTTATTGTGCATGCAGAAAGTGAGCAAACCAAGGTCAGAGGTGTGCTGGAGGGCAGAGATGTGGATAATCAAAGCCACAATGTGACGTCTCTGTGTGTCAGGTGCATTTGAAGTGAAGATGAGCTCTGAATGAAATTCTGTCTTTTAGGGACAGCATTGTTTAATTTTGTAGATTTACTCAGTAGATGTTTCATAAAAGTCTCTCTGACTACAAATGTGTACAAATGTGTCAGTGATTCACTTGCACAGATCGTACGAAATGCAAGGCTGTTGACTAAGACAAAGATATCTGACCTTGTTTGTTACCTTAATTTTAGCATCCTTTCATTGGCTCCTAGTCCATTTAAAAATGTTGTTGTTTGTTTTTAAATCTTTTAATGATCAAGCCCCATCTTATCTCCTTATTTGTCACTCATTCACATTTTAAAAAAGGGCAATAGGACTTTTTTAGTTGCCTTCCTCCACCTTTGGAATTAGACATACCCTTGCTCTTTATCATTTTTAAAGGATGCTGAAAACATATCTCTACTCCCAAGCATTTTCAACCTGATTCTAGTCGTTTTATCACCTTTGTTTTATTGGCCATAAATGTGTAAATACAATTTACTTACTTAAAAATATAAAGCAAACCTTTACTGATAAATCTCCACATGAGACCTTTATAAAATTTGTATAATTACCAAGTTTTAAATTCTCTTTAGATTCTAACATAATGGTGTTTGGTGGCCTCTGTTTTGTGATGCAACAACCCGATATAATTGCTGTGATTCTCAAACAAAGAGGGTTGAGGAGTGCATGAAGGCGGAAGGCAGTCGACTCGCTATCTCGCAAGCAGATTAGCACGCTGTCATCGATCACAGTGTGACTTCATACATTATCTCAGCCGGCATCACTGATCCCACTCACAGACTTCACTGGATATGATGTGCGTTACCTCGGTGAGGCCTTGACAGCCCCATTGACACCCAGCACTGCCTCAATCTCAGAGGATTATGGTGTTTCGTGGATGAGGGAAAGTGTCCTGAACAAAATGTGATGTGATTGGACTACATAAATAGAGACTTTACTGTACCTTGATAGTATTTTTCAGCATTAAAGCAGAAGCAAGTCATTATTCCAGTAATAAAATTCTTGAATAGATTTCTTTAAATATTAAAGCTCTACTGTGTACTTTATTGAGTTAATTCTTAACAAAAACCCATGTTTTCTTTCAAAAGTATGTGCTCATTCATGTGTAATTACTTCCCACCCACTAATGAAAGTATTCTCGTAAGTGTAGAATCTGCTATTTAAAATGCATACCGTCGAAGCGCTCTCTGGCTGAATCCATGTTGTGTCTCCATCTTTGAAATACATTCGCCGAAGAGGGACATTCCTGAAATTCAAGCTCCGCCTTTCGCGCTTTCACTCTACTGTACACTCACGCTGGCTGCTGGCTGAAGCCTTCGGAGGTTGCATGTGTAGGCGGTATACGTCATCAAGACGTATTTCAGAATATTAACAATTATAAAGCTGACAATTATTCTTAGTTAATTGTAAATTGATGTAATATGCGTAATATGCGTATGACTTGCGAATGTAATGCTCAGTTGATTTAAATAAACCAGGCTTGATGACGTATCCAGCCTGTGACCTGCGTGCGTAGCTGAATCCTTCGGATTTTACAACAACCGCACACCGTGATGAACCTGCGATCTAATGCTTTGATTTGAAAGCCTGTTGAAGACATATTCTCGAGGACATTAAAACAAATCGCCAAGGATGCGAAACGGGGATTTTAAACGACAACGTGACAGGAAAAACATCAAGACCAAAGTCACTATTGGAGTTAGTTTTCCAAGATGGGACTCAAGGGACACTGAAGTTGCACTTTATATATTCTCCACAGGTAATTCAGCATATTCGTTTACATCGATACAGTCCATGTTGTAAACTTGAAGTTTTATGGTTCCTTGGCTAACTTTAGCATGATTATGCATAACACTTGTTAGTGTAAACATGCATGTGGTTTAATGTGTTCAAACAGACACACGCCGTCTCTCCGCCCATTTATGTAATCTGAGGTACTGAGATAAATGTTTTTCATCTTTTCTGACCTCTAGCACAAACACACGGTGACAGCGCTATTTTTAGCCTTTCATTGATAAAAGTGTCTGATCTGCGCGTCTTTCGTTTCATTTTACAAGCGTGTGAAAGTTGCGCGATCTTTTTTCACCAATATGAGAGAAAGCTCTTACATATACACGGACATGTAACGTTTACTTAAAACATAAGCATTGTACTCTGACATAATGTCTGACATAATACTCTGATAAAAGTGTCTGATCTGCGCGTATTTCGTTTCATTTTACAAGTGTGTGAAAGTTGCGCGATCTTTTTTCACCAATATGAGAGAAAGCTCTTACATATACACGGACATGTAACGTTTACTTAAAACATAAGCATTGTACTTTGACATAATATTAATTCGCGTCCATTTAAACCCGTCATGGTTGCTTTTTGTATGTGATTTTAAGCGGACATATCCTGACAATCAGACTTTTTTCATGTTAAACATAAATATGTGTGCTTTGATGGATCACAGGCAAAGGACATTGCAAATTGTTCATTTTTTTCTCATTGCTTTTGCTTTGTAGCTACTGGAAGCCATGTTAACCTTGGCATGACACGGCCGGGCCACCGTACGAGTTAAAACGCGTTCCGAATGGGGGGGGCTAGAAAGTATTATTCAGTTGCTTGTCATATAGACTTTCACCGCTAGATGGGAGTAGATCTTACACAGTGGAGCTTTAAACTAATAAAGGAGGCATTAGTAGGTTTTTCCATTAAAGGGGACATATCATGAAAATCAGACTTTTCTTCTTGTAAGTGCTATAATTGCATCCCCAGTGCTTCTGTCAACCTAGAAACTGTGAAAAAGATCAAACCTGTAACTTAGTTTTGGTAAACCATCTGCAAGCATGTGGAAAAATAGGTCATTGAGATTTGGCTCCCCTTGTGATGTCAGAAGGGGATAATACCGCCCCTTAATCTGCACTATTCAACCATGGCACTGCCATTTAGTGCAGAGATCACCTTTTAAAGGACACACCTAAAAACGACACTTCTTATAAAGTGGCAATTTTACCATGTTATAACAAATTATCTGTTGGGTACTTTGAACTAGAACTTAACATAAGTACTCTGGGGACACCAAAGATTTATTCCTCTTAATAAAGTCATGTGAAATGTCCCCTTTAAAGTACATTATGTGCATTGTTGGTTTGTGGTGCTAAAATATTGCCGTTTGTTTGAGCAGTCTGATGCAGCAACTTTGTCTTAGCCAATGGCGTGACTTTGCTTTTAAAAGACCTTTAATAGCCATTCAAACACATCCCAGTATTCTAGGATGAAAAAAAATAGCCAAAAAAATAAAATGAATAAATAAATGAAACATAACACATTGTAATCATGGTTGCCTTTGCGTACATGATGGACTATCATACAAGTTATTTCGGCAAAAATAACTCAATCAAGTTGATTTTGGTTAGAAGTGGGTTACTCAAAGCTGAACTATATCGGGATCTATAGTTAATGGTGAAATGAAAGCTATTCCTTGTTGGGTGTTTGGCAGACCTATTGCTTAAGTAGGCAGTGAGAACTATGTAAAAAATTATTTAAGTTTAGGGGCCCTATTTTAACGATCTAAGTACATTGTCTAAAGCGCACAGCGCACAATCTAAATGGGCTGAATCCACTTTTGCTAATTTAACGACGGGAAAAATGGTTTGTGCCCAAGCGCACAGTCGAAAAGGGTTGTTCCTACACTGTAACGAATTTGCCTGTAGATTTTACAGTAAGTACCTGGCAAAAAAGTTGCCAGTAAAATCTTGTAAAGTCTTGTGAATTTGCTTTTAATAACTGTAAAAATTGATTACAGTATAATACTGGATTTCGTTTACAGGTTATTGTTGTACATAAATTACAGCAAAGTATTAGGTTTTTAAATTAAAACACTACTTTATTGTAATTTAGTATACAACATTATCTTGTATTCTTTTCAAATTACAGATATTACCTGGCAACTATTTTAACGATCTAAGCACATTGTCTAAAGCGCACAGCGCACGATCTAAATGGGCCGAATCCACTTTTGCTAATTTAACGACGGGAAAAATGGTTTGTGCCCAAGCGCACAGTCGAAAAGGGTTGTTATTTTCATGAGTAATTGGTGTGTTTTGGGCGTAACGTCTCAGCTCTCCTCCACTTTAAAAGCCAATTGCGCTGGCGCTATGTCTAATCCCTATTTAGATGACAGACTTTGTATACTAAAAAACTAAGTGGAGGAAGAAGTTCCCAGTTTAAGATTAATGTTAAATAATTGTGTTGTTTTTCACTTGTATTGAAATTGTTATTTTTTGGATAAAACTTGTTTTCTTTTAGTCATGGAAGTAAAATTAGCAGGCTTTTAATTGCATGTAAGAAAAGGTTTGTACTCTAAAAATACTTTATTTGTAACAAACAAGAGATAAAGAATTTACAAACGTGCGGAGAGCCTTCAGCACTCGGACAGCGCCATGAGTTTTTTTTTAAGCATTACTTAAAAATGTTTCTCATCTCACCATATCCACAAGTACAGAGTCATCATATACAATAAATCCGTGAGGTAGCATTTAAAAAAACATTTAAAAACAGATGCATTTGTTTAAAGCAAAGCATTTATTTACTTACCAGCCTACAGGTGAAGCAGCTCTTTACGCCTTCTAACGTCTTATAATCAATCCTCATTTATGTCCAAGAGACTCAATATTAATCTTTTACATTTGAATGCTTTACTTTTTCGTATTTAAAAGCTTTTTTGTGCTGCTGCGCATCCCGGGATTGTCATCCCAGTTATATAGGCATATTTCTAACGTGCTCATTAAATAACAAAAACAATATTACGCCATAGACTTTAGACCAGGTTTTAGTTGGTCAATGGTGTAGTCTATTTTAGTTGCCTCAAAATAGCAACGCTCCAGCAATGCGCCTGAACCCACCTCGTTTTTAGATCAGAGCGCCCATGGGCGCAAAAATGTTTGTTTTTTCAACAATGTGGCGCTAAATGTGAAAATGACCATTGCGCCAGGTGAAAACTAGCAAAAGACACATGCATTCGTGCATTTCGCTGCATTGCGCCGGGTGTATGATATAGAGCCCTAAAAGTTTTTTGTATATTTTTTGCACAAGTTCAGTAGAGCCCTCAAAAGATAAAAACTATTTTCTCAGGGCTTCACTTTTAGAACAAAAATAGTCTGACATTTTGATGGCATTCCATGAAATTAAGGGGGTGTGAAAAAGTGCCCAAAACTGTCACAAATTGTTACTTCATTGAGGCCTGCCTTCAGACGCACATCTCTGTAGAATTCTGAACAGCTAGAGGAAAACTGCCTTAGGTCAGCTTCCTTTCTTTTTAATGGTTTTGAAAAAGCAATGTCATTTTCAGATGTCTCTCACTGAAGAATTGAGAAACAATATTAGCTGACTGAGAAATAAGTGGGCCCACACAGAGTCTGCGCTTGAAGAACTCTATACAAATTCCCTCACAGTTTTCCACAGAATTGAAAAGCTCACGTAGGCAATATTTTGGAAACAGAACTTGAGTATAAAACAAAAGGTTATTGTGAGCACTTATTGCTTCAACTGCATGACACTTGACTCACCACCCGGTTGTTTTCGAGACACTCAACACAGAAATTAGTTCATAATGTTAGTTTAGTACGAATAAAGCCATAGTTCAGAAGAACAGATTTATTTGAAACAAATCGAATTGAATTGAGTCTGTAATACAAGTGGACATTTGGGGCTTTATTTTTTATTTACAGCTGGTTTTCATTTTGGCAGGGCTTCAGAAACTGTCTACTTTCTCAGTCCTTGTATGGTAAACCCAGGCTAAGAAACAACTTAGGTCATGTGTGTCAATAAATATATGATCTATGATTGTGAGCAGCCAGGTACTGAGTCTTAAGGATTCCTTGTGTCAGAGATAAAGATAAATTGACGCCCATACTGTATATTAGATCTGTTCTGGGAAAAGGGGATTTGATGTGTACAGATACACCCATCATTTATACAGTAAATGCTGGTATAGTGAAGGTTAGCTTGGGCAAATGAAGACATCTCATGGGATAATTTAAATAGGGATGAATTTGACATTCGTGAATGAGCCAGACCATTACTCACTGTCTCTTTAGGACCTTAGGGACAACACCCTGGTGGAGGGACAGCATCGCCAAATTTAGGCTTTCTATCATGATGTTTTGGTAGACACTGAGACAATGCCACTTTAGCCAACTATATATATATGTACGTTTGTATAGTAATACAGTCTATTTTGCAAAACTAATGTTGGTGATCCTGACATGAAGTTATCCCAAAATGGCTACTTAGCAAATTCATAAATAGACAAATATAGTCAAGTAAAAAAGATTTTTTATGATGTGACAAGAAAGTGCAGTGTGAAATTGAAAAGCTTACTTTAGCACATATACAAACTGGTGATTAAATATACAGTCTAGTGAGCATTATACGATACTATAACAACTGACCAATCAGAATTAAGTATTCCAGAGAGCCTTTAAAAAATGAGATATTTCAAGAGACAGGCCATTTTCCTTTATTAGTGAATTAAATGGGAGTTTGTAATGACTTGAGCTTTCACTGGTGTGAAGCCTCAGTGCCTCACATCAGCATAGAAATGGCAGAGCAACTACATGTTAATTAATTTCACTTCTCGCTACGGCTTCTTGCCTCAAGACCCACATTGCTGTCTCTGAGCCTTTACCGGGTTGTGGGTTAATACGAGAGATAATTGCTTCAAGCCAAGGAGAGGGAATCTGTTTACAAATCAGTGAGAGAAATTAAAATCATTGGAAGGGGGAAGACGGCTGGAGAAGCTGTAGCACCACTCATATCCTCCAAAATTCGGTTTTGATCTCGGAGTAAACAATTGAGGAAAGGCATTGTTCTGTACTTAACAGCAATTGCTCGTGAAGACTGCATTGACATCAGAAATGAAGCACCAAATTTAGCTTAATAAAAAAAAGTTGAAGCATATTTTTATTTGTTTATAAATCTTCAGTTAGTTTATCTTATCTCAAAATAAGCTATTAAATGAAAAATATCAATTTATTAGCCTCTAATAATTTTCATTAGCTAAATTGACATTTGTAAATTGTAGAAATCTTTTTGTCTACAATACATGAGTCTTTATTTTTCGTAATGTACCTGTAGTTTCAGCTAAGAAAAAAAGGAAAGCAGTGTAAAGCGAAGGTTCAGCAGATTGTAAAATTATTTCCTCCCTACATTACACAATTTAACAGTAGCAACTAATTATGCTGAAACTCAATTGTGTTGTCAATTATTTTCTCTCTCTCTGCACTAAATGGCAGTGCTGTGGTTGGATTGTGCAGATTAAGGGGCGGTATTATTATAATAATAAGATCCCCTTATGACATCATAAGTGGGACTACATTTTAATGAAAGTAATTTTTCATGTGCTAGCAGAGAATAGTTTACCAAAACTAAGTTACTGTGTTGATCTTTTTTTCATTTTCTAGGTTGATAGAAGCACTGGGGACCCAATTATAGCACTTAAACATGGAAAAATATTTTCATTTTAGCGTTTCAGAGTGCATGCTCACTGTCCTCGAAAACCGTCCCTGCTTTGTATCGTTGCTTGTTTGCTGCCAGACTGACTCTGTGTGTCAGGGTTATTTTCATCAGGAACCTTGAAAATCCAATACGTTAGTTATCAAATCACATCACTCAAGGGCATCTGCCGGTCAGTGTATCTGGTGAATCGATCATCTTATCAGTTCAGCCACTTTCATTTGCTTCAAGCTTAACACATCTGCACCTTCTTGGGCTTCACATTTGAACACCTCACATGTGAGATTATCTCGTGTTTGTTGGTTTCATCTCACACTTTGAAATGTCAGTGCTTCAGTAGGGTAAGGACTCTTCAAAAATATTTCTGATCGTTTGAAAATTTGAATAATATCAATTTGATTTAGTTTGTGGTACATTGAATTGGCATGTGTAGTTTCTGCTTGCCTATAGCAGTTTGTGGTAAACATCATAAAGACAAACTTTGATGTATAATACAGTAGCCTTTAAATACTTTAGTAATTCCCTCCCTTTCAGCCATAATATGCCCAATTATTTGCTCTATTTTTGCTCCACCAATGAAAATAGTTCAATATGAACTCAAAGCAGTATCAAGCATTGTGTGTTGCCTAGCAAAGCAGAAACTGACAGCCTGTCTTGAGTGCTGTGAACCCAGACAATCAAAGTGATTTTAACAGTGAAGCGTCCCAATGCTGTTATACTAAATATAATTTCAGCACATTAGGGACAGCTTGTCCAGTCAGATGTCTGGAACTAGCTGTTTAGAGGAATGAATGAATGGATGGATGGATGAATGATTGAATGCGTTTATTTTAATTTTATAGCTCTACATATAAAGAAATTAAGAGCGCTGCTCCTGTTGGTGTTTAGCTGAAAAGCTTAAGTGCAGAACCGGACTTTATTCGTTCAAAACTAGTGCAAAACTTGTTCTTTATTCAAACTTTAACCAAAATTTTGGTCAGAACAGTGAATGATAACCACACGAGATGGCAGAATGTTGCTATGGTTACCTTTGTGTCAATCATCTTATTTTTGGAAATGAGTATTGTTCTGTAAACACATGGATTGATCATTTAGGGGATTTGGCAGACGTTTGCAGTGTTTACGAGGCCTATGTGCGTCAGCCATGTTTTCTTGTAAATGTGCTTTTTTTCTCAGGCTCTTATGTTTAGGTTCAGGCATTTCAATGTTAGTAATTGAAATTCCTTATTTTCACAAATGTCACTTTAGTCATTTCATTGGTATTTAACCAATTTGCCTGTTTTTTTTTACTGCAAAAATATATTCGGTAAACCTCCATTGCAGTCGTCATCCAATTCTTCTGTGCACTTAGGGGACTTTGCTAAAAACTTGTTGTGGTGTTTAACGTATTCTGCCAGCAAACTAGTACAGTATTTCTGGGGACCTGAGGATCCTGAGGCTGGGATTAAGCAGATTTTAAGCGGAAGTATTTCATAAACGTATAATATGCACCAGAAAAATTCATTCAATACCATTATCTCATTTGTGCACTATTTTTTGCTGTAGTTATGCAACTGTTTGCCACTAACTTACTATAAATTTAAATGCATGTTATTTACTGTTTGTTCAAAGTTAAAGCTCCACTGTGTAAGATCTACTCCCATCTAGCGGTGAAAGTCTATATGACAAGCAACTGAATATTACTTTCTAGCCCTCCCCATTCGGAACGCGTTTTAACTCGTACGGTGGCCCGGCCGTGTCATGCCAAGGTTAACATGGCTTCCAGTAGCTACAAAGCAAAAGCAATGAAAAAAAATGAACAATTTGCAATGTCCTTTGCCTGTGATCCATCAAAGCACACAGATTTATGTTTAACATGAAAAAAGTCTGATTGTCATGATATGTCCGCTTAAAATTACATACAAAAAGCAACCATGACGGGTTTAAATGGACGCGAACTAATATTATGTCAAAGTACAATGCTTATGTTTTAAGTAAACGTTACATGTCCGTGTATATGTAAGAGCTTTCTCTCAGATTGGTGAAAAAAGATCGCGCAACTTTCACTTTATCAGAGTATTATGTCAGACATTATGTCAGAGTACAATGCTTATGTTTTAAGTAAACATGTTACATGTCCGTGTATATGTAAGAGCTTTCTCTCATATTGGTGAAAAAGATCGCGCAACATTCACACGCTTGTAAAATGAAACGAAAGACGCGCAGATCAGACGCTTTTATCAATGAAAGGCTAAAAATAGCGCTGTCACCGTGTGTTTGTGCTAGAGGTCAGAAAAGATGAAAACATTTATCTCAGTACCTCAGATTACATAAATGGGCGGAGAGACGGCGTGTGTCTGTTCGAACACATTAAACCACATGCATGTTTACACTAACAAGTGTTATGCATAATCATGCTAAAGTTAGCCAAGGAACTATACAACTTCAAGTTTACAACATGGACTGTATAGATGTAAACGAATATGCTGAATTACCTGTGGAGAATATAGAAAGTGCAACTTCAGTGTCCCTTGAGCCCATCTTGGAAAACTAACTCCAATAGTGACTTTGGTCTTGATGTTTTTCCTGTCACGTTGTCGTTTAAAATCCCCGTTTCGCATCCTTGGCGATTTGTTTTAATGTCCTCGAGAATATGTCTTCAACAGGCTTTCAAATCAAAGCATTAGATCGCAGGTTCATCACGGTGTGCGGTTGTTGTAAAATCCGAAGGATTCAGCTACGCAGGTCACAGGCTGGATACGTCATCAAGCCTGGTTTATTTAAATTAACTGAGCATTACATTCGCAAGTCATACGCATATTACATCAATTTACAATTAACTAAGAATAATTGTCAGCTTTATAATTGTTAATATTCTGAAATAAGACTGTCTTGATGACGTATAGCGCCTACACATGCAACCTCTGGAGGCTTCAGCTATCAGGCAGCGTGAGTGTAGAGTGAAAGCGCGAAAGGCGGAGCTTGAATTTCAGGAATGTCCCTCGTCAGCGAATGTATTTCAAAGATGGAGGCACAACATGGATTCAGCCAGAGAGCGCTTCGACGGTATGCATTTTAAATAGCAGATTCTACACTTACGAGAATACTTTGATTAGTGGGTGGGAAGTAATTACACATGAATGAGCACATACTTTTGAAAGAAAACATGGGTTTTTGTTAAGAATTAACTCAATAAAGTACACAGTAGAGCTTTAAATAAACATTAAACATTAAAGGCAGGATAGGCAGGAATTATCTAAAAAACTTTTTTACAAATTAGTTTAAACTGTCTTTATATACCAATACATAATTAAAATGTAAGTACTCCGAAAAAGAGAGTATAAAACTCGAGTGTCTTTAGACCTCTCACGACTATTTTAAACACAGCTTATTTTTCCATTCGGGACGAAACAAATGATTGGCTTGCGTGACTATCACTCTCTCACGCGACCATGGCACCACCCCTATTGCTATGGAATCTGCCCACACATGCGCACACCCGATTGATTTGAACGTGCACGAGGCACTCTAGGAAGAGCAAAAGTATGGCAGAGAAAGAGCATTCAGAACTCACAGTACCTGCATATCCAGTCAGCGAAGGCAAACAAAGCAAACAAAGGAATAAACGAAGCAATCAAACAAGAGTAAATATCGCGTGGCTTTTCCTCGAGTCGACGATGCGGTAGTGGTATTGTCTCCGGAGTGTAGTCCTCATCAGAGTCAACAATGTTTTCATCACAGAAACTCTTCCATGCAAAACACTGGCTTAATAGTGAGTACTAAAAGCTATCTTATTTGTTTATATTCATAGTGATAAAGTTAGGTGTATTATTACATGTGATTGTGAAATGATGTTACTACATGCACCGCGCTCCCAGCAGAGCCGGTCAGCATCGCGCGTTCATTTGTTTTGGGGGCGTGGTTTTAGAAGAAACCCAGAAGGGAGGGGGTGGAGTGAATGGAAAAATGAGCTGTGTTTAAAACAGTGGTGAGAGGTTTACAAACACTCGATTTTTATACTCTCTTTTTCAGAGTATTTACATTTTACTTATGTATTGGTATATAAAGACAGTTTAAACAAATTTGTAAAAAAGTTTTTTTAGATAATTCCTGCCTATCCTGCTTTTAACAAATCTTTATCTTTACAGAATAAAATGATAAAATAACAGCCTCATTCAAAGCATTCTGGGAACCATACATCTTCATCAACCTTTTTCTGTTTTTCCTTCAGATTTTGGTTCCCGCAATGCTTTCCATGATGCTGTTATTTTAGTTTTACTCTGTAAAGATACAGACTTTTCATTAAACTTTGAACAAACTGTTGCCAGTAAATATTATACATTTAAATCAACAGTAAGTTAATGGCAAACAGCTTCGAGTAATACTATAGAATTTTTACAGTGTGGCATTTTTAGAGGCTTTTGCATATGAGCTCTTCATTTGTTTGCTCATGTTGCAATCCTCTGTTACCCCGTATTATATAATGTCAACCTATATTGCTGCTAAGGTCCCTCTTGCCTGCCCTTATGCACTGAAAAACATTTATTCATATGAAAGAGGCATATGCGATTATGCAGACATAAGAAAAACCTCCAGCCCCAGAGGCATAGAGCATTTCTCCTGCGATTTCTTTTCAAAAGTCTTGAATCAAAGGAGGGATCTCACGGCCATGCATTTTTCATGCGTGTGTGCTAAAGTTCTTCACTTGAAGATGGCACTCCTTAGAACAACGTGCCAGACACAATGAAAAAGACATTGAGCTCTGCCACAGACCAGGCACACCTCCTGACCGCGATTCAATTGTGCTTTTGCTCTTTGTACCTCTTTGACTCAGCATGGCTGGGCCCTCAGCATCACCGATGATGATAATTGTGCTTGAATCCACAATATGAGATGATTTATGGGAGAGTTAAATATAATTCAGGTCTGTTGTCTCTTCGACTGAGGCTGATGTGAGCATCACACTTATATTCTTTGGGTGGATTAAGCACTTTTTTCTTTGTTTAAATATAAACCCTGTTTCAATTTTTGACTAAAGCCAGTATTCAGGAATCTAATGTAATCTCTCTCTTTCGCTCTATTGCATGACTGCCCGCGGACACAACTCAGCAGGTGAGTGAATTTTTACCTTCATTACAAATTCTTTTGAATTTCACCTTTCACACATCGTCTTGCAAGAACATTGTAATGTACGCTTTCTTATTATGTGAATGCCAGAATGTCACACTGCCCTGTAATTTAAAAGTCTACATGCTGCCTTTTTCAGATTAGTCATGTTGATGTTACATCATGCCATTAGTTGAAAATAGCACTTTTACTTTTTAATTATTCAATTATTTTATGTTTGTTCACCTTTGAATTTAATTGCTTCCCTCATTATCAACAAATTGAGCTTTAGGAACATATCAAGGTCACATTAACTCATTTTTACACATTTTCTGTGGTACTTTTTAAAATAGATTTTATAGATATCAGAAAATTGCTAATGTAATGAAATTGTAAGGTTTTCTGTTACATACAAACCATAAACTAGTCTTAATTAAATTATTAAAGTCCCCCTGTAGTCAATAATTGTATAACCTAAAACTCACCTTTAATATCATCTCTAAAAGTTGTTCCTGTGATGACAATAATTTCTTCATGTTTTAAAATAGTTTGAACGTAACTCTACGCCTCATTAAGTATACGCAGATCTATAAATATGCAAATTCATAGTCCCAGTTAGGGCTGCACGATTTGGGTAATTTTTCCCATTGCGGTTATTGATGCTAAAATTGCGATGTGCGATTGCGATTATACTAAATGGTATCATGAGTCAACTTGATGGGTTTTAAGGAAAATCCACACACAGTTTAGCTAAAATTTGTATTTGTAAAACTAGAAATGTTTTCGTATTGCCACGTGATGTAGCAACTGCTCAGTGTAAGTAATCCTAAATCCAAAATACCGCCATACAACAGACATAGAGTTTTTTTTTTTAGCTACCAGATCACTGTCAACCTCCTCTGCATCCATCTTCGCTCTGGTATCAGTGACGACGCACACCACACACGTGCATGCCACACGTGCACTGCCTTTTTTGTTCATTTTTCTTTCTTTTTTTAAACAGCAAGGAAAATGATCAAACTGTTATCAGAAAGTTTGTGTTAACAAGTCCACACATTTATTTATTTAATATAATTGCAACATTTTGCTGTCATATAATTGCACAGGCTGACATTGCGATTGCGATTGCGATGCGATTAATTGTGCAGCACTAGTCCCAGTCTTTACTCAATCTTACCAAATATGCCCATAGATATGAATATGCAAATTAGCCCCCACCTCTATTCAATTGCATCAGCTTGGAACATAGATATGAATATGCAAATTAGTCCCAGTGTTCACGGAGATGCACCAGCTTGGATCATAGATGTATATGTTTATAGATGCTAGATCCGGCAGTTACAGACACAGTTTCAAAAATTATACATGAGTTGGGCTGATGTTAACAGGTTATAGCATTCACACTACACGTGTGAATGACATGTGTCACATAAGTAGAGCCGAAGTGCTGCAATTTTTTTCAACGCAGAGTCAATGCACCATGAATACATATCTATTACTGTGGGTTTACACCAGACACGAGTTCAATTATTTGCGCAAGTAGATTACATACAAAGTCAATGCAAAGACGCAATCAGACGCGTCCTCGCGTGGGGCGATGCAAATGGAGCGATATGGGAGGCGCGTTTACAGCGAAAAACACGCAGTATTCACCTCAAACGCGTCTTCGCCCAAGTTGAAAATATTCAACTCGAGCGAAACATTTGCATAACACAAAGTAAAGTCCTGCGAGTAATCTAGAGCGATCAACGCGATGCTAACGTTTGGTGTGTACGTAGCACCACGGTGCACTGTGTTTGATTCGACCACACATTTCTAATATAGTTTGATGAAAAACAACGCATAAAAACGCTAATGTATGGTTCTGAATAAGCTATGCATGTTTTTACGTGAGTTTATCTGTCCAATCAGCTCGTAGTATGCAAAACTGTTGCCAATCTCACAGTTCCTCCTCAATTGTTGGTGAACTGTAAAAATTCCCAAATTCCGTATGCTCAAGGCAATATATACAATATGACGAGTCACTTGCGCGGTCATCACCAGGGTGTTGTTGATAGCACATTGTTTGTCTTAAAGCATATAAAAAAAACCACAATAATGTAAACAACGATAAAACTAGGGATGCACCGATAGGATTTTTTTTGGGCCGATACCGATACCGATTTAAACAGACAACTTCTGGCCGATACCGATGCCGATACCGATATTAACCACTTGTGTACAATACTATACAGTTGGTCTATTAGCTAGTTTATTTCTACATCAAATTATTTTTACTGAACATGGATTGGATCTGATTAACATTCAACTGACCAACATAATAAGAGATGCACAAATTAAGCTAAAACAAATATAATAAGACAACATGACAAACTTCAAAGGTGGTTTTTGCTATTCAGCATTTATTTTATTAAGAACATTAACTAATTTTTTACATATAATGGATTTCTTTATGCAGTTAATTAATAAACAATCGGTATCGGCCTTTCTCGTGCTATTGCCGATATGCCGATGGTTTCAATTTCATCAAAAATCTGCCGATAAATATCGGCGGCCGATACATCGGTGCATCACTAATAAAAACGTTCATTGAAATGAATGTAACATTTGTCAATACTCGCAGTGTTTACATGTACAATTGTGAGTAACAGCCGAAGAAAAACTAATTTTGTGAAAACATGGAAGACGCTTCCAAGCAAAAGTAATTACCTGGTACCATATTATTTTTGTAACTCGTTTATTCCTAGTACTTAAAGCATCAGTGTGTCTGTTATAACACATCAAGGGCAAATTTAATGAAGTGTTTGCCACAGGACCCTAAGCCTCAACGTTTGCCTGTTTTCCCTCTATAAAATTTCCTCCCGTGTTCCCCAAATCACTACCTCACCTTCAGCCGGCAGCTCACGGCTAACACTGACAGCTGAGGACAGCGCTGCACATGCAACAACAATTTAATCTCAAAACTAAACTCCTCCAGAACACACGATCCACACGTTACCGACCGTCAGCAAAAAGAGGCTTGCGGTAGAAAGAAATGTTTTATACCAGCACGTCTGCATGGCTCTCGCAGCAGGTTCTGCTTTTGTTTGTCTGTCCTTGACAGTCTATCTCTGCCTTTCATAGTTTTCCATTAAAATATGAATAGTACAGTCTTTTAAGTCTGCTTTGTACTGTTGATGTCAGATGATTTAGAAAGGCTTTATACAGTGTTAAAGGTGTGTATATAATGAGTCAACATTCAGGCACAGAGCCAAAGCTGTGCACCTGTAATGCCAACAAACTCCAAAGTGCCATCTGCAAAAACATTTTTTGCACAAAAGGGTAGAACTGGGTAATTAAGAATTAAAGCTAATCGAAGTAAGTTAATGGATTTGTTTGCCTCGAGATCCCAGCATGTTAATCTCTTTATTGTATGGAAGTAAATCTGTGCCGTTGGGTTTTGAATTCTAATTCTTAGCACTGAATTTTTTTACATCAAATTTTTAACACCGAATTTTATTTTGCATCTAAATCAGACTTTGAATTTTAAAAGCCATCGAATATCTAGCACTGTTTTTTTTGCCTATGACATTTTTCAAATGTTTTAAAAAAATTCAGTGTAAAAAAAATTCAATGTCTAAAAAAATTCAATGAAAAAAAAATTCAATGTGTTTTAAAAGATTCAGTGTAAAAACATTCAATGTTTCAAAAGATTTGGTGTAAAAAATTCAATGTCTCAAAAAATTCAGTGCAAAATAATTCAACGTCTCAAAAAATTCAGTGTAAAAATATTCAGAGTCAACATCCGGGGAAGCAAGGAGAAGCAATCGATCCCTGTATCAAATCATTCAACATCCAGCCAATCATTTACGCTCCATTGGTCACGTGACACCGAAACGGGAAGTGGGTGAAGTTTAGGCAAAGGGTTTATTTGCATTAACATACGAACACATTTTTCACATCTGGCAGATCGTATCATCAGTTTATCAGGACACAGTCCGTTTACATTTATCAACATCAAAGTGGCTTCTGTATCTGGATGTGTGATCGATCCCGTGGGGGGAGACGCGCTGGATGAATAGCTTTAAATCACAATGGCTACAACTGGCTTTAACCATATGATTTAGGGTTGTCGCGGTAACCGCACTCCCGTATTGTACAGTTCTACTGAGAAGCAAACAGCAGAGAATAACTAGCAACCCTAATAACCGTGATTCACCTTTTTAGCTTTATATTTTAAGCTTTAAAGGTTTTATCTTTGCTTATTAATATTTGCAGCGTCCGCACCGCGTACTTTACCTGAACTCGACTTTCACCCACATGCTTTTTACCAACAAAATTAATGTGAAACATGAGGATGACAATCTCGACTTCACTGTTTTAGTTTGCATTAATAACGTGCTTTAGGCTCTGTCTGAACTTATACGTTTTTGTTCTGTAGCCTACTTTGTTCACTCACATATTTCTATATCAACAATAAACTGTTGTTACCTTTGTTTCCTGATAAGTTTAATATGATTTAAATAAAAGAGCTAACAATTTCCTAAATTTCCTGTTCATGTCTCCCTCTAGTCTAGTGTGTAAGAAGTGAAGTAATGTAATTTACAAACACATTTAGGTATAAGAAACTTACTTTGCATAAAACCAACACTGAGCAAATGTATTTGGTCAATTTTATTATGGTTAGTACGTGTTTAACCTAAAACGTGTTAAATGAGATAGAAACTGCTGACTGACCAACATTCACATAATGACCCATGGATATGTCGCCATGGAAACTCAAACATTAAAACGATCCATTAAATTCTGCTACTAAATATTAAATTAAATCTCTACATTAATAGTTGGAACATATTAAACATATGCCTGAATAACTTAAAAATACGACCAGGAGTGTTAAAATGCGCTCCATTACCTAACCTCCTTTATTTTTGACAGCTGTCAGGGAGAAGATTAATGATAGTTAGCGGTGTTTTGTGTGACGTTGACCTGTAAATGCAGATTCCATGGCTGGATTGAGTGAGATCCGTCCTCGGCTGCGTTTGTGATCGGAATGTTATCCGTTCTTGCGCCACACATCAAGATGGATAAATAAAACACAACGAAAATTCTTCTGTGTATTTTGTTTAATGATTTGCCTAAAGCGCCATCACATTCAAAGCCCTGTGTTCTTAGTTTATATGTATGAGATTTTTAATGTTTGAATTAAAAGAAATTCCAAAACATTTTCCCGCAATCTTTTTAACACTTTAGGGTCAGTAAAATGTTGTATGATTTGTTGTTAAAAATCTGTTCAATGATTGGTTAAAGCCTACGCGACTGCCGCTCACGAAAAGATAAAGGGCGTATTCCAATAGCATACTATCCCTATGCCATATTCCCTTCGAAGATCAGAACACTTGATGTATAAACTCTAGAGAAAGTTGCACAATTGTCTCATGGTGTGGTCAATTCAAATAGACTTGGCGAATAGAGCAATGAAAAACGCACATCAGTTTCTCTTTATTTGGATCGACTGTGTGACATCTCCTTCCTGAAGTGCCCTTCAAGGGCGCTAAAACGCCATTTGGAATTCACCCCGTTTTCAGCATGAACTTGACTGCCGCGTCCCATCTCAAAGGCCGATAAAACAGCTGGAGTACTTATAAAAACATCAGTAAATTAATAGGTTTCAGCAATTCTTCTGAAGAAATGTTACCATATCTTTCTCTGGAAAAATAAGCTGCCTTCAAAGCAAGTGTAATTGCGGATTCATGCGCTTCTAATCTAATTTTCCAAATTGTTCTTTTAAGTCATAATGTAAAAATAACACGGAGACTTACGTTCTTACATAGATGTGTTGTATTTTTATTATTAGGGAAATACAGGTAAGGATTTTTTCACCTTCTGAACTAAACAAACCGCATATTTTTATAGGAAATAGCCTATATTTAGCAAAGACGTTCATCTGTAGATCACTTTTGCTTTTAAAGTCAGATTATTAAATATTTAAATTTCTTGAATTAAAATAGTTTTTTAAAATGTTTCTTTATTATTATTATGAACGAAAAACTTAAAACCAATAAAATAGTACAACAAGTTCAGACAAACTCGCTAAAACAGCTTGTTTATTAATAAAACAAATTCGATGGATGGTATGCGTTCTAACACAAATAAATGAAAGACATAATTTTCCATTACTACGACTGCTTAGTGTTTGTTTATTATTATTTTATTTAGGGCTGTCAAAAGATTAATCGTGATTAATTACATCTAAAATAAAAGTTTGTGTTTACATAACATATGTGTGTGTAATGTGTATAATTATTATGTATATATAAATACATACACATTCATGTGTATATTTAAGAAATATTTGCATTTATATACTGTATAAACATTTATATAATTTATATTATATAGAAATAGAAATATTTTATATATAAATATAACCAATTTTTCTTAAATATATACATGACTGTGTGTGTTTTTATATATAAATATTAATTATACACACTACACACACATATGTTATGTAAACACAAACTTTTATTCTAGATGTGATTAATCACGATTAATCTTTTGACAGCCCTAACAACAATAAATTACTAAAATGACTCACTTATATAAAGGAGAAGGTTTAACAAAAACGAATAAATGGAAAATATTTTACCTGCCTTAATACATAAATACATCTAAAGATCCTTAGATTTATTTAAAATAAGCAAACCAATCATTTGTTTAATCAATATAAAACTACAACAATATAAACCATGGACAAACTCGCAAAAGTTAGATAAAGAAATTCAATTTAAATCCTGTCTATTCTATTCATATTTGTGGAGCAATATAAGCTTGAAAGTATCTTGAAATAAATCGATATACAAAAGCATTTTAACACTGCTTGTATTTTTAAGTTATTCAGGCATATGTTTAATATGTTCCAACTATTAATGTAGAGATTTAATATTTAGTAGCAGAATTTAATGGATCGTTTTAATGTTTGAGTTTCCATGGCGACATATCAAGGGCCATTATGTGAATGTTGCGCTGGTCAGTCAGCAGTTTCTATCTCATTTAGAGCCCTGCATTTCAGCCCGAGCCCGACGGGGCCGACCTGTTTACGCCCTTCGGGTCGGGTTTCGGGCCAATTTTAACATCACAGCGGATACGCGGGCCGGACCTCGGGCTTATTTAGACTTCTCCATCTTTTTATAGTTTTCAATTTAATTAAAATAATCTTTTGACAGACATTTATGATTGCAAAACAAACATTGGAAGACGTTTAACCTACCGCATGAGTCCGCTACGCACAGCCACACATTTACAATGCAGCTGTTTTAACAGCGTATTTAAACAGCAGGACCTTCAGCGCACCAGGAAAAATTATAAATGGAGTACTAGATTAAAACCTTGGATACTGTATATAATCTATGCAGACAGCATCCAAGACATAATCTATTAAAGACTTCTCCCTGTATTAATTTCGTGTAAGAAGGCTGTGTCTTTATTTCTTGTTTGTGTATGGATCGACTTTTTTCTTAGTTTAACTGTTGGATGGATACATGAATAGCCATGTTCTGTGGTAAGTCCTTACATTAAAAAAAAGGTATATGCAAAAGCGAAGTTGTAAGATAAGGTAGCATGCATGTTTATTCTGCTCTGTTTCATGTTTATTTAGTTTCGTTTTGTATAGCCCTTTTTAATTTTTTATTTCTGCACCCGTTGCAACTGCGAGCAGCAGAGCAACCTGCCTTCGCTTTTTAAAAATAGTGTGTGTTGATAATAAACGTTTAAACTAACATTGTGATGTGCTGAAAATATTTATTTTATATAGTTGTTATTATAGGCAAGTGAAGTGTTGATTTGAGAGGATCAATTCATCAAACATGTCGTCAACTTGCTGTCGGCCGCTAACACTTGGTTATCATAAAACACTTTAACAAACAAAAATGCTCTAAAATGTAAATAAAAAAGAAATATAACTATTTTGCCATTTAAAACAAAACTGAACTGCTTTAATTGCTGCAAGAGTACAGCTGTACAAGCTGTGTAAGGAGTTATTTGGATTTCTTTTGCAAAATCTATACGGAATTTTGCAGAATGATTTAAAATGTTTTAAAATGATCCGAGAGAATGTGCGCTGTGAATATTACAAAACAATAAAATATTTTATAACTATATTATACATTTTATTAAAGGATTACCATGAATTAAACTGGACCAACATGAACCAACAGATAATGGATAATGTGCTGTCACAACCATAGTTTTATAATAATATACACATATTACTGTCTACAGTGTAAGAGTAAAAAGAAAAGGCTTCTCATAATGAATGTAGCGTATATAGCAAGATAATTTCATCAGTTTAACAACACAATGTATATATATATATATATATATATATATATATATATATATATATATATATATATATATATATATATATATATATATATATATTTATCTTGTAAACAGATTTGAAATAATAAATAATTGTCGCGTCATGTAGCAAGAGAGACGATAGAGATCTCATTAACTTCTCCGCAGAAAGTTTTATTTCAAATTCAAGTTTTACATATTAAATAGGCTATTAAAAAGACATCTACAGACATCTACTCACAAACACACGCGATGCAGTGACTATATATCTGCGGACACAGATTCCTAATGGGGAGAATTAAAAAAAGTTCGACTCGGGTCAGATATAACAAATACATTTGCTCAGTGTTGGTTTTATGCAAAGTAAGTTTCTTATACCTAAATGTGTTTGTAAATTACATTACTTCACTTCTTACACACTAGACTAGAGGGAGACATGAACAGGAAATTTAGGAAATTGTTAGCTCTTTTATTTAAATCATATTAAACTTATCAGGAAACAAAGGTAACAACAGTTTATTGTTGATATAGAAATATGTGAGTGAACAAAGTAGGCTACAGAACAAAAACGTATAAGTTCAGACAGAGCCTAAAGCACGTTATTAATGCAAACTAAAACAGTGAAGTCGAGATTGTCATCCTCATGTTTCACATTAATTTTGTTGGTAAAAAGCATGTGGGTGAAAGTCGAGTTCAGGTAAAGTACGCGGTGCGGACGCTGCAAATATTAATAAGCAAAGATAAAACCTTTAAAGCTTAAAATATAAAGCTAAAAAGGTGAATCACGGTTATTAGGGTTGCTAGTTATTCTCTGCTGTTTGCTTCTCAGTAGAACTGTACAATACGGGAGTGCGGTTACCGCGACAACCCTAAATCATATGGTTAAAGCCAGTTGTAGCCATTGTGATTTAAAGCTATTCATCCAGCGCGTCTCCCCCCACGGGATCGATCACACATCCAGATACAGAAGCCACTTTGATGTTGATAAATGTAAACGGACTGTGTCCTGATAAACTGATGATACGATCTGCCAGATGTGAAAAATGTGTTCGTATGTTAATGCAAATAAACCCTTTGCCTAAACTTCACCCACTTCCCGTTTCGGTGTCACGTGACCAATGGAGCGTAAATGATTGGCTGGATGTTGAATGATTTGATACAGGGATCGATTGCTTCTCCTTGCTTCCCCGGATGTTGACTCTGAATATTTTTACACTGAATTTTTTGAGACGTTGAATTATTTTGCACTGAATTTTTTGAGACATTGAATTTTTTACACCAAATCTTTTGAAACATTGAATGTTTTTACACTGAATCTTTTAAAACACATTGAATTTTTTTTTCATTGAATTTTTTTAGACATTGAATTTTTTTTACACTGAATTTTTTTAAAACATTTAAAAAAATGTCATAGGCAAAAAAACAGTGCTAGATATTCGATGGCTTTTAAAATTCAAAGTCTGATTTAGATGCAAAATAAAATTCGGTGTTAAAAATTTGATGTAAAAAAATTCAGTGCTAAGAATTAGAATTCAAAACCCAACGGCACAGATTTACTTCCATATTATTGCTGTTTTCAAAACGATAAACAAAACATAGCCAACACTTCAGCACCAAAGTTTAAGATCTTTATCCAAAAGATGTCTTGCTTAGTATTTTAGTTTTAAGTTACTGTGTGTATCAAAGCCATCAGTTTTGTGTTTGAGCAATATTTTTACTTCGAGAAATCTGTGTCATTTACTTCCAATGAACAACACACTGTGAAGATAATAGTTTATGAGTTTGAATTATCATCACAGTATGTTGTTTATTAGCTCTTAATGACTTCAACTTATGAAAATAGCGTTCTTCCATTCGCAAAGATCATTATAGTAATGAGCACTTTTTTGAGCTCATCAGCGTATCACCTGTGTATAACATTTCAAGTTCATTATCATATTACAGCAAGTCTTTTGTGCAAAACGCATAGAGAGCAATAGTGTCTCTACTTAACATCTTGCTGTTTGTACCCATAATAACTAGTTACGATACATTCATGGGGCGAAAGCGTTAACGCTTCTCATTTACTTTTAATGGGATGTTATGCGTTGCCGAACTGAATTGTGGATCCGTCGGCATCGTGTCACTACCGTTGCTCGGGACAGAAGTTGAACATTTCTCAACTTTTCAACCACCAACGCATGCGTCAGCCAATCAGATCACCATACGCAAATAACCAAGTGTGAATTACATTTTATTACAGCCAATTACATTTATGCAAGACCAGAGCATGTGTTGCGGCCACTGCGATTGGCCGATGGCCACGCTTCAGACAAGCTTCCCGCCAGGCGTTAACGGTTTCGCCCCGTGTGAATGTATCATTACAATATTCATACTCTGTATGAAAGCATTGCAGTGTGCAACACTACATATAGAGCCTTGCTGATGATGGTTGCATGCCATAAAGCGACACACAATAGCAGTCACACCTTAAAAGCATATTTGTGTAGCCAGATGTTTTGAAAATAGCTTAAAGCTCACGTAACACACGCTGTTTCTGCATTTCTGATGTTAATCTGGAGTACCTACTGTATAGAGTAGTATTACATCCTTTATATCTCCGAAGAGTCTTTGGTTTAATCAGATTTATAAAAGAAAGATTCGCTTTACGGAATCTTTCCGATAACATATGAAAAAATGAAGAAGGAGGACTTACTACCGCGGGAGGAGCGAGTACGAGTCACACAACACTATAAAACACTTATAACTTATGATTCACTACATGTTCATGTCATTTATATAATATGCACGCGCCTATTTCCAACATAAGACAGAAGTCTTACTTACCGCATGCAACTCGTGACCCGGTTGGGAAAATCCAGCGCATCAAACATACACGCAAAACTCCGCTGCTACCCCGGATAATAAACTATATCCATTGTTTTTATAAGGCTGGCTTTCTTCTCCTTACATCCAAAAAAACACTTCTTCTTTCGTGCCATTGTTGAGTTTTGAAATTAAACAAAGCTGTGTCGCATGATGTGAATGTTTGTAAGTTCTAGCGTCTCCCGCTGATTGACGGGTGGGCAGGGTTTTCCGGGGGAAGTGCCCATATAAAGAAGCAATACGCATAGAAACCACTGAAACGTCAGCTGGACCTTCAATCGAAAAAAACTTTCCGAAACTTGTACGAACCCTGCGGAGTGCATTCGGCACAGAAATACTCTGTAACACGACCAACTGCTTTTTTGACACTTTGCCTATGTTTAGCATGAGGAAACAACTCTATAACTGTGTTAATAAGTCAGAATGCTTGAAATACCATTGAACCACCCCTTTAAACTTCTTTTGGGTTCGTGCTCCATGTAAATTAATTACATTATACAGTAATGTAAAAACCCAGCTAGTCTGTAAAAACCCAGCTAAAGTCATTTTTTGTGGTGTTTTGGTGATTTACATTCTACATAATGAAAATATAACCTGGATATATTTAATATTGACTGAATACGGGCATATTTTATTCTCCTAATTAAATAATTTTATTATATATTTCACAGACAGGGTCAATTTTTTTGCTTTATTAGGTGCCAATTTATGATTACCATTTTATATATTATGCCTTTTTAGCACTAGTTTTCATGTAGCTCGACTGCGAAGGCATAGTATTGACAACATCAGGGTCATGGGCTTAATTCTCAATAGATGTACAGTGCAAGTCATTTATATTTAATTCATATTTATGATATACACATCCTCAGTGGAAAAAACCAATACACACCAATATTACATCCAAAAGCGATATAATCCTCCTAACCACGACACAGATCCAGCTGAAGAAAACAGCGGTCCCGCAATACCAGAGCGTTACCATTACCTAAGGTATTCTTTACATGCGCGTAAACGAAAACGAGTTTAAATTTAAAGAATCGTTGCACAGAAAATTAACCTGGCATAACATTCAATTATGTTGTATATTTTATTTATTTTAAGAAATACAGAGTCTATGATAAAGCAACAATATTATCCTATAACGATTCTAAAAGCAAGAGATCCTGTCTTACACGCGTCACAATCCAGCTTGAGAAAATGGCGGTCCGCGCTCTGAGCTTTTTTCCAGAACCCAAACTCAAACTAATTGTGTTAATGCAATTAAAAAGAAATCAATCAATTATAGTACATATACATTTTGTGTTAGACTAATTAAATTAAAATACTTATTGTTCTTAATGAGATATTTTAAATTAATTGAACAGAATTTTAATGTGTCATTTCTAAGAAGGGCTTGAATCATTTTAATTAAGTGTATAATAGCATCTGTTAAATGTGCAAATGTAAATGCTTTCAAAGAAAAACACACATATTACTTAATTGAATATTCGGTTTAGAGAAGCAAAACCTCAGTTCAGCTACACTGTAATATTGCAGTTTGTATGAAATCTGTTGATGCCCAACACTCACCTGTTGCAAATAGAGGGCGTGTGATGCAGGCATGAGGGTTAAGTGTGCGGCCCATAATAAAGTGTGGAGGTGCGACCCATGCGCTCCTATTCTGGAATAACCTCCTCTGCCTGGACATCTTGACATTTCTATTGGCGCGAGGGAGAGGCCAGCTGAGGAAGTGCCACTGGGGGCTGCAGATCATGTTTATTATTTCCTGGGAAGTGATTTCTTCTCTCTGCTGCTTCTGGAGAGTAAACCACACATCACTTACTGTCAGCGCTCCGGCCCCCTCCGCCGCACCTCCATCGCCCTTCTACCTCTGTTTATTTATTCTCTGCCGCCTTCTCCCGCTCCATCCGTGGTGTTTGGAGCAATCCCGCAGAGAGTTTCCCCTCCGTCGCTTTTAATTGAGGCCGTGGGTAAGGGCACACGCGCAAACAGGAGGTGACGCCTAATCTTTCCTCTGAAATAGGCCTCTGTCCATGTGTGAGAAGTGTTTGTGCTCGCGTAATCTCTAGTTTACGGCTTCGGCTGTCTATCTGTTCTTCTATATCACTGTCTATCTGCAAATTGGTTATTAAATCGTGATTAAATCATTAATACAGATGTGGTTTGCATTTATACAAGTGACTTTGAGCTATGCATTTTATTAATTCATGCGATATTAAACCTATGAGCTTCATGTGCCAACTTCGATTAGTTGCTGTTATTGAATTGGAGTGCAAGTTAAATCAAATTCACATAAGCATTATATTAAAGCTTATCATTTTGCACGGCATTATCATCACGCATAGATGCAGAACAAATGCTTTGAAATTTCCACAAAGCTCTTGGTTCATTTTCAGGAGAATACCTTGTGTTATAATACGTTTCTCATTAAAGAAGTGTGCTCAACTGCAATGGTACTTCAGTTTTATGCTTTCCCATTAGCATAATTACCTATAGATAGAAAACCCCAGCACTTTCATTAAAAAACAAGATTACTTCAGTTATTGCTCTTGACATTTGTAGGAAACATTGACGGTTCAGTGGTTTTATAGAAGGTTGGTAAAACTTTTTTTAGTGCAAGTTTTATTCCACAGAGAGACCGGATGAATTTGTGTAAAACATCCTTATCGACTAACGGAAATCTGAACAACGTAATGAGTATGTGTTATGGTGAAGAAATGCATTGCATCTGGCAGAACAGGGATGCATGAGGCAATTTATTCTGCAGTTTCGCTTTTCAATGCGAGAATCTTTCTGCCGCTGTCACATTCCCGGGTGACTGTACATGCTTGCGGTACGAGCAGACTGAACCATCGATCTCCCATTGATGACATTTGGATTACGTCCAGGTGGGACCCTTTAGTGAATGTCACTAAAGGCTTTTGCTTTTCGTAACTCACTTATTTGAGAAATCGTCCCTAGAGTTTTATTTGTGTCAAATTAACAGCGAGCTCGAAGGAAATCCATAAAGATGAGTGGCATACTGCCAAAGCCAGGTGACAAATTAAACCTTGGCCAAATTGAACAGCCTAATGTATATTGTTGTTTTGACACTTTAATGGATTGGCACTCAAAAACAGGTGCACATGGTGCGCTGTTCCCTGGTGTCTTCACTAAGAGACATCATGCCGGTTTTTATTTTTCAACCGCAGCGTGTAGAAAAAGTTTCCACCAGAGCTCCCTTGCCAGCAGGTGTTTTGCCACCCATGGGTGTGCAGACGTGTAGAGGAATATGAGATTGAATCAGTCCCAGGATTGTCTTGGTTATCTGGATGTGTCTGGGAAATGGGCTGTCTCTCCTCGCAAGTGTCACTTGTCCCGCACGTCTTTCTGCCAGATAAACTATGGCTGCCTGCCACATGACACTATTACACCTCTGTGGTTGAACACCACATCGATGGGACCCTGTCACTAGTGTGACTCTCCATCATCTTCAGACTTTAAACAGTGATGATATTAAAGTCTTCTTTATATGAATACTTTATAAAATAATTATAAGCCTTCAGACTTTATCAAAACTCTTGGGTACAAATATTATCTTTAAAGTCCTGTTCTTTCTGTGTTTTTGAAGCTTTGATTGTGTTTACAGTGCGCAATATAACATGTGTTCATGTTTTACGTGTAAAAAATACTTATCTTAAAAAATTTACTTATCTGTATAGCGCTGTTTTCACTATCCTCAAAACGGGCTGATGTCTTACTTGTTCTATGAAGTCCCTCTTTCAGAAATACATAACAAGTTCTGATTGTGTAGTTTGTTAAGTGTGTTGTGATTCGACAGCAGCTTAGCTTAGCAGAGCCATTTGAGTTAAGCTGGCGACTGATGTATTCCTGTGGGCGGAGTTTAGTCAAACTCTTATATTGATGTCATTAAAGCAGGAAGTAGAGGGCTGTAGTCCAAATCGGCCATTCGATGTAGGCTTTTAAAGGGGAATTCTGTTAAAGAAAATACTTCGCCTGGCAGTGAACTTTGAGCTTTATTAATTATGCTATTACAGCAACAAACTAAATAAAGTAAAAAAAAATGGGAAGACATGACCTTTATGCTGTGTTTACACCAGTCGAGTTTGAGACGTCAAAATCGCGTCTACAGCGCTTATTTTGCCGCTTGAACAGTTAGAATGCATTCGCGCGTCTAGAGTGAAGAAGACGCGTGGAAAAAGCAAGCATTTGATGCGCGACAGAGGCGAAATCTGCTTCTTGTGGGAGGGGCAAGTAGGTTGTATGTTTGCAAGATGGCTGATGTTGATTGTGCATTTATCAAGAGAGTTACCGGTTTGTATTTGGTCACCTTACTATTGGGTTAAAATAGTTAAAAAAACAGCGGGAATGCCGCTGGTCGATAAACGTCACTTGACTCAAAAGTGAAATGTGTATTTACAACTTTCCAGGTTGCCCAATGTCCTCACTGACACTCTTCCAGGCGAGGTCCTTTGTATTCCTGTCTCTATAGAAATAAGAACTTGTGTTGTATAGCTCCGGGTGACTGGTCACATACAATATCAAGCTTTCCTTCATGTTTTTTTTTTTTTTTTTTTTTTTTTTTTTTTTATTTATTTAAAAGGGACAATACATATTAAGAAACATAATAGCTTTTCAGCCATATGAATATGCCAGAATTAGCCCCCAGGCTATTTTACATCTGTAGTCCCTTACCAGGTCACCAACAATGCTTAATGAGACAAAACAAAACATTTAACTATGAATTAACATAAGTCAGACATCACAATAATGAGCGAATCAGTTAACATAAATCAGACATCACAAAAATGAACGAAAACAACAGAAACTCCTGTTTACACTAACAACACGAAATACCACGAAATACCACAATTAACAAAACATACTCTCTAACCTCATAGACAGACTCATGATATAGAATACATAGACATACACATGAATTGAATTGCTATTCTATATAAATAAATAAATATATTCCTCTAATCACTCAGTGTTCACAAATTTGATTTGTATTTAGCCATAGCTTCAAATTGCTCTTAAAACTAATATAGGTCGGACATTCTCTTACATCAACAGGTAGCGTGTTCCAGATCTCTGATCCTTTGATTGATAGTGCATATTGTCCAAATGTTGTGCGTCTATAAGGCACAATACAATCTCCTCTTATAGCAGCCCTGGTTACATATGTTCCTCCACCCATTTTTTTCAATTTAATATATTCGCTTAGTGGGGGTGGAGCAAGTCCATTTAAGATCTTATAGATAACACAGGCATATTTGAACTTTGTAAAATTTGCAAAATTTAAAAAATTGTGTTTCTGCAAACTCAAGCAGTGATGATATGACAATGGTTTTCTGTCTAAAATTTTTATAGCTCGATTAAATAATGACTCCATTGGTTTAAGCGTTGTGGCGTTTGTAAGTGACCAGTTGGTAAAGCCGTATTCCATATGGGACAGGATCATAGCATGGAGAAACATTCTGGCTGTTTCATATGACAAAGATGGTCTAATGTATCTAAAGTTAAAAAGATTAAATTTAACAGTTTTTGAGAGACTTTTGATATGATTTTTAAAAGACAGTGTAGAATCTAAAACAATACCAAGGTATTTGAATTCATTTACCAACTGTAGTTCTTCTTGATTTAAAAAAACTTTCGAACGAGTAATTTCAGTCTGTCGCTTCGAAAACATTAAACATACAGTTTTTTTTTTGAATGAGTGACTCTGGGTGGGGCTGCTGCCACAGCAGCAAGCAGGCTCCTGATTATTAACGCGGCGCAAAAATCCGCCAAAGTTAACATTTTTCAACTCGGACGTCAGCTGCAAATTCGCGTCAAACGCGCATACCGCGCCAGACGCTCCAATGAGGCTAAATCGTGTCTACCGCGTCCGCTAAACGGCTCATTCGCGCCGCGAGACCTCCAGAAGCGAGTCAACGCGTCTTCACATTGACTTAACATTGAAATCACTTGCGCTTGATGCCTCTACCGCGGCTGGTGTAAACGCAGCATTAAGATATCACAGTAAAAATAGTAATCATGTAAAAAGGTCCCAATATGTATTATTGGTTACAGATATTTTGTACATTTGATACTATCTATTTTGATACTATCTTTGAGATACTAATAATTTTGGGAATTTTTAAAATTTTTTAGGCTGTACAGGCATGACTAAGTTCATGGGAAGATTTTTTTCAAAATTAAGTTTGCAATATTTGCTCTTCAGAAATAGGCCTTTAGTCAATTTATTTTGTGATTTTGAGGAATGTAAATATAAATCCACGTAAATAACAGGCATGGTCATGCTGAAAATAATAGTAATGCACGCCTAAGGCCTTGCACTCTCTTCGCTATTTTTTTGTCACTTGGCTCATATTTCGGATGCACGACAGACTTTGATTGGAAAGTTTAATCACATTAATGGAAAAATGTCCTGTTTCGTACTGCATTTATTTTTTTTACTTCTAATCATCAGGCTTCCATAAAAGTGCCGACAGACATTGTGCTTTGTTGGGAGGGAGGGTTTGTGCGGTTATTGCATTATTCCCATGGTCAATTTTGCTTTCTTCACACTGTACTGATTAAACTTCCACTTGGGAAATCAAGAGAAATCAAAACTGTGACAGAGGAAAAACAAAACAAAAAGTACTATCTCTCTCTCTCTCTCTCTCTCTCTCTCTCTCTCTCTCTCTCTCTCTCTCTCTCTCTCTCTCTCTCTCTCTCTCTCTCTCTCCCTCTCTCTCTTTCTCTCTCATCCGCTCTTTCTTTCCCTCTGAAAGCTCTTGTATTCTGTATACTTCCTGAAGTTCAAAGGTTGTTTTCCTGCTTATATTTAAAGACTGTGGACTGTCTTCTTGTCATTTCACTTGACACGTCAATGATTTTTTTTCTCCTTCCACTCCACTGCACACACAGATTTCACACCTGCCACCCCTGTAAGGTGGACACAGAGTGCTAACACATCTGACTGCCTCCATGTGTGACCAGCCATGTATGGAGAGGCTGGAGAAAGGTTGATTGGCATGCGACAAACCATAACTATGGGTATCTGTCATTCTATGGCTCACGTTGTAATATAAATTGGCTGTACATTCAGCATGGCACGAATTAGACATATAAAAAATGTAAGTAGCTTAAGGCTTTTAACAAATAATATTTCCTGTATTGCTATTTATAAAAGATACAGGCTTATTAGTTAAAATGTCCAGAAGGGTTTTCCCGGGAAACTCAAAATGATTTACTATATGATTAACAAAAAACAAAGTCACAATGATTGATAGTTATTCGTGTAATGCCACATAATTTAAAATAACCTATGCATTTTAATGGACTTTAAAAATGTAAAAATACAATATAATACATACAAAACATTTAATAGTAAAACCAGTAATTTTTTGACCTTGTGGGGACATTCTTTGGCCCCGATGAGGAAACAAGCTTGTTTTTTAATCTAAAATAGCAGAAAGTTTTCTGTTAGGGTTAGGGAAAGGGAATAGAATATAAAGTTTGTAAATAATGGAAATGTATTTAAAAAATGGAAACGTGTGTGTGTGTGTGTGCCCTTGAAACCTTTTAGCAAAGATGGCACTTTTCCTGGGAATGACCCAAAATACATCTTTGTTCACATTTTTATATGCCACTCCTCTTTGATATCTACTGCTGGAATGCAGAGACCCATCTGCAGGTTTTATCTCACCTCCGCCTGGAGCAGTAAATTTTCATTTTCCCGGCTGTCAGTTTTCTGTAGGCAGGCCATCACATGGCACATGGCCGTATCTGCTACACCTTTAGCGTTGAAAGCAGGGCAGCATCCACAGCATTTAAATTTGCCTTTAGAGCTGCACACGTTTCTCAGACTGTAAGCTATATCGATCTAGTGATTATATTATGAGTATTTTAGTGTTGTTTGTTTGTTTTTCTCATATGGCCTGTACAGTTTGATCAATTGATGCCCGTTCTTTGAACTTCAAAGAAATTCACTGTATTTTCACTAAAATGAATTCTATTTGATTTAGTTTTCACTCTTTACACGAAACAAAGCCTCCCATTCCTTTTTCTGCCTTCAGTCTGTTGCTGGGCCTGAGGAAAATTGCGCTGCCGAATAGAGCTCTGTCCTCTTTTATTTCAGCAGCACTTAAATCCAGGTGGTCTTCCAGCACAGGAGGAAAAACAAACAGCCAAAGACATTATGTTGTTTAGTCAAAAGGGCTGGTTATTCATTTAAGCAATGTTTATTCGTATAAGTAGACAATTGACGTGTAAAAGAAAATAATATGACTTTTTATATGTTTAAAAAGATGAAAATGCGAATACACAACAGTCTTTTTCTACAATGCATCCCTCAAAGAATGAATGGCAGACGTCTGCCGTCTTTCGGTTTCAAACTTCCACATTGCAAGTCCTCTAGTCCAGCTCTTCATCCAAACTAAAGTGGCTCATCTGTCCAAGTTCTCCTCACGCCCCTTTCACAACCCGACCGCTGCAAACACAGACTATAGATGCACTCCAGCGGACCCTGCCTCGCCGAAAGCCTCCATTCCATTCCCTAATGGCAGGGAGAAATTGCTTTCTGTGGCACAGAGATGCTATCTCTTGGGTCTGCGCCAGTCAGGGGAGACTCTTTGGACGGGGAGCAGGTGAGGAGAGGAACGATGGCCACTTTGTCCTGCTCTCATCTCCACCTCTTTCTTGGAAATTAATGACTCTTGTGCTATCACACTACGGTACATGTGAAGAGAGACAGACGGTGCACAGTAGCCCGATATTGAATTTTTTTCGGCACTTGTGGAGAATCCATTCCATGCACTTACTTGAGCAGTTAAAGGTTATGTTCTGCTGTTCTCATCTAGTGTGAAACCTTTCAGTGTTACGGCTCTGGTGCATTGTACAGTCCCACCAGGATTTCACAATTTTTCGAGGTGATTTTTTATCAAAATGATTTTGTAGTGGTAACTTTTAAAAATGTGCAAAAATGTATGACATTTTTAAATTAAAATACCATGAATGCTTGGTATAGGACAATTGAATTTTGAAAGTACTATAGTGGTAACAGGCATTTATGCTCTCATTACAGTCCGGCTTTTGAACTTTATTCCTTTTTTAATTAATATTTATCCAGGACACACACATACACACCTAGGTTTAAGGAGGTCTGCGCGGGACAGTTTTTTATTTCGTTCAGCTCCCACAAGTTTCTATTCAGCAACCGCTTAAAATACACTCTGTGTTCACACGCTTTTTTCCCGACCTCCACAAAACCTAAATCTCGTTTCCAGAATCTCAAATTCAAATGTCTATAACTGAAAAAGAGAGATTAAGTAGCCTATAACAATTTTAAATTATAAAAAAAATTATCCTGCGCTGCATGAATCCTTTTGGCCGTTTCATACAGTAAACAGCGGGGAAATCGCCGCGCAGCTACGGCTTTTCTCGAGCAGGCTAGTGGAAGAGTTTTGTGCAGTATTTAGTGCAAATATTTTTTATCAGGTAATACATATTATTTATCAATGTGTTATACCTGAATAAATTATAATGAAAGAAGTTCAAAAGTCGGACTGTAAGCGAATGAGACTGAGAGCATGGTTGCTATTCAAACCATTATTAAAACGTCTGTAATCTGTTACCACAATTGTACCTGATCTGTTTAAAATTATTTCATTGGTATATGTCAGCTAAGGTGTTAAATTAAAATTAGTCAACCCGTTTCATTCATTTTTTCTATTTTTGATCTGAGCGCACAATCAGAAAATCGGAAAGCGAGTCGTTATTTGTTTTTTCATTTTAGTTAAGCAAATAAATAATAGAAAAACAAGTCGTTTTACTTTATTTTCTTTTTGGTTTTAATTTGAAAAAACAAATGAAGGAATGATAGGGGCCTTATGTAAACTGTTTTTGTAAAATAAAAATAGTCTGTTTAAAAAAAAAACGGACTTCCAAAATAATCCGGCAGGCCAGAAAATATTGCTGGCTGGCCACTCGCCTGTTGCCGACCCCTCCTGTAAACTAACATCTAGCATCTTTCTGATGTAACAAAGCATGCATTGTTCATTTACAGTGGGAGTGTGTCATTTCTTCACTATAGAAGGTCTGACCTGAACTGTAAACATAATCTTTTAGAGCATGTTTGCCAAAACACTTCCCTCTTCTCTATTGTGTGGAAAAACAGGTAATGGCACCCACTGCTATTGAGTTGTTTATTTAAACGCCACAGAACCACAATGTTTACACTCTTTGGGAAAATGACTTTCTCTGCGCACTTAGCTAAAAATAAAAGTATTTTAACATTAAAAATATTACACACATCAATCACCTTTTCAAAACCTGTTTAAGATATGCACACGCACGTACAACATTTCAACCATGCACAGAGTCTGATTGAGTCTGGGATCTAATACTGCTCTGATATGACAGGCTTGTGTCTGTTGACAGCAATGCAGTGCATTTTAGCAAAATAGAGTGGCTGCTTTAGACAATTCATCAATCGGCCCGATGTGCAGGGGCGGGGACGGCAGGCGTAGGGAGCTGTGGCTGCTTGATCTTCCGTGAAGCTGCCAGCCACTGCTGCATCTCCATTCTCTTACCTCCATATTTCTTCATTTAATAGGATTGCGGCTTGTCAGGATCCAATTTGTAGCCCAGACAATCTCCACCCAGAGCCAGTCCTGAGGTAGCCCGTTTTTTAGCATTGCAGAGGCCATTTTTGCTTTCTGTCTGTATGTAGTTCCTCATGGACACAGCCCAGTGGTACTGCCACATCCTGCCAGCTCTGTCCATTTATTGAGGCATGTAAACCTGCTGATGGGTCTCTGTCATTATGGGATGTCCCTCTGGTGAGCAGTGATAAGGGGAGCTGTATTGAAGCTGACAGAATGACTCTAGATAGGCTGTGCTGGTATTTATGCATGACCCAGTGTTTTTCCACTGACTCGGTTACAGACAGTAGATCATCTCTGCTATGTCAGTTTTAGTAGCTTGACAGAAGCACCTTACTTGATAGGATGCTAGGGTTCTTTCTGGCGGGTTCCTGGAATGCAATTTTGCTTAAATGATTTATTTGCATTTTTCTTTTTGCAGTAGGGATGCATAACGATTAATCACGATTAATCAATAGCAGAATAAAAGTTTTTGTTTATATATGTGTGTGAACTGTGTATAATAATTATGTATATATATATAAATATGCACACATGCATGTATAATTTTAAGAAAAAAGATATATTTATATATTAAGTACACTGAAAAAAATGATTGAATTTAATCAATTTTTTTAAGGTAAGTGGTTGCAATCAATTTATTTAAGCTACATTTAAACAAAAGTTTCTATTTTATTTTACTTTACTAATCTTTTTTGTTTAAATGTAGCCTAAATAAATTGATTGCAATCACTTACCTTAAAAAATTGATTAAATTCAATGAATAATTTTTTTCAGTGTATTTATATTTATATATAATATAAATTATACATAAATATACAAATGTATATACACACATGTAAACATTTCTTAAATATATACATGCATGTGTGTGCATTTATTTATACAAAGTTATTATACACAGTTCACACACACATATATGATGTAAACAAAAACTTTTATTCTGCTATAGATTAATCGCAATTAATCATTATGCATCCATAATTTGCAGATGTCTTTATTCAAAACGAATTGCACAGCATTAAAACTATACTTTAGTAATTGAACCTGCAACCTTGCCATGTTCCCTAGATTCTTTTTTTTATAATATGCATGTTAATATTGTCGTTTTTTACTTTGCATGAGTACAGAATAAGTCTTTGGTTGGATGTGCTATCAGTAAGCATAATGTAACACAAGCTTCACAATGCAGTTTTAGACTACAAATTTTCTGTCATTTGAGGAGCGTTTTCTGCTGAGCTGATCAAAAATATTTTAAGGCCTCTGATATTAATCTCCAGCCATCTGAGTACATTAACATTATCACTACAACACCAGTAACCTTCTTTAAACTTTTTAAAGTTACTGATGATAACCAGAAGATTGAGAAATCTTCTGAGCTTTCTGCTTGTGGAATAAAGCTCCTTTGTTAGCATGCATCGTTCCAAATCCCAGATTGAAATTCTGGTTCGCTGGCAGTTGAAGTCAAGTTTTTGAAAAGTTGTCAAGTTTTGTGACCATGCTCAAAATTTTTTCATTTTTTCACGCCTGCTTCTTTTCTTTGACTGATTTTTGTTCACCCAAATTTTCTGTTTGTGATTTAGTATTTTCTTTATTAAATCATCCTACATAATGTAAAGAACATTCTGTGAAAATATAACCCGATATATTTCTAATATTGACTGAGTAAGATCATCCTAATCTCATTACATTATAAGACTTCAGCCTGTATTTCACAGACGAGAGTGACAAATTATTGTTCCTGCTTCATCCTACTGAAACCACCTATCTACTGTACAGTATATTTAAATGTGATGTTAATTCCCTGTGCTTAAAAAAGCCCTGCTTAAGTAACCGCAGATGTATTTTTAGCAAGCTAGCATCCTGGTAAAAGCTAATATTAGGCAAATAAAACATCACACAACCTAGACATTTTGGTAAGCAGCGCACACGCTTTTTGTGCGGTGACAATAATGTGATTTTGATGCTCCTAAACTCTTTTCACAGCACATTACCTCAGACGTTATTTACCAGTGAATTGCTCTTTCAGGAGACATGAAAACGTCAAAGCAAAATGCAGCAGTTTAACTTGACTACTTTTAAAACAAACCATTACAATAACTTTGAATAACCATCGGGGTAATTTCCCTTTCAAATTGACAGCGTGCATATTTTTCTCTCTTCTGTCTTCGTTGTGCCGTTGTGTGTTTACGATGCCAGCGTTGCGTGGGTAAGAGCGAGGGAGCTTGTGTAGCGTGATATGTGAGTTGTGTAGTAATTTTGACAGGCGGCAGCATTGTGCTGCAGTTACCTCCAGCATCCCACACCTTCGCTGACACTTTCCATCTGTCGTCTGTTTGGCTGTGTTTCAGCCGCGCTAGAAGCTCATGCTAACGTGTTTATCTGCATTAAAGTGTCTGGGCATACGTCATAAGTAATGAGCTTTCAAAGAGAGGGAAGGAATCATTTTTTAAGGCCCTGCTGATAGGATCCTTGTCTGTACTAAATAAGAGAAGTGAGAGAATAACAACCTTATCTTAAAGGAAAACATACCATTTATGTGGTGGTGATTTTTGTATACATCTGCACAGTGTGAATTGTACAAAAATTTATGTTTATCGAATAAGTTTATTTATTTTTGGGCTATGGTTAAATGTCTTGGCAATTTTCACTGATAGGCCATCTTTTTAATTGCAGAATTGCTCGCTGGGATGGGCGACAGCAGATCGTACTAAAACGTACAAATGTCATAGAATAGACGTTAAATAGTAGCGATGCACCGATATATCGTCCAGTAATCGGTTAAGGTCGATAAAATCAGCCGATAGTCATGGCCAATATATCCTATCAATTAAAAGAGAACAAGAAAATGCAAAGATTTAAGAACTGTGTATAGAACATGTAAAGAAACATCACAAGTTCAATGTTTAATATTAACTCTTTCCCTGCCAGCCTTTTTTTTTAAAGTTGCCAGCACTAGCATTTTTTATGATTTTCACAAATGTTTAAAGCCTTCCAGAAAAAGTTCTTCTTTAAATATTTAAACATACAATATATCAACTGAAAGAACAGAATCCTGCTTTCAAACAACAACATAAATGTTTCATCCTACCTTCATTTCTTCTCTTGTTATCACCTCTCAAATATGGGTAGGTTTTTTCAAAAAGACCAAATTTTGAGCAAAAGGCTGAGATAGTTGAATTTTTCTGAAGGACTTTTGATATGGATCAGATACACGGAGTTTGAACTGTTTGACCTAGGGGGTTGCTTCCGGGTTTTATAAGTTGGGTAAGAGTGCCACCTGGGGGATAATAGCTGAAAAAAGGATTGCCGGGAAAACTTGTCATTGGCAGGGAAGCGTTTTCTCTTAATTGCTACTTATAATAAAGTTTATATAACCACCAATCTATTGGTATCTGCATCGATATTGGGAGATAGATATAAATAATCGGTTATTGGTATCAGTGAAGAAACTTAAAATCAGTGCATCTCTATTAAATAGTAAACAAGGCAGCCCTTGTTCAGCATTGCAGATGTTCCACTTTTGCAGGTTCACACAATTGTAATATATCAATATGGCTGACTGTAGAGATGGTGACCAATGTAAGTAGCAGATGTTATGATGTATAAATGGCTGTCTTTTGTAAAAGGATTGCAAATTTTTTGGTAATTGTCTCCATATGTCATGAAAACTACCCTTTTTCCTTTAAGGAAACTAAACATATTAGAGTCCAGGCTGTAGAGTACTCCCATCTTATAGTTATAATATAGGCTATATTTTATAATACAATTTGCCAAACTATTTAATAAATGAAAACCCAAGAGGTGAATCTGGAGAGCAATTTGTAGACGTATGTGTGGTCTTGGGTATACATTTGACCCATGCTTGAAAAGCAATCAAATTGGGTTACGTTTCTAAAATCGATGAGAAAACACAACCTAAACTATCGTCCCAGAGAGATTCATTGTTCTAAAATAGGCCTCTAAGTGCAAAGCTCTGTATCCTAGTGAGCCGTCTAGCAAATATGTCTGTCGTGGGTTGGGCGGGGGAATGAGTTTCTGAGAGGAAGCCAGTGAGAGAGTAATGAAGTGTAAAGAGACCGATTAATAAAAAATCAGTGCAAGAGCCCATGCCACTGTTAATCCTGATTAAAACATAAATGCTGTTTTGGCAGCCCTCTCTGAATAAACTCATTAACTTTTACAGTGCGATGATTGAAGCGGAGACACAGAGAGAGATATCCACGAGGTTGATGGCTGATCTCTGTGGCCTGGCCATTGGGCTTTGACACAAATGGAAGAGAGAGGAGAACACAATGATCTTCAAGTGACTGTTGAGTCTGATGAATAAATGTAACTCAGCCAAAATGTGCTTTTGTTCGGTGTTTGTGAATAATGTGCTAGGCATTTTTAAAATCAGAGCTGTGCTGTTCTATAGTAAAGTTAATACTGCTGGGGAAAGCAAGTGAGATCACTTGGCATCTGTTCCCATATTGATCTTTGACATGGTGCTATCAAAAATTTGATTGAACTTTTACAGCTTTTCCATAAATTGACAAAGAAATGGCAAAAAAGGGTCAAAAATGGTCCTAAGCTGTCACTGGGGCAGTATTCTTTAAAAAGCTTGTACTGTAGGTACAAATACTTTTTATATATATAAACCTTTAAGGTACCAATACACTCTTCGGTACCAAAAGGTAGGCCTACTTCTGGGGTACTCACCACATTAAAGTTAAACTAGAATTAGCAGATAATCTTAAAATGGACACAAGAACTGTGCTGTTCCCGGCTTTAGAAGATGATATTTAGTGGGACATCTACATTAGCGACAGCAGTGAAAGCTAGTCCATAGGGATGGACATTTGGCAGTCTTTAAAAGGTAGCAGTGGCGAAGACTTGCATCATGCTAATGTGCGTTTAGGAGGCGGTTTTCTGGCATTAACAAAAGGTCATGTGATACGAGCACACTGGAACCATTAGGAGGCAGTTATTTTTCAGTCCCAGAAGAGTCGCGCTAGTGAGCCAGATTGAGGAGCGCGGAGGCACGGAGCGTAAAGTGCTGTTTTAGCAGCTGTTAATGAAGGGAAATGAACGTGCTGACTGAGAAAACATGGCGTCAGGTGGCACAGACTAGCCACCTGGCAAAATCCAAAGAACTTTGTAAAACAGGTGAGGGAAGGATGAGTTATTACCCCTCATGTGGTAGATGATGGGTTTTTCTTGAAACCTTATTAAAATCCAAAAGACAGACAATAAACCCATTTAGTAAACCTGCGCTGTTATTTGTTTTGTTTGTTTATTTACATATGCTGCATATGGAAAGAAGTAACAGCACAAACATGCAACATTACTTAGTGCTGAAGGCATTTTGCATGGTGCAGGACTGCTTCAGTGGATGCTAATATTATTGGGCTAACATCAAAGAAAAGCACCCTATAATATGCCTAAATATGATATGATATTTTATAAGAAACGATGGCAATAACTTAATTTAAACAGTGCAGCACTATTTTAGCACCTGGTTAAACTGGATGGCAGGTGGTTAGTGAATAAGACACAAGTGAAGTCCACAGAAAGTGCAGCAGGGCTATACAAGAGATTATGTTGCATTCCTAATCCTGGTTTGAAGAGAAATTGGATCTTGTTTTTCTGTTTTGCCTTCTCGGAGTAATGAGATAATGATGGTTGGAAATTAGAGTCTAATGTCATTCAACGTCTCCTCCTGTGTATTGCCTGAAGAGGCTGATTAGCCTGTTTTCCGTCGCAAAGTGTTTCAACACTCAATTGATATGCTGCTAGTGTTTTGTGAAAACCTACTGGGCAAGAATGCAGAGATATTGTTGTTGATATTGTTAAACCCCAGTAATAATTTTGAACACCAAATATAATTTTAAAAGTTTCTTTAAAGTAAAAACAAAATTAACATGTAGATAAAATGTACAGTGTCATAAAAAAGTAAAAAATGGTCTCTAGCTGTCACTAGGATGGTAACCTTTGCACCTTAAGAGTTCGTATTAGTACCTTATGGCACTTTTCTATTGCATAGTACCCTATGGTTTGGGTCAGCTTTTGTTAGCTTTTCCACTGGGTGCAGTACGTAGTACCCGATACTTTTTTCGTACCACCTCTGTCAGGGTTCCAAGCGACCCAAGCTGATACCAAAACGTGATGCGAAAACACCGTAGATCACTGATTGGACTGAGAGAATCGTCACTACCAACATCATCGCTATAATGTAAAAGATTACCTTTACCTTCATGCTAGCTTGCGCTGTCTCGAGCAAACCTGTTGTCATCTGTGCTTTGCTGTAAATTTCCAAACTCCCTTTTAGCGATGAAAAACATCCACAGATTGAGAATCTGTGGAATCAGGAACACCATACCATTTTTTGCAGACTTGCAGTTTGTGGCGACACATTCGTGCATGTTTGGGTGATTCTTACGAAATCGAGATTTAGAAGGTGTCCAGCATTAGAATTTTTAAAAAGCCCTTGAAGACAATTTTTTGCACATATAAGATTAAGTTCTGAACTTACTATAATTATTATTTTTAGATGATTATCATTATCAAAAATCATCATTACCGCAACATGATATTACATTAAATATATGCATTTACAAACTCATGTTTCGGTAATGAGAACTAAAAAGTTGTCTAGGTACTATGATAAACAAAATTTCAAATTTTATCTGGAGAGAAAAAATAAGAACTGCTTACCTGGTAGCCATCTTGAGTGTCACAGTCAATTATGTTCCTTCCAACAATTTTTTTTTTGAAAATGTTAGTTCCTTGAGGGCTTAACAATGATTGAAAATTGTTGCGGAGGATAAGAAAATTGGTCTTGGACACATTTATATTCCTTATTATTGTCTCTTCATTTATCAATGATCACCAAATACCACGTGTTTCTTTACTGTAAATGTTTATAGTATAACATGCACTGAAGCTTTTTTTATTATAAATATCTCCATATCAAAGAACCCAAATCCAGTCATCGACACGTTATGGTAATGAAAAATGTGGAAAAACAACAAAATTGGTTTGTATGATGTCATTTGAAATCATGTGCAAAACAGGACATGAAGAAATGTTTGTAACTGTATGCTTCTTATTTTGATACTTTGCATTTACTTTTTAATCAAAATGTTTCATGACACCTCATAAGTCTAATTTCCCGAGAATCACTCGTTTGCATATATGCTTAAACGCAACTTTAATGAGGCTCAGCGGAATGTACAATGGCGCTTTCACTTTGAATGATGTCACAGCAGTAGGCAGCGCAAATATAATGACACACCTATAGTGGCCGGCAGTGGTTCATGTAGGTTGTCTACAAACCGGAAGGTTGGTGGTTCAATCCCCGGCTCCACTGGACCAAGTGTCGAGGTGTCCTTGAGCAAGACACCTAACCCCAGCTGCTCCCGACGAGCTGGCTGGCGCCTTGCATGGCTGACACCGCCGTCGGTGTATGAGTGTGTGAGTGAATGTGAGGCTAATTGTAAAGCGCTTTGGATGGCCATAGGTCTGTTAAAAGCGCTATATAAATGCAGTCCATATAATCACTCCCAATCTGAAGTGTTACTAAACTCGATGGAAAAGTTAACCGAGCCAAAGTGAGGTGAGCTGACACGACCTGACCCAAACCAAACTGTGGGGTACTATGCGATGGAAAAGCGCCATTAGAAGTGCATACAGTACGTGTACCACGTTATGAAATCAGATGCTGTGTTAATGCAGTGCAATATTGCTTAATGTGGATGACATGGATTTAGGAGCTGCGATCGGTCCTGTACTGTAAATGAAGCACAGGGGAGTAGCTCTCGGTCTTGCTGGCACAACCAGAGAAAGATGAAAAGAAAGCATGTCTGGATTAAAGCTTGTTAAGAGAAAGAAGAGCCTTAATTGCTCTGGCTTTGTACAGCCACACAAAGAGCCTACATTTCTAATCTGTTGCTCAAGGGTGAATGTTTTCTGCATCCAAACATGTTTTTAAAGAGGAAAACAAAAGACCTGCTTTCCAGGAAGAGTCTAAATAAATTGGAGCAAAAATTCTCTTGGGTGTTACAGGAGATGCGCAACTGAGTGAATGAGGGTGAGGACGAGTTTTTAGGGGTGCTGCTAATTGGAAACAGGGGGGATTAATCACTGGTGTTTGAATGTTTACTTTTTGAGTGGTCATGCGGTTGTAAATGGGGCAATTTGATTGTTAGGAAGCATGTTTAGAGCTTTTTAAAACCAGAAGTGTCAGAATCAGGGGCCATTTACACAACATTTTAAATTGAAACTGGTTGTTTGTTTGTGTTTTGTTTTTCGGGTCCGAAACACGATTCAAGTTTTTAAAACCAACACCTTGTTGTCTCGGTGTAAACTATATATGAATGGTGAACTACAGTATGATGCTTATTAAAATATTTTGACTAAGTATTTACAAATTTGTAGGCTTTTCTAAAAGCTTCTTTATCCACTCAGTTTTAACATTCTTCAGTTCTTGCAGCAGCTTCTCTTTTGCCTTCATGGCTGCCTCTAGAGGACTTTATATTTAAATGATGCATGAGGAGAGCAAACTCAGTTTTGAGTGTTCCCCCCAGTCTGACCCTACGAATATCCAGTCGGATTATGTCTGAAATCTCCATTCCCTCTGAGCTTCTCACAGTTGTTGTTTTAAAATGTAGAGATGCTCAGTGACTGAAGTTTCTGCATGAACATATTTTGTGGTATTATCAGGTCAACTTTCTAACAGAGAGTTTTTTATTTTTCCTATTTATGCAGCATGTCAAATTTTCTCAGTGATCTCTTTAAGACTGCCGTGTTCAAAAATGTGACATATTGAGGTCTTGTAACTCAAAATGATTTTTGATGCTGATTTCTTATATCCTGGGTCCTGTGTTGTATCTGGTACTAGGTATATGTGACCCAGTCTGTGAATGTAGTTATGAAATTAGGAGCATCATTAAAGTTTGATATCAGTCACCACAGATTTTCATGACCTTTCTCAGTCAATATTAAAGGTATCAAGGTAAAATTATTTTCACAGGATGTTCTTTACAATATGTCGGTTACAATATTTCATGTAGAAAATCACTAAAGCATGGGTTATCACAGAATGGGTCACAAATGCACTATGGGTTGCCATTGGTAACTAGTGTTAATGAAGTTTAAAGGCCTGTGTATACTGTAGAGTCTGATGGTCTGTAATCCAGTCCTTTGTGTTATACTGTAAATCACTTATTTTGCATGCTTGAATACATTTAGCTAGTTTTTTTTGTATCCATGTCAAAGTCTCATTTCCACAAAGCTGTGGAAATACATGGACACATGAGACCCGTCATACAATAAATGAATGCATAACTTGCGTCTTCTGGTATATTGCACTGCCAATCAAATCTGCTTTCTTGTGCATGCATGAGTAAAGGCACAGAGGTGTTTAAGCCCCATGCACAAGCACTGACAATTTTTCGGTGCTGTGTCTCATGTCGTAGTGATTTACAGGAACAGACTGAGCTATGAAAGGTACACAATAATGGCATACATATTTTGTGGAAAAAAATTGCTGTGAGCTGATTATGAGTTAAAATTAAGAATTAAAATTCGGTCATACAAAGACAACCATAGCGATTGTGCTCTTAGGATATTTTAATGAACTTCTCGTACTTTTGTGTGCCTGTATTGTAATTTGGGCTTGCTATGCAGTTTTTCCAGCTACCAGGTGCAATCCATTAATTTTTTATAAAAATAACTGAACGTTATTACAACAATAATGTACAGGTACATCTGAGTAGATGTGTTTATTAACTTCTCATTCAATAGCATGATTCGTTAGACGACCCCCCCCCCCCCATCATTATAGGGTCGCCGTGATTTCCTAAAGTCAGATGTGATCCTGGATCAACATGTTTTGATGGTGCTGGATCAAATAACCCTTAACACCATTTTTTACTCCTCATATTAGTGTGAAATAATAGTTTAAGAAGATATTTTTAAAAGCCCCTAATCCAGTCCTAAATCTAAATTTAACAATCTGTCAATTGCTCCAGAAAAACAGCGTGAAGCACACTTGAGAGTTTACATTTATTTCAGACAGAAATCTTTTGGATTAGTTTATTGCAAATTAGGGACAAATAATGAGCAGTATCTCTTTCTGGCAGCGCAGCATGAGAAGTTTTAATTCATGTAGTATTTTCATTTTAATAAAAACCAGTGGACCCCCCTAAATTATATGCTTATAGGAGGTCCGGGACCACCCCAGCTCCCCTTTAATTCAGACACTGACTTCAAATGATTTGAAATTTGACTAAATACTTTTAATGTTACTTAATACAGATGTTTTATCCTTTATCCGAGTTGTCTGGAACGAAGCATAATATCCAAATCAGTCTTGATAGTACTGTATATCCAAATCAGACATCCCTACTTAACACTGTTTGTCACATTATACCGAACCCTGTACCATTTCTTTTTTAAACTGGCCGTGTTGACTGTCTTTACACATAAAGGGAAAGCGATCGATACATTGGCTAAAGCACTGCTGTATATCTCTCTCTTTCTCTCCTTTGCTCTCATTGTTTCTCCGCTGGGACAGAGTAGGTGATGCCCATCTGAGTGCATCACCGACTCGTCTCGGCCATCGGTCGATAAGCAGCCACTGATAGCAGGTGTCCTTGCATTGATCCGCCCAGCTTGTTCTTTGTCTCTGGTCATTATGGAGATGTGAGGGTGACCTTTCCACTGTGCCGTGCAAAATGAAATAAAGGACGAGTGCACGAGGCTTGAGGGAACCGTGCTGCTGCGCTGTACCAGGCGGCACAGCCTTTAGCCTTAGATGTAACCAGGTGAACCTTCAGATGTCTCATGAAGTCACTAGGGAGTGACAGATAAAGAGCTGAGTGCTTGTCAGTTCAGTGGTGTCTGTGATTTTAAATCATGGATGAAGACGTATGACAGGAGAGTCTTAGAGCTGGGATATCTATGGATTTATAGCTGAGAGGCGGATATCATTGGTGTGTGAGGGAAGGAATCAAAACTATTTCAGTGACTTTATGAGAAGACAGTAATTTAGTAGCTACATAGAAGTGTAGAGAGTGTTAAGTTATTGTTGCCAGGTCAACTTGTTTTCTTCAAAGCAGAATCCAAAAAAACTTCTTTAATGCACGTATAAAGGAATAATGAAGATACAATTATTTAAGAATGTATTTATTATATATGAGTAGGGGTGACCCCGAATAGTCGAAGATTCGATGCATCGATAGGAGAAGCCTGATTCGACTACCAATCTCATAGTCGAATCGTCGCAGATGTGTTATGAAATGAGGATCATTTAATTTTGGCCGTATAGGTGCACACATTATCTGATTTCACATATAACAGCTTTCTCACAATATATTAATATACTGCATATTTTCGTTCTTTTAATAATTTCTATATTTTATTTTATTTATAAATCACTTTGGGTTATCTGATTTAACTATTTGGCTTGTGTTTTGTTTCCGTGCACTTGAGGGATTTTGCATATTTGTTCTGCACTTTGTTACTTCTGACCTTATTTTATTAAAAAAAATTGTATTTATTATAAACGTAAATTCCGATCTAATTTAAGTAGGCCTATGTAAATTTTGGATAGCTTTTCGTTGTATCGATGTTGCGCTATTGCGTGCTGGCCATGCTTGCGCATGTAATTTAGCCGAACGGTTAGGTGCTCTGCGTCTCATATTTAGGAGTTCATCAAACTAAACATTAAAAAACGGATGTTTTTCGACGAGTATAAGTTTTTAAAATGTATTTAAAACATATATTGTCTATCTTAAAGTTAAACTACAAAACAGGTAAGCCGTTTTTTTTATTTCGGAGATGAAACGGAAACTAGTATCTGCACCGAACCTATTTCTGCCTGACACGAATGTCTTTCTTGTGATTTAATATTATGGTCAGTCGGTGTTCACTTTCAAATTATAGCAAAGAGATTCCTGAAATAAATAATATCATCCGGTCTTTCTGTATCTAAAGTGAATACAGAGATGATCAAAGTCAAAGCAAGCAAGCAGGTATTTCTGTGCTAAATAATAACGCGTAGTGTCTATATAATCATTAATTTCAGTGTTTTTCTTGTTATAAATTAACGTTTAATGAATTGTAAATAAAGATTAGTTTTTATCATTTACAGTCACAATCACAAATTATTTGTCATTTCTCATTTGTCGGGTTTTTTTGGTCATGACTGCTTTGACGCGCTATCTCCAAATTAAATAAAAACACGTAATTTTAGCCGGAGTTTCCAAGGCAGGATTACCTTTGTTATTTTTTTAGGTTTAGTTATCAAAATGTATTTTTGTGTGATGTTCTGTAGATCGTGGCTTTAAAATGTTATGAGGAATAATTAAACAAATGTTGCCTTACATTTTACCTTAAAAAAATATATATATAAATGCATCGTCAGTTTTGTCTTCGTTTATTACTTGAAAGACAGTTTTGGTCACTTTATCAGACAGTTGTTTATGTGTGCTGTTTGTGAAAGAAAATAAAAGTTACCAATTTGTACCTGGTCTGGCCCCCTCCCAACCCATGCATACAAACATAGATGATTCGACTATCGGTCGACTATGGAAAGATTCGAAAATTCTGATTCGAATATGTAAATCCTTAGTCGAGGACACCCCTATATATGAGATTATGGGGCCGATCATACACCTGGCACAATGTGCAAAGCAAGTTTTTTTGCTAGTTAAAGCCCGAGACACAGTCATCATTTTCACGTCCAGCGTCACGTTGTTTAACCTCCTAAGACCTGGATGTCCACATACGTGGAGATAAAATTTTTTTTATGTTTGCACCATAATACTTCATTCTGTGTAACTGGAACCTGGACAAATACACTGCTTCATGTTCAAAGAAAAATATTTAGTTATTATATTTATTGGTTCTTCCTAACCCCAAAATAGCTGGAAGAAATCTGAAAAAAGACAAATCAAAGCTTGGGTCTTAGGAGGTTAAATAGTAAATGCATTTGTGGCCATTTGTGCACATATGGGCATGCTGGCTTGAAAACGAGGTGTGTTCTGTCAAATTGTTGGCGCGTTGCTATTTTAAGGCATCTAAAATAGACTACTATGCCACTGACCAACTAAAACCTGGTCTAAAGTCAATGGCGCAATATTTTTTTTATTTAAATATCGCCTATAAACCAGAGGACAGTGCGCATACACATGCACAGCATCACACATAAAAAAAAAAGTATGATTTAAATGTTATTAAAAAGATTATTATTGTGTCTCGTGAACATAAATGAGGACATATTACACTTATAAGGTGTGAGGAGCTGTTTCACCTGTAGCCTGATAAGTAAGCAAATTTTTTGCTTTTAAAAAGTGCTAATATGTAATATTGCTTTAATTTATTTAGATTTTTTTTAAATGCTACCCCACAGATTTATTGTATATGATGACTTTGTACCTTTGGATATGGTGAGATGAGAACTATTTTTAAAGGTGCAGTGTGTAATTTTATAGAAGGATCTCTTGACAGAAATGCAAAATTATATACAAACCTATATTATCAGGGTTGTATAAAGACCTTTCATAATGAACCATTATGTGTTTATTAACTTAGAACGAGACCTTTTACATACACCAAGGATCCCCTTACATGGAAGTCGCCATTTTGTGCCGCCATTTTTCTACCCTTAATGGACACATTTTTTTTACCAAGTTGTCTCCGACGATGACATGTTTGTCCGGTGGCGGCTGCCGTAGCTTTTCTATGTGTTTCAAAAGCGAGGGGTGAGCAGTGGACTAAGCCGTTGGTTGCCATTCGTAACCTCACCACTAGATGCCGCTAAAATTTACACACTGCACCTTTAAGTAATATTTTTTAAACCACTCAGGGTGCTGTCTCAGAAATGAGACTCTCATTGGTTTATTGAACATTACACCCAAAACACACCCATTACTCATTACGATAATAGGAACAACCCTTTTAGACTGTGTGCCAGGCGCATAAACCATTTTTCCTGTCGTTAAACTATCAAAAGAGAATTCGGACACGCCTTAAATGCACTTGCACCGTGTGCTTAAGACCATGTGCTTAAATCAGTGGTTCTCAAACTGGGGGGGGCACGAGATGGTGCCAGGGGGGCCCCAGTTTTATGACATTTTTAAAATACATTAATTTATCATGAATTCTGTGTAATTAAAACTAAAAAATAAGGATACTAACCAAAAGCACTACTTTGTATAATTTACGTTTTTTTTTTTAAATGTTGAGTTTTAGAACTGTTTTTTGTCATACATTTTTTTTGGGGGGGCCGCGAAGGGATGCACAGTACACAAGGGGGGCCGCACGTTAAAAAAGTTTGGGAACCACTGGCTTAAATTAAAATAGGACCATATGTCTCAATGCATGTATTATATTAAGACTGGGATTATATATTTGTTATGATGCTTCTGTTCACTCTTTGTCTCAAAGAGGTCAAAGTCAAAGTGAGGTCTATTGACATTTTCTTCTGCACTGGAAAGCTATAAACAAAATGACATTTCCCAGGAAACCTTGGTGCAAACATATAGCATATAACAAGCATATAACATCTACTGACATTTTTTCAGTGGCATAACACCACGTTGCAGAGTAACTGATCCATAATCCAAAATATTCATCATATTCATCATTATGTACAAACATAGAGGAATGGTTCAAGGCCATTTTGTTTTGCTTGGGGCCACTGAGAGAAGTTTCGTGATTCAGTACAGCAGTGGGATGCATTGTAACTGGTAGCTAAATAACTTAATAAAATAAAGAATTAATTTAACATGTTAAAAAGCAACACACAAATTAAGTGGTTTCGATTTAAGCCCGTGTGCATTAAAACACCACAGCCATCAAGCAATTAACACACTATAAGACATTAAAAGAGCCTTGGGACGAATTGTTTGTTTTTTGTGTGTGTTTTTTTTTTTCTTTTCATTAGATTACAAAGATTAGAGCTATTCAGATGCACTCAAAGTTACTGGAGTGCCACAGCAATCACCATTACTTTCAGCACCGAGCCCATAACACTTTACTGCATTCTCCCATATCACAACAGGTCTTTCTTAAGGCAGAGATAAGAGCTGCCTAAAAATAATGGCTTGTTTCATCACAATTGTGAAGCAGTCTGATGTAAACTACTGGAGCAATCACAATTCTGACCGAAGCAAACATAACATACCCAACTCAGTCTTGGGAATGCCATTGATAGACACAAGCTGTTTTTCACATTCCCAGTTTCAGTGTATTATACAGCTGATTTCAACCAAAGATGTGTTTTCTCAGACTTTTTAATTCACAGATTACTTTATCGTGGTATTTTAGTCTTGCTGGGAGAACTTTGTGTTTGGCAGGTACTGCAAATTGCCTTTGTTGTCTCTGATGAATTGTGAACGATGTCAAACCAACTCAGTGTGCTTTGCTGGTTGCTTGCATTGCTCTCTGTTGTGACAGAATAGGACTGAAAGAGAATGCTTTCTCTCCCAGCTTGAAGTTTCAAAAGGCCCTTTGAATTACGTGTGACGGGGTTGAAGATAATGAAGGGTGTTGGGACGTGTCAGAACGATGCTGCAGGATTTGCGAGGCTGGTGGAGACGTTTCACATCGTCATTATTTACTTTAGTAGATTAAATGTCTTGTGTGCTTGTGCGAGGTTTCTGTGTGTGTGTGTTTCCAGATGCATCCTTTGCTGGTGTTTGATCATGTGAATATGTTATCTGTTGTTTCCATGGTGTTTCTATTTTAATGTTTTTTTAGATTATTGCTAAAATAGTTGCTTGTATAAAGGGCGCTAAGTGTATAAACCGACAATATAGGTGTTAAGAAGTTAATTATATGGATGGAGTTGTGATTTGTTTGAAAACTTGGGTTATGTATTTATCTACCAAGTTTTCAGGTTTTGGGGTTTAGTTTCTATACCCCTTCAGTTAACTTAGAGTAAAGCAAGGATTGATAGTGGAAGCATTAATTAAATGCTTAATTTTAATGCACAGGAAAGAAAGAGCTATGCACAGTTGTGCCAAAAAAGCTTAATTTTTGGGATTGATTCATAGTATTTTTTCGATGGTTCTTGATGGAGAGCAATTTGAACACTATTCATCATTACAAGATTCTTTTTAAATCTTTGATGATGCTCTTCTTCCCCACAATGAAAGTGAATGGGGACTTTATCTGTCACTAGTGTTTCCATTAGTCTTCAAGCTGTGCAAATTGATATAACAAATTGCTATAAAATGCTAAAAAAAATGCGGCCAAATTTTGGAAAATTCCAAAATATATCTTCACATGCTCTTTCGAAATGCTCTTGCAATATTTTAATGTTATTAGCCTGTCGGTCTGTATCGCGTTGAAAACACTCATCATCATGTTTTTTGGAGTGACTTGTCACGCAATAAATTTTTTACATTTTAGTCGCATAACATCAGTTAAAGGAGACATAAGTTAGAAAATCTCACTAAAGTTTTGTGCAAATCTTTAAACCAGGCTACTGAAATTTAATGTACTGTTTATGGGAGTGAATTGTCATTTTAGGGTAAAATGTTTTTTAAGCTTCGTATGAAGCTTTTCTGTCAGAAAATAGTAAAAAATGCGTGTAAGAACTAAATGCTGGAAGCGGTTACTTAGCCTCTGATAGCTTTATTTCTTTTTTCGGTCTTTCTCTAAACATAATTGGAGTCTGCAAGCCGCACATGCCCAGCTCTCTGCCATCCAAATAGATTAATTATGAAGCCTTGTATGTGTGGAGTGTAAGTGGTGAACTGTGAGTGGGAAAGACACGAATCAAAGAAAATCAATTTAGGGGGCAATGTAGCCCCCCCATCACACTTCTCTCCTTAATTTTCCCTGTGCTCCCTAAAAGGACTCGTCATAAACTAAATAACATTTTTCTGAATTTGTGAGTGTTAATGTGAATGTAAGTGCATGAATACAGTAACACTAATTTTGAGTATCAAAATTCTGCCATTATTTATGAACATAAATGCATAATAAAAAAATGTATACTGTAGATTTTTCATTTTTATTATTTTATTATTATAATTTTTTATTGAGTGAACTGTTCCTCTCATTATACTTTAATTCTCTGGTACAATACTTTAAAAGGCTTTTTTAAGAATTATCAACTATGTGTTTTAAAAGACTACGTGGAACATATTTCATACTTGGCTCAGAATAGTTTTTTTGACAAAAGAAAGAGAACAATAAAAAATTAAGTGTTTTTGGCCCTTCCAGCAAACCCTTCCTCCACTGAAAGCAGGCGCTCAGAAATGTAATCATCTCCGTTTATTTTAAATTCTGGGGTTTGTTCAAGATAAGCCTCATTTTAGTTGCAGTCTTTGAAACGGTTAATGATAAACATCAAAGCAGCTCTTGAGGCGGTTGTCCATCACTCAGATGCGTCTCAGAGTTTTGACTCCTGACATTGGCTGAAAGAAGGAGGTGGGTCATAATAGAGGAAGAGAGGAGGAAAAGAGGAGGATGGAGCAAAACGAGAAAGCTCGATTGAGAGCTGGATGAATAGTGTCGTGATGAATGAGAGGAAGTTAATTTCCACACATCTATCTCTCCTGTCATTAAAACTCCTTCAACACTAAACTATGTGATTGCTAATCTAAGAAATTTGAATGAATTTGATGTCACAAGATGTTTCAGACTCTTTCAGTAACTCATGGCTGAAATGCAGTGAGATTTGTTTTGCTTCTTACTCTTGTTTTCTTTTTCATAACTTTGAGTTGGCAGTGTGCTCTTTCCCAGAGGTTTTTGTGTTTTTTTGTTTTGTTTCGGGGGTTTTTTGCGGAGGCCCTTGTGGAGATGCAAGGAGCTGAATCAGACGTATAGCTGTGAGGGAGGTGCTGTGTTTGTTTCCCTGGTGCATTATTGATGCTGTACACAATAGGGAGGGGAGAACTGTGCCTCGCAGTCTTTGTCTTTTTTTCACAAATTTTCTCTATTTTTTTGTGGCTTGTGGTCTCTCTCTCTATCTCTTTCTCACCATCTGTCCATCAGGATTGAGCAGAATTCTGATTATGAAGATTTGCTTCCTTTGTTTTCATGTGTCGGAATTTGAATTGAACTTGCCACGCCTAACAGGATGTTACATTGAAAATTGAACTGGAACAGCAGGAAAAGGAATTTACTGAATTGCTGAATGACCATTATTTATTGTTTACTAATCATATCCATTTATATTTATATGAACAAATGTATGTGTGTGTATAAACTGTGTGTGTGTGTGTGTGTGTGTGCGTGCGCGTGCGTGCGTGTGTGTGTGTGTGTGTACCTGGTATTTATCACGTTGTGGGGACCAATTGTCCCCACAAAGATAGCAATACCAGCATTTTTGTGACCTTGTGGGGACATTTTGAGGTCCCCATGAGGAAACAAGCTTATAAATCAAACAGAATGATGTTTATTAAAAATCTAAGGTAGCAGAAAGTTTTCAGTAATGGCTGGGGTTGGGGTTTGGGTTAGCGGAAGGCAATATACTATTCACCATCACAAGATTCTTTATAAATCTTGGATGATGCTCTTCTTCCCACACTGAAAGTGAATGGGGACTTTATCTGTCACTAGTGTTGCCATTAGTCTTCAAGCTGTGCAAATTGATATAGCAAATTGCTAAAAAAATGCGGCCAAATTTGGGAAAATTCCAAAATATATCACATGCTCTTTCGAAATGCTCTTGTGTTGCAATATTTTAATGTTATTAGCCTGTCGGTCTGTATCGCGTTGAAAACACTCATCATCATGTTTTTTGGAGTGACTTGTCACGCAATAATTTTTTTTATTTTAGTCGCATAACATCAGTTAAAGGAGACATAAGTTAGAAAATCTCACTAAAGTTTTGTGCAAATCTGTACGGTATTAAATAATTAACATATCCAATACACACATTTACAGAAATCAAACCGTAGATGTCCACAAATTAAGTTGAATATTATATAGGTTAAAAAGAAGTTAAAAAAACAAACAAAAAAAGAAGTAAAGATTTTATACATACATCAAACTTACATTTATATTATACACTATCAGAAAAAAGGTACATACTGGTATCAAAGGTATTTCTGTACTGTACCTAAAAATGGTATTAGGAC